>NC_092196.1:9118316-9477691 GCF_043641665.1 Enoplosus armatus | reverse complement strand
CAAACCGTGCAGACAAGCACACACAGTCCTACAATATTCCAAATGGGGCAACATTTTTGCAACTATTGTTTAATCTCAAAGTAAATATACACTTACACTTATACATGTTTTGCTTTGCTGACCAAAATGCAAGAATTGTCACCCGTTTAATTTTGCTCTACAAACAACAGATCAATTAGCAGCTTAAGATGGTTACAGTTTCAAATTATGCTAATGTTCTCAAATATTATCTTTTGCTCACAAGCAACCCCCTTCATAGTAAACTGAACTTAATTTGACAGCAATGCATAGATAAATACAAAGAAGGCCTTAAAAATGGTGAAAACATACAGATTTTCAAAGATCACAAGAACTTTCCAACTAAAAGTTGCTCTAGGCTACTGAAGCACCGTTAGTATGCCCTGAGAGTAGAGTTTGTGCGCTCAACAAATCAGATGGCACAAACCAATACACATACTGCAATGGGAAAACAATTTTCCACAAGGTTATTACCTTTTTCGGGTTTCAGGCAGAAGTTAAATGACAAACTAGAGACTCAACAATGACCCACAGCAGCACAGAAAACACTGATGTGTGTTACATTTGGACAACCAGGAGCAATACTCTTCAATTGGAGAAGAGGGATTTTTTTTTCTCCCGACACTGATGAACAATTGCAGAATGGTGTTTGGAGCTGTAGACCACATTGAACGAAATAAATGGTGTGTGAAATTTGTTGGATTTATTCATGTTCAGCACTGGCAGTAGCAGGGGATGTCGTTTTGTCTGAGTCAGAAATAGCAAGAGTCAAGAGATTTGATGAACAGCAATCTACTCCTTTCTTCTGCAAGTGGACATGTTATTTATAGGGATCATGAAATCTAAAAGAAGAGAAGGAAATGAGTTGATGCAAACTTGTGCAGATCATAAGCATGCATGTGTTTGCACAAGACTGTAAATCTATAAATCTGTGCTTTTTTGCACTTGTGCAAGCATGGCTTTGCATGTATATATATGTACATAAATGTGTCTTGTAATGCATTTGAACCCAACATGTGTGTTCCATTCCTGCTCATTCACTCATACACACACACACACCCCTATACACACACACAGCATGCAGAGCTGGCAGCATGCAATGGGAAAGATGAGAAGATCAGTCTCACATGCTGTTTAAATTATGTTTTGATAAATAATGCAGCCTGCACGCTTCACATGTAATCCGACATTGGCTGCACCAGTCGGATCCCTGTCGCGCTCCGCTCTGAGTGAAAGGGGAATGAATTCATCATAGTTATTTGTCACTACCGCCAGCTTCCTCTTCAGTCAGCCTATCAGGTTTTATCGTCAACATGATTTGTAAAGAGGTTGAGGCTGTCTTCTGATGGGCCCTTTCATGATTTGAAACAGGAGCTGGTGTGGGAGCTCCTTCGTATGCTGTCATTGTGCCGCTTATTTGGCAGGAGGAGAAGACGTGGTAAGTAGGTCATCAGGATTGTGATGGTGGACCATTTAAAATAAAATATGTATGTGTGTCTTGCTCTACTAGTGGAATGAGTGAATGACGAGAATAATCAGTGTACAAATCCAAAGGCACCATGAGGACAAATGTTCATTTCACACTTACTGACAAATGGGACAGGAAAAGGAAACACCTGACACAGTCATTCTACAGAGTGGCTGTGTGTTTTCTGAACATTTGAAGCTCCATTAAAACGGTTGAATGGGTGCTGATTTGAAGGTATAATGAGACCTGTCCCATCCAAATCGATTTTAGGTGGAATAACAACTTTCTATTTGCATGAGATGACTATGCAAATAGTCAGCTGGAGGGGACCTCCACCTCCTTAAAGTGGGTACAATTGTCATCCTCAACTGCAGCTTCTGGCTATGAGCCTGTTAACTTCTTGGCTTAAACTGGAAATATCTATCAAAAAATTTAATTGACATTTTGCTTTTTTTTTTTATTAGCTTCCCCTTGTCCTATTCACTCAAATTAAATTAAAGCCATACTGTGATTATGATGAGTAAGATTAGCTGTTAGACCAAATGTCAAGTTTTGATATTTCACTCAATTAGTGTTAAAGGGTCAGACCGCCCAAATTACACTTCTCCTAGTGGTGACAGGCCATGCAGATAATTTCCGTACTATGTGTTGAGATTTTGAGACATATGCCTCTAAAACTTTGTGCAGTGAAAAAATACATTTGAAAAAAAAACCCAGTAGCAATTTGTTTCTCTAAAAACAATATTCAAGTGACTCAGGATAATCAATAGCTCCGGTTGTTTTCAGAGCGACAATCTTCTTCCTGATTAGCCCTTTAATTTTGACAACTTACTTTTCAGAGCAGTAATTATTGTGACTAACATATACATTGATTGAAATAATTTAAATCTTAAATTATCAATCATGGCCCTGTGCTATATAGTCTGGCTAATTAAATGAATAGTTTGACATTTTGGGAAATAACCTTATTTGCTTTCTTGCTGAGAGTTAAATGAGAAGATTGATAACACTTTCACGTCTGACCATACAGACACAAGAGAGGTATCGATTATTCATCTTAGTCTCGGGAAGAAAGCAGAAAAGTGTATTTCCCAAAATGTCAAACTATTCCTGTGAGTTTGATTGTATTTTTAGATATTGACACCAAGTCAGACCCCAAGTCTCCCACCCCACCCCCCTCCACCCCTCACTGAGAGTTTGAACCCCTGAGGTCCAGGGCTTTAAATCCCAAGTTAACCCCTGCACACAGATATCTGAACAGATCCTGTGGTAACATGTATATTGTTTGTGGCTGTTACAGTTCCTCCGGGAAGTGAGGTGGGGATACTGTATTTCACAGAGGGCCAGAGAAGCATGTGAGGGCCACTCTTACAATCTAAGCTCTGTCAGCAAAAACCCTCCTGTTACCATTAGCAACCACCTGAACAGGACCCCTAATACTACCTGGGGAGAAAATATGCTTGTTAGAGAGACAAAGGCTGGAGGAAGGGAGAGAGAGCGAGTGTGTAGGATGGGGGAATGGGAACATAGGGAGGAGTAAAGATTGGAAGGAGAGGTAGGAGGAGGAAGAGAACTAGGGAAGCAGGAAGATGTGTTGCACAGTTTTAAAACAGCAGTGAAATCTCTGCACAATGAAGAGAAAATCCAATGAGATAAATAAACCTATTACAGTTTGGTCTGGGGGGCTTTGTTTGATATTATAATCCTCCCTAATGTGCTGTAGGCAAGTGAGATATGGCAGTACAATCGGTCAACATAGCAACAGCACATGGGACAAACCAACAGCGGACACCTCACAGGCAGGCTACTGTAGACAGATTTTCAATGTCTATGGAGATTAAAAATCACCAACAAAAAGCATGCGATGAAGAATTAGGTCGTCCCTGTCACACCTGAAATTGAGCCTGCCAAATTTACTTCAATGAAAAGCAATTACAATCCCAGAGGTACACACTGAGTCCTCAGCCAGATGGCAAATGACAGTAGTAACACATAACCCACATCAGCACGACACGGCTTACAAACAGACACAAAGGGCAATTTGGCAAAATAAATACAATACAATGCAATAATATGTGCCCTAAGGTAAGAGTATAAACCAGTAAACCAGTTTTTAAATTTAAAAACTAAAATTCAGACAGTAATTTTAAACAATAAATTGCAGCAGAAGTAGAATTAAAGCCTGTGGGTAAAACTTTGACGGCTGTGGCATTTGTGGTCATCCCCAAACACAATCTCAACTGCAGGTACTCATCTCCACAAGTGTATTCTCATCACGAAGTGACAAAATCACATGCCGCTCCGCAAGACTATATTAAAACAAATTAAGTCCCAATTCCCTGTTCAGAGAGCAGGAGAAAATATAAACCTTCCAGGAGGGAAATATCGTAGCTGCAGTGTTTGTCTGCATCACAGCTTGAGGAACAGTGGCAAGAAGAGTGGTGAGCTGCTCTGAGTTTATGTCAAATAATTGATCTTTTTGTTCTATCTCTTCATCAGTGCTCTGACATGTTGTTCTTACACACACGTGCAAACACACACACACAGACACACACACACAGGGGTCTCTCTTACCTGCAGTATCTGGCAGCGGTCCGAGGTGCAGTCGATGTTCTCACAGGGCTGGTACATGCCCAGTGTCACACAGTTGAGCAAGATCACCATGATGCTAATCCTCTCGAACCACGTATTAACAGGTCTGGGGTTAAGGAGCATAGCAGCTGAGGAGAAATGCACATCCACACACACACTCTGATTCAAACTGGGCTGTAGTGGTAAAACAAAGGGTGGGTGGCGGACCTGGTAGGGCTGTAATGGATGGATAGATGGACCTGTCTCAAATCAGACACAATCTGTACGGTTTTTATTATACATCAATGTTAGGAATTTAACAGACTATTTAAACGGAGTGATGCGGATTAAATTTGCTAGAACTTAAAGCAGTCTGACTTAATGATGGAAAATAAGCATTTTGTGCTATCATCTTATTATTACTGTCAAGCTCTAAACAACCCTTAAACAGCATAAGAAAACAACCGTAAATATAGTTGCTGTTTAGTGTTCGTCCCCTTAAAATTTCTGTTGATCATTTTATTGCAGGTTTCCATTTTCCTTTAGTTAATTTTAGATTCTGCCTTGAATTAAATACCTTCAGTTTGAACATCACTATCACCTGACTCCTGGGTTGGTTCTGAATCGGTTTCTGTCTCTTTTTCTTTAAATCATGAATCAGTTGCACTTCTTTACTTTCTCCATGTTTCCGTCTTCCCTCCTGCATCCAGTATTTCTCCTCCTCATCCCTTCATTCACTCTCTGGAAACATGAAGAGCCTGTTGACAGTGCATGAAGCGGTGCTTTAACATGCAAAGTGTTTATCACAACAGTTTTTGATTAACACATTTTGTCATAATGTTGTGGGAATATAGGTTATAAACTATGACGTTTACATTCAAGCTAACTGTGGTATCAAGCTAATGTTACTGTAAAACGCAGCTAAACCGGGCGGTTAAAATGACACTGTAAAAATACCTTTAGCCTCACTTACTCAAAACTGGTTATTTAGTTTGTGGTCTTTTATTTGACAGACTATAACTTTATGCGGTGTGTTTCAAAGAGTCTGTATCCTCTCTGATACACTCCTCTGTCCCATGAAAGAGGCTTCATGCCTGCTAGCTTCAAGCGTGGGGTGCATTTGTTTTAACTCCCGCCTAGAATGAGTGGGTGGTGGGTTGTCTCCGTGTTAACAGGATACAGTGGTCCTGACATGAGGATGATGTCCCAGCAGGGAAAAAAGAAACTTGAAAGCTGAATAAACGTCTCCCATACAGCCATGGTTTCAAATAAAGGTGCTCAGATGTTCAGAGAGGATCAGTACAATGGTTATTTTACAAGCAAACTTATTTTACGCATCTATTATCATTGTTCTAATGTAGGCCTACATAAGCTCGTATAATCATTATCTATTAGGCAACTATTTCATAATCAACATAACTGATGGCCATTTTAATGTGCAATGTCATTCTTTTAGATGGCCTCATTATACATTTTCACCATTAGGACAGTTTTGTCTCACAGGGTTTTGTTCTACAACAATTCTGACTAATATCTTTGGAGAAATATTGCTGCATATAGATGTCCTCTATCTGAAAACGCAGCGTTCCACTGTCATGACTATTTTCAACATTTCATGAATATTTGGCTTGGCACCTTCTCTTCTATCCACCAAAGTATAAACAATTATAGAAACAGACAGATTCACATCACACATTTCAGTATATGCATAACTGACTCATTCACAGCATGTCCACAACACATCATGCGAGATAAGAGGTCATGCAGCCGCCACTCTGCCGGTGAGCAATTCATCAATGAAAATGAGGATGAGAAGTATTTTTTTCAGCCCACCTATTTTTGCTACATGACTGTATGAGTCACAATATCAGACATGACAGAGTAAATACTATTGCCTGCCAAGGCACAGGACACCTTTTGTGATATTTACTTAAAACGATGAAAGATACAGCAGTATGGTCTCAGATTATTCCATCTCTTGCATCTTATACCACCACCTTCTCACCCTGCAGAGTGCTCCACCACCCTGGTTTACACCTGCACCACCTGCTGATGCACAGACTGTTATATGTCGAGCACAGGCCTTCTTAAAGAGTTGGGATAATTATTGTGACATTTTAATGCTATGCAAACATGAATAAAACTGAAAAGCCAAGTTCACATACTATATTTATATTATGCACGTGATCGTGGGGGGGTATATGTGAGTGTGTTATAGTCACTGTCATGCAGTTTAAAAGTCTTTTACAGCTTTTCACTTCGTTCATATCTTAAGCTGTCAGCTTATGTTCTTTTACCTCTATCCTCTTAAGTCTTTGTATTCACACAATGGGCGTTAAGTATGGCGTTTAATTAGCCTCAAAATCCGCGTACATAAAAACCGGGCGCGTGCACGCGACACGAGCGCACAGAACAGTATCCGCGAGCACAACCCTGCGCTCGCTCTCAGGTTAACTTTTGAGAGTTTCGAGGCATAGATGGAGCAGGCGGTGGCTGATGGCTCCACAGTATCGCCCCACTGGTCAGGTTAGGTTATAACTTAGTGTAAAACTTACTGACACGATGGCCACATGAACATGGTCGTTCTCCCGGGTCCACGGTGTCCGTGATCAAATCAAACAGCCAATCAACGTTCCTCTGGCTCCTCCTGGCGCTCCTAATGACATTTGAAAGAGTCCACCTGAACGAAAGCAACCAATCAGAGCACGGAGGAGTATCTAACACAGTGTCAATCACTGCTCGTGCTCAAGCTGCGCAGGGCCCCTCCCCCGCGCATGCTCACACTCAGTCAAGCTCAATATCTTCAGCACATGGCTTCAGGAGGAGCGCATACACAATGGATGAGAAACAACTACCAACAATGAAAAAACTTGCCAACAACGACTTAAACTGAGCCCCAGTAAAAGAAGAGTGTACATCGGAGCGGCTCTTCTGAGCTGGAGAGAGTTACGGGACCTGAAAGGATTCAAAACCGATGCCGCTAACCACATTTTTGCTTGACAGGTAATTACACCTGCTTGATTTCTGTTTGATGTGATTATAAAAAAATTAACCACATTGTTAAGATGGCTACAGTTACTATAATGCTCAGTAGCTTCTCAATGCTAAGGCTACTTGTTAGCATTGTTTTGTTGCAGTCTTGACTCTGTCCTGATATTTATGTGTGCTCTCACGGCTAACCGGTGTGTACGCCATGTTGAATACCTAGCCTCATCAGTTGCCATGGTAACTAGCTTGGGAGGGACCTGTTGAACTCTTTCAAATTCTCAAGCACCGTCTGCTCTCGTTTCAATCTTACCAACTGCACCTTGAAGTCAAAATAAGTCAGCATTCAAGATATCTGTGACTTGAAAACAATACACGTATGTGTATAATATTTTTCCCTTTAAAACACAAATCTGATGAAATTCTTAAGATTAGAAAATGTGCAACTTTTTAAGGAAATGCACACAGTGGAATAATAACACTGAAGATAGAGTTAACTATTGGTTGTGTTACATCAGTGTGTTAAGTCAGTGGGTAACCTCTCATTGAACTTGCCTGACACTGGGACGCACTTCATTACTAATTCAACTCAATTTCTTAGGACAAAAGATAAAACTTCACAAGTATAAAATAAAGTGATTTGAAGCTCAAGGATCTTCTAAAGAAATCATAAGTGCACTTTTAAGAGCTGTAGATGCTTTGTGCAACACACATTTATACACTGTTTCCTTTTACCCAGGGATTATGTGGTTGCAAACATCTTTGTTATTCATTTTCAGAAAATGTCTCTGTCGCACGCCATACTCTCCATTAATCTGTAAGTCTCTCCATCCCGCCAGCTCCTCTCGGCTGTCTCTGCTATCTCTTTAGCGCTGCTCTCTGGGGGTAACGCAGTGAAATGGGGAGAAATAATATCAGAGCGATGTGTGGAAAGAAATTTTATTATTAAGTCTCTGTGCCTTCTCTTTCTAGTTTCCTCCTCTAACCACCAAACCCTTCTTTGAAATAAGGGTCTAACCCCATTTGGGTTACAGTGTTCTTTCTTTTCCTCTCTGTAACTATTCTTCCTCAATATCATTTCAATTTTCCCAGCTGTCGTCTCTCCCCCCTTTTCCTTCTGTCTCTCCTTTTTTATAGGCTTTTCATTTATTCCCAGGTGTGACACAGCAAACGATGGACAATTTTGCCCTCCCAGCAAAAACAAACGCAAACACTTTGGGACACATTACACCTCGACAGGCAATGAAAAATCAATCAGGTCCGTGTATGTATACCTGTGTGTATGTGTGTGTTTGTAGCACTCCCATAGCACAACTAAAGAACCTGCCCTGAGGTTCTGTGCTAGCAAAACAAGAGCCAAGAACTGAGGCATGGTATGAACTCGCAGATATTTCAAAAAAGCATGGGAGAAGACTTGTTTGGGACTTAGCAATGAACAAACACAAGACAGGAGACAGAAGCTATGCCGGCGCACTGTGCCTGTTCTGAACGTCTTCACCGATCTCTTTAGTTTAGAAAACAAGCCTTTGCATCGCAGCTCGGGTGAAAACACACAGCTTCCTCCACCCCCCCTTCACACCCCTGTGGACTTCTCACCTTCAACCCATCAGCTGACAGTATCAGCAACATCTGCACTGACATGTGAAGGGACTCAGCACTGGTTTGAGTTCAGTTTCTTTGTCATACTGACCCCAGACCTCTCCCTCCCCAGGGAAATGAAGCAGCAGGCGGCTGACTCAAACACAGCTGACTCCAGAGCGCTAGCTGATGGCTGGTCGTGTCACTCCTTAATCATGTTGGGAGGACGCTAACTGAGTCTGACACCAAGGATGCTTTGAGGAGAGGGGAAGGGAGGCATGCTGTTATTGAGCTTCAGCATTTAATTTGATTGTTCTTTTAAAGCTATTAGTGGGATATTTACCCTTAAAATGTTCAAGCATCCACCCAGAGACCATCCACATGTGACTGAGGGGGTTCATCATTTTTCTGTCTCTCTTTAGTATCACGTCTTCTGTCCCTCTCTCCACGCTCCTGTATGTCTAATCTTCTAAGGATGCGGACAGGGCCTCCTCTCTGTCTTTGCTCTCCTCTCATCTTTTCCCTCTTCTTCTTCTCTACGTCTCTACCTATTTTTATGCCTGTCCCTCTGCGTCAATACAGATTTCGTCAGACACTTGCCCCCCCTCTTTCATCCTTTTTTTTTTTCTATTTGGTGCTTTCCAGCTTTAAGCTCTCTGTCTCTCTTTTTGACAAAACATTTCAGGATCCTCACTTTGTGTCTCTGATTCTCTTTTTGTCTCTCCGTCTGCCTTTGAGATGCATTGAAGTAACAAAAAGGCAGAGCTAAGGAGCCCCAATTTGACCTTATTTTCCACACCTTTACTGTAGTAGGAAAACATCTTTAGAAAAAATGAATTATTCTAATCATCCAAATGTAAAAATGGTGCATGTGTAAAACCAATTTATTACCTGAGTGCATTTCTTATTTATTTTGTTCCGATGAAAATTCCCGGTTCCCTGCTGGCTGCGGCACATAAACACTTCACAGTAGCTGTCTTAAAGCTGAGATTAACCATAATGTGCTGAACAACTAACCTTTTACACCCCATTTTTAACTTACCCCCCCCCCCCCTTTTATTTGTAGCATGGCAAACTACTACATGCCATGTCAAGCAGGCATGTTCTAGGACCAGCTATACTCTGATATATTACATGACTACAACTTGAAATTTTGCAATTCTACTATTAACTATTTTCAGACTTTGTGCCTGTATGCAAAACTGTTTTAAACAACGAGTTGTGTCACCATATGACTGGATAGAAGGAATGTCCATGTTCACGAGATGTTATATACCTTTGTATGTATAGGTTAAAATATTTGTGTGTCTTCCCACTTGTTTTATGCTGTTTGTAAAGGTTCTGACAGCCTGACAGAATGGCAAGCTATATACAGTAAAATTGGCATAAATACACAGTAGCTAGTAATCCAACTTATTTTAATTAGAGCTTTTAATAACAAATTAAAGTGAATGTGACATTTTTGTATACCTGAATGTCTTAAAAACATAAAAAATCAGAGCATATACAGTTAAATGACAGCTGAAATTCAACAGACAAAGAAGCAACTGATTGATTCTTGGAAAGAGTCGAAGTGACTAACAATTTATATGTTTAATATCTGCCAGTTAAGTAGTGACTGTTGGTATCCTCTCAATCTCAGCTTCGTTGCATTTGATTTTCCGTCACATGTAATGAAGACTGCTCCACTAAGACTGAGCAGGAAAAAAAGACCTTTGCAACTTGGCTGCATGATAATAATTTGGCTTCCTATTCGTGTAAATAATTCAAGAACCAAATTCTATTTCTGCATGATTCTTTTGGCTGCTGTAAAATAGTAAAAGTTGTGTGTGTGTTTGAGTTTCAGTGTGGGCATTTATATAATCCATGGAAAATGTAGGAATGACTATTAAATGGATGCACCAAATCAACAGCTGTGTGTGTGTGTATGCTTGTTAAGAACAGGATGACTCATGACTGAATGAGATCTCTGTCATTTACAATGAGGCTTTTTGACAGAGCTCTCCTCCTTAGTGCCTGCGTGTGTGTGTGTGTGTTCGTTCCTGTGAAAACCCTCAGGATCAGTCTCATTCAGAGTGAATCAAAATGACATTCTGCTTCTCACTGTGGCACTGAAACCTGTGCCTGTCTCTTCTCCCAATGAGAGCACAGAATGATAGGTCACTCACTGTTAAACACACACACACACACACACACACACACCTATGTATAGTCCCAGTAAACCAGTACTTGCAGCATTCCTGTCCATAACAAAACATACATCCTCCACCACCATTTTTGTGACAACCCCTGTTCCATCTAGTTGGGTGTTTTTTCAAATTCTGACTTAGTTGTGTGTGTCACACATCAACAACTGTGTGTGACACAGTGAGGAGGGTCCCAGCTGCTGGAGGAAGAATCCGTCAGTACGGTTGAGTTATGTCCAAGTCAACCAGTGTTCAGGCTGATACAGAGTGTGTCTGCTGACTGTCTTTGGCTTCAGAAAGTCGTACTTTTGTTTTGACTCCGACTGCTGTATTGTGCCCTTGCCACTCTCTCTGTCCTTCTCCATGATGAAGTAGTGAGGCAAACTGCCAGGGATCTCCCCACCTACCTCACTCTGTACTCATCCCTCTTTTTATCCCACTTAATTTCCTAGTATCTTGTGGGAAAATAATTGATCAATGAGTCTATCCATGTGGCTGGCTGGGTGGCTCGCAGGCTGGTTTTCTCTCTCTGACCCTCTTGGCTGCTGGGCCTCGTTTCTACTTTGGTCCACAAGGCTTTCTGTCCATCCTTCCATAGTGCCTGCCAACTCTAATATTTCCCACTGATTCCTCTGCCTCTACCTCCTTACGTATTTCTAACATACAACTGAGAAACAAGAAACTTGCATAGCCCTCACTATCTATGCTAACAGCTGTGCAAATACTCACATTTAACCTTCAGTGATGACAGAGGGCAGTACCAGAGAGTTCATAATCTTCTCAACAAAGCCCTTCCCTCTGCATACCAGTGGGCCAAAAGCTCTCCAGCCAAAGAAGCATACGCACAGCGGCGCACCTAGAATAACAAGTAAACCACCATCTTAAAAGCCTCAAGCAAACTGCAGTATATGTTCTGTAAGTGCTGCTTGTCTCAGCAAATGTAACTTTCTCTTCGCCAGCCCCAGAAAAAGTTTGCTTATGTTCCTATACACACTTTTTGCTCCTCCCATTCAAAACACCAGAATCAAAATTTGAAATTTGAGTAATTATATTTCTGCATATTTCCCCCGCACTAAAAATCCATCTTTGCTCTATGACAATGTTGGCAGTCTTAGCAGATAAGACCTTCCTCAAAATAAAGTGGCTTTTTGAAAAGTGTGTGTCATGCAATGAATAGAAATGGGTCTCAAACGTCCAAGAAGCACAGATTTGCCTTCCAACAGCATGAAAAAATAGTAGGCTATAAAGAAGCTTGCTTTATACCTTCAATATCTTGTAGTGCAGTTAAACAGGGCTCTGCACAGAGTACATAACATGAAGATAATACAATTTCACTGTTGTTATTCAAGGAAACACACTCAGATACAGTATGAAGAGCAAAATGTAAAGTCAAGGTGATGATCTAATGACTAGATTCTAGAGGTTCACGATTGCATTGGTAAATTTGCTCTTAAGTTTTTCAAAAATAAGAAGAATGACTGAATAGGCTTGTTCTTATTTGTTCTTGTTCTTAAAGACACACATGCTTTGCTAAAGCTAGCTCGATTTCACTTTATTGTTCATCACAGTTCTGTACTTTTAGCCATCCTTCAACTTATTATTAATTGTTTGCACGGGCACATATGTTCTGGCCAATGTGTCAATAATAGCCCAGAACTACAACCTCTCACTTATCTGCTCGATTCATTTCTTGCAGCAAGTGTTGAAGCCCAGCGTCATTTGTTGCATCTCAAACTGGTTTTATCGTTCTTGGCTGTTTTTGAATTAAGAATGTGTGATTTCAACAAATGTGTGAAGCCAGTCTAATGTGATAGCAATGACTGTAGATGGACGAGCAACTTTTGGTTAGGTCCCTCTTATTACCGGTTTCTGTTGTGGCTAAAACTGAATGAAGGGCTTGCCAGTCAGTGGCGAAGCTGTTCTCCATTAGCGAGTTTATAACAGGAGTGCTCCTGCACCTGATGAAAATAAACAGTGATGAATGTCGATTGTGAATGTGCATTACCTATTCTGATGATAAAAGGCAGAGTAGTCATGAATAGCAGAGTTTAATCAAATCAGACCTGTTTTTATTTAAATGTTCCTGTATCAACTGAAGTTTGCTTTAATGTCTTCAAAACAAAGAAGTTAATCAATTCATCATTTTTTTCTTTATCACATTTTGGTGAGTTTTACCTCACACACAAGGATGTGGAAGATTAGATCTCTGTACATATTCCTGAGAGATAATGTAAGCATTATTGGCTGTAAGCATACAGTTGAGGGAAAATGTGCACATAATGCCATGTCAGCATATGCTCAGCAATATGGAGACATGTTTTTTGTCAACTTAAATATACAAGTGGAATACACAGTCAGGTTTAATCTTTCATTTTAGCGTAGCAGTCAGCAGGACTGAGTGAAGAGGTTCCTTATCTGTTTCTGTGAAATCGGTGAAGGCATGCTCCACTGATAAGCATAGGACTGTCTTATTAAGGGTTGGAATTGGACTGTTGAAAAAGCAGCAAATATTATATATGTATATTAAATTACATAGAAATGAATTCAAATGTGTATATGCTGTAGTGGTGCTTCTCTATCTCTACTCTCACGAATGATAAACACTTTGTCTGCCATTTTTGCAGAAAAATAAGTATGCAATACAGTTATGAAACAGTAACATAAGGGAGTGGAGCCATTACAGAATCCAAAGAAACTGCAATCTAATTTGGTAATTGCCCTCATGATTCATTTATCGCCGGTGAAATTGCCACATAATGTGTTGTGCTCTCGGACTGCTGCAGGATGTACACACGCATGCCTCCCTCACGCACAAACACACAGATGCACATACAGACACACATATGGCGAAGACAGAAAGAGACGGAGACAGACGGGCACACAGTGCCAGCCACACAGCCTGACATGGCAAGCAGAGACCTGGAACACCTCTCAAGACCAGCCTATGGCCTGTAACCAAGGCAACGGGAGCAGACAGGTTGCCTTCAGCCACCGAGACAACACAAACTGTGTGTGTCAATATTCATGTGTGTGTGTGTCTGTGTTTCTGTGTTTATTGTGTGTTGTTTGTATGCACACATACTCTCTGTGGGCAAATGCAAAAAATAATAATTGTGTACAAGTTTCTAGTTATGCACAGTGTCTGCATTTACAGACAGAGGATGATTATATTTTCCATCCATTTGAAAGCTCATGGTGTGTGTGTGTGTGTGTGTGTGTCTGAATTTGTGTGACTGTGTATCTGTCTTTCTCCTCATATCAGCTCAGCACAGCAGGTGCCTTGCTCCAGTACATTGCTGCCGCTAGTGAAGCTGAATGTATTGCAGACACCATGGGAAATATAAGCCAATACTTTCTATGCTTGTGTGTGTATGTGTGAGGGAAAGCGAGGGAGAGAGATAGAGAAAGAACGACTTGACTCAGTGAGATGGCGAGGAGGAAACTGAAAGACAGACAGAGGGAGACCAATATAAACTGAGAGTACAGAGGCGAGTCAAGGGTAAAAAGGGTGTTGGTAAAAGAAGCGAGCAAAAGAATTTGAAAACAGCATTCATAGGCAAAAAAAGAGAAAGGTAGGAAGAGAAGGGGAAATAGATAAAGACTAGAGAGTTTGGTGGGTCACTAGATAGTGGCGCATGCAGTGTACTCACAAGCCATTAGTTTGAATTCGACAGGGTCAGAGTATTGGAAACGGGAGGAGAGAGAGGAAGAAAAAGATGTGATGACAGGACGATGCTGCTGACATCTGCAGGGACTAGTCAGACTCTGATGTGACAAGCGACCATCCTCACCAGCCCTCAACCTCCCTCCAGCCATCTGTCTTTCTCTCTGTCTGTTATGTATTCTATCTCTTGTCACTAGTAAAAACCTTGCATTTGCCAAAAAAAACAAAAAAAACAGCCATTACACACTGAGTACTCATCAAGACCCACTATTGACGATCATGCGTGCCTCCAAATGCAAGAGCTATTTGAACCCCTTTAGTCTTTAAAAGCAACTTGGACTTGTCACATGGGGTGATGCCATCTGCTCTGCGAGCTCCACATCAACTTCCCACCTCCTTACAGCCGCTACGAC
Organism: Enoplosus armatus; assembly: GCF_043641665.1. Taxonomy (NCBI): domain Eukaryota; kingdom Metazoa; phylum Chordata; class Actinopteri; order Centrarchiformes; family Enoplosidae; genus Enoplosus; species Enoplosus armatus. The sequence continues at coordinate 9,462,808 of NC_092196.1, read as the reverse complement.
AGCGAGCGACTGTCAGAGGAGCAGCGTACATTGTTTGCTCCTCTCTGGTATCTAGAGATCAGAAGCACCCGTTTGTTTTAGCACTATGATGCACTCAGAGAGAAGACAAACAGGGAGACGCTTACCAATGAGTAAATGAGCATCACAAAGTGTTGCTATGAAATGGATTGATAATCCTATTAGAGCCTAGCATATACATTTCTTAGCCCTCCTTCATCCGTGAGTCTTGTCTCGGTGTGTGGAACACCTTCGACACAGAAGAAGTTTACAGATCAACTCGAAGCCTGTGTCCCAATTCAGGGGTCTGCATTTCTACACCAAATACATCATATCTATCATCTGCTGCCCTCAGTATGTGTGAGGTCAGGAAATATTACGTGAAATATTACTTTCTGGATATTGGAAATGACATATTTGCTTTTGGCGAGGAATGCCAAAATACACAAAACTTTTGGAGTTCTTGAGGTCGGAGTATCACATTTGAGGAGAGGGAAGTGCAAGTTCAGTCTGACCATCAGGTTCTGCAAAGGACCCATCTTCATGGTCCTTCCCTGTACCCCATAATCGCTCATACTGTACTTTAGCTTTCTATGCGAAGAAAAAAGAGAGGTAACACACTGAAAGAACAGATACTGACATTTATGCCAAGTGCTCACTTTAAGAGCGCATATTGCAAACATTAATTACACCTTTTAAAACTGACAAACCTGCCATGTTGAAGATCACACACACATATAAGCCTCTTTTTCAATCTGTACCTCAGCCCCTTTCATTCTCAAGAGACCATCAGAGAAAAAGACCAGCACAATCATGACACCAACGCCGGGTGAATCTGACTTGTACAAAGTCTTTGTAGCTTACAGAGCTCCTCTGGGCCACATAAAGTGACACAAGGCTGTGTGGAAATTTGTCCATATGGTCTCATAATCTGTTTTCTCAGTTTTGAAAACTGTGATTAATTTACTGGTCTGTGTTCTTTCAGTAAATGCCTGCAGCAAATGGACACGATTACTTGAGATGGACCAGGATAGCCAGTAGTACAAGAATAATGTAATTAAATAATCCTAACTAAAACATCTGATGAGAGAAAAGACTATATTTTGTGGTTGAGATCTTAATGGGAGACAATTAAAAATGCAGACGTGCACGCACAGTGTCAGCACATTGTCAAATTAATTTGATAATTCCTTGGGAGAGTGTGTGTGATGAGTGAACTATATTAAATTTCAGGTTTTCCTCCGAGTAGTACACAAACAACACCCTCATCGCTCTCTCTGAACTGACAGAAGGGAGTGAGGATAACAGAGATCAGAAGCAGGACATGGGGATGAAGAGGATGTGGTTGAGAAGGGAACTGTGAGCCCTCATCTCTCTCATCTGTTCATCCATATTTCAACAGGGGTCTAATGGGCTGACATGATCCCTTGTTACAAACAGAGGGAGAAAAACGACTGAGGGCTCAGTAAGAGAAGGAAACAGGAGAGAGGGGCTTGGCTGTGGCAGCGACTAAAGGAGAATTCCACTGTGATTTGGGGTTTTGCTCTTTTCTTTAAAATTTCCATCCATTTAGCTTTAATTGTGGTGGTTTTCACATTCACATTAGACACACAAGACCATTTCAAAGCAGTTTGCCCATTCCTCTCAGGATGAAATTAAAATCGTACAACGAGATTTTTTTGATTGACAAGGAATACGCATTGTAGCCTAAATGACGGATTATTGTAGTGAATATATATATACTGGTGAGTCTGCACGACACATTATGAAAGGTCTCTCTCCCTCCTACACAGGTTTGATTGCCTGCTCCTCCTTCAAACATCATAGGTGCGGCTTTCACTTTCTGTGTATCTTTTCTTTCTGGCAATCGATTTCCTTGTGATTGGCTAGGCTCCCTGAATATATACGCCTCTAATTGCAGGCATGGCGAGTGGATCCCTGAGCTTCACAGGTGTTTCATGAAAGGAGAACAAACAAGCCGAGAGTAGCACGGTACATGAATGAGGCGACACAGAGTGGGAGTGAGAGTGAGTGAGACAGAGGGAGAGAGGCACTAAAAACAAAAAGAATTATTAATAGGTTGTGATCCAGCCATTTGTGATGATAATTTCCCAGCAGAAAGGTGAAGGATTCTCTGGCTTTCTCTGTTTATTATTCTTCCTACAGTATTGTATGATGATAGTGCTGAAGTAGACCTAAATAGCGTCTCTTGATCTCTTGACAGTGGAATGGGACATGGCAAAATTTCATAACATAGCTACCCAACACAAAGCAAAGAGCAAGATTTGGGCCTGTGTGCAGTGGGGCTTTTTTATGTGTGAACTGCAATCAAGTTGTGTTCATAATACAACATGACATAGATTCTCACTCCATTTGTACACTTTCCTATTCATGATGTTACTGTGTTGGGTCAATCTATCAATAAACAGTTATAAAGTAAAAAATACTAAACATCGCAACTAAGCCAAAGTGATCTGTCTGCGCTCTTCCCTGCGTTTTATTTAACGGGATCATACAAGACAGCATCATCTGTCCCAACCACCTCCCTACGACTCTAGAGGAATAAAAATGTTCATTGACCGAAAAGAACCCCAAAACATTACCTGTGAACATAATCCAGGCAGCAATTATGGCAAAAAGATTATAAAAACGTAATTTCTAAGATACAGGGTGAAAAAGACACCTGGTGCATCCACCAACAGACGAGACCTCAGTCAACCTTTAATTCAGAGTTCAACACTTTCTATACTTTGGTGAGTTTCCTCATTCTCGTTAGATAATGCAAAAGTGTCTGGGAATGATGAGGGAATTCATTCTGTCTTTGACGCCCTGATGCAGCTCTTATTGGAAGTAAGAGGATGTGTGGAAACATGCCTAATCAAGGCCACATACCAGAGGCACAAGTCAATAATTTAGCTAGATGCTAACATCAGCTGATGTTAAGCAGGTATAAAGTTTATACCATGTTTGTACCACCGTCTAAGTTTAGTGGCACAATGGATATCTGTACCAAATTTCATAGCAATCCATCAATAGTTGTTGAGATATTTCTGGCTGGACCAAAGTGGTGGACAGACAGACAAACAGACAGTCAGACAGACAGACAGACGGATTGTCATCTGGTGTGCCCTTGAGCTCAAGAGAAGAGAAGAGTGAAAAACTGCATATACCTCCAGCTATTTTTATTAATTGTTTTTCACTAGAATCTTATATTGACGTTTTCTCTACAAGGCTAGCACACTGCTTGTAATTACTGGATTCAATTATAGATTCTCACACAGGAATGCTATGTGACTTTTACTGTAACACTTTATTGTAAACCAATAATGATCCCTACCTGATGCTAAAAGAAAGAAGTGCTATTGTGGCCTACATTTTACTGCAGGCTCAGTAGAGCTGCTGTGACAGCTCCCACTCAGCTCCTGCTCTCGCAACAGTCTCTCCACCAGCCCCCATACACCAAAGTAGTCAGTTCCACCTCCCCAAGTATAAGCCACAAGGCACACTGGCTCAGGGATACAGAGTGATTGACAGCAATGTGACTGACAGACTGAACCCCTTCTTAACTGGTTGTGTGTGGACTAAAACGCCTAAATCCAGAGGACATATAACAGAAACTTAACTTCCACTTTCAAGTTGCAGAAGTGAAATATTATCATGTTCTTCTACATGTTCTGAAGAGAAATGCCAGTAGCCCCCCCGTGATCAAGTGTGTGTTGAAGTTCTGTGTTGCGCATCATTTTTTCAGTTTGAAAGCTTCATCATTATTATTATTAAAAATGACTACAGCCACTATAAAATGCTCTTGCCAAATTGAAATGGAACATTAATCACTAAAAAGAAACTGACAGGCAAAAATCATTCACAGACAGTCCATCATTTCCATCTTTCCTGTACTCGTTTCAGTTGACCTTGCGTTTCTGCTCGCCATCCCTCCCTTTCTTCTTTCTTTCAGGTTTTGGGAGTGGTGACTTTGTGACATTGCCTTCTGTGCTGCACTGTGTCTGTAAAGGATTTCTGCATCGCCAATGGTAAACAAAATCATAAAAACCTTTTCTGTTTTCATCATTTACCCAATTTAAGACTGAGAGAAAGTTAAAACACACACAAGTTCGCCTGTCTGAATACAGTGTTATACAGTTGTGCAACTCTGTGTTTAATCTTATCAAAACATGGCTTTCATTAAATAAAATGATTTCCTTTCCTCTAACTTCACATCCCTACAACTAACATGACCAAATCTGTTATTAAAAAAATACATAACAATACTGAAAATGGTAGGTTTAACATAGCCCCTTTTTCTTTTCCTCTTCTTTCAATACTCTACGAGGACATTTGGTGTGTTGAAAGCAGCAAAGTGCCGGCGCTCGCACACAAACACGCATGCACAATTCCTCGTCACTTGTATCTCCATAAACCGTAATTTTCTATTATATTTTTCTCAGTTGGTTCACTTGAGAAAATTCTGATTGCTTCTGTTGCAGCGAGCGTGGAACAAACACTGCAGGTCCAGTAGTTAGTTCGCAGGGTGTGTTGAACCCTGCAAGTTCACCTAAGTGGTTTTGCCCTTACTTGCCTTCTGTTATTTGTTTGCAAGTTAACTTTCCTTTGAACTTTTTTTTTCGAAGGGCTCAGAGGGTGAACAAAGTACTTCACCAATGCTCCGAGTCTTCACACCCTATTTGCTCACTATCTCCACTCCAGTCCTTCATTTTTTTTGTCCTTATCAGACTACTACAATATTAATCCACATGTGCTGCAAGACTGAAATGAAGTAGAAGAAGAGACTCAATAATGCATAGCACCCTCTTCTGTATCACTAGCTTCAGGTGAAGCTCGTACAAAATTAGGACATTGAAATTAAGAGCAGGCTGGCTAAATTACGTCAAAGTTTACTTTTTAACTGGCTGAGAAAGTTTTTGGCCCGGTGCAGTTTGTTGGAATAAGTTTGCGTTTATCTCCAGTGTGTGTGAGTGTTTGGACTGGTGGCAAGTCCCTTGTAGGCATGTCAGCACAGCAGGAGAGCCAATGTTCCTGTCTTTATTAATTACTACCTGACACACACACACACACACACACAGACACACACACTCTTGCTCACACATGCACATTTGCCTGCACATACATACCCAGACCCCCATTAAAAGTATTCCACAAAATGCACGCGATTACACTTTGATTCAAACACACACCTGTCTCCAACAACATCTCCTCCCTTATTTTAGCTAGTAATTTGTTCCCATATCCCCCCCTGCACTTCTACTTACTCATGCTTGGCTGGGCCAGAAAGGGCACTGAAGAAACAGATGAAGCAGAATGACGAGCCAAGCTGCTAGCCTCAACTAGAGGCTGCTAGCATGACCTGGTAAAACCTGGTAAAAATACGTAATGCACTAGACAGCATGACAATACATGACAAGAGTTCGGATCTGTTCCTCTTTTTCTCTTTGGGGCCACATAACAACATTTTCCTGAAGAGCCAGAAAACATATCAAACTGTTGTTTGGCTTTGCATTATTCATTTTGCCTTGCTTAGCAATGACTTTGGCTACTGTATATCGCTCCCAACTCTCATAACTATCATTTGTTATGCTTCCAAGCCTCTCCACAGCACTGACCCTTCTTCCCATTTTCATTGCCATCATTATAAGAGTCAAATGGCCATTCCCTCATGTTAATGTGCCTAATCAGCCTTCTTGTGAAGGGCACAATGTGAGCACAGCTGCCAAGTGTCCCTGCCAGAATGCTAACTAAAACAAAATGATAAAAAAAGAGGACAGGACACTCGCCAATGTGTTTACCTACCAAACATTAAGGCATTATGCAGTGGTACAATAACTGCAGTCATTTTTAGAGTCCTTGGAGCAGATAGGGAACGCCAGGCAGGGAAGGTGGATGCAAGATGCTCTGCTGTCTCTCAGCCATCAAGGTGCCCTTGTACTGGGCATGTAAACCTCAACGGCTCCAGTGGTGCTGTTCAGTAGTTATCGGTACAAGAGTGTGTCTGTACTCGGCAGCTCCCAAGTGTGAGTGAGTATGCAGCTGTCAAATTGTAAAGCCCAGCAATATTGAAAAACTGCTCTCTGAGGATATATTAAAGTTGTAAAATAAGAAATAGGTCTACATCATTATGAATGGAGGCATTTTCAACAGATATGGTGCCCAATAAAACAATGACAAAATAATACTTATTCCACTGATGTCATTATTGACCTGTCTGATTTGAGAACACTAGGGAAAAATAGGAATTGTAAGATGTGACAGAATTTGCAAAAATGTGTTCACCCTTTGCCAACTATTTCAATGAAAATAACAGGGTTCCTCTTTAATCTCAAATTCCTACTTCAAAAATGGCAGCAGTTGCAAAAAGCCCATTGAAACTCACAGCACTATGACACAAAAATGAAGATGAAGGCACAAAAGAACTTCCTCTCATCCTTCCATTAGTTTAAATAGGAGCTGTTTCACTCATGGTATTGCCTTTTCTATCTTTTTCTCTCTTCCTCTCTCAGGCAGTTTCATCCCTCTCTCTCTGTGCTGGGGCTAAATCCTCCCTCGAGGCGATGTCAGAGTCCGTGAGGAGACAGTAGAGAGACAAGCTGTGTGTGTGTGTCTCAGTTTCTACAAATGTCTCAACCACAATGCAAAATTTTTCAGGTCTCATTATAATGATCTGGTGCAGGGGCAAAGCCAGAAACACAGTCCTGCTCTTAACTAACTTTGAAGAATTAAAGTCAGCTAAGTATCACATATACATGTAGATCTACAGTAAACATTGAGGTTAAAATATCATGGGTTGTTACAGGGTTTATATTACAAATCAGTTATGAAATGAAATAAAAATAGCAAGCGATGCCTCCAATATAGCGTTATAATGCAGACTACATTAGCTCACTGGTTAGCCAAAGCATAACCAAGGTCACTCATTGCGGCTCAACTGGTTCCATTGATATTAATAGACACTGGCAGTGACTGCACCCTGTGGGATCACATCTCTGCAGGTTGGCAAGCTCAGGTATGGGCAAGCACAATATGCACAAGCACACACAACCACACTTGGACATAAGGACAACGGAGCAGACATGCACAGACAACACACCCGTTCATACATGCCTTCACAGGCTCATAGAAGGAGTGAGGAGATGCAACAGTAGCATTTGTAGAAAAGTGTTATGAACAAAATCTTTCCTTATTTGATTCAGCCATGATATAGCTTTAAATTCTCACAAAATCCCAATGAGCTTCACCCACTCTACCAAGTCTGTTGTCAGTTCCTCTGCCTCTCACTCTCTCACTACTCTCTCAAAGAAAATGTATCTATATAAATGTACATCAAAAGCATACATTTTACCATATGATATTAATGTGACTTAATATTTTTAATTGATTTAAAAAACACACAAGTTCCCGACGTATTTTACACTGTTTTTCTGATGGGGAGCTCACTCTACTCGCTAAAATCTTGGGTGTGAAATATTGTAGCTTTTCACCACTGAGGCAGTTACAATCAAATGAAGCATGTGAGTGTGTGTTGTTTTAATGTTTAACTGAACAGTAGTCAGATTGAACACATGCACTATACTTAAAATGGATGAGCTACTGTTTGTTAATACTGAGTGCTTTGTATATCCCCACTTTCTAATTTTAATAAAAGTTCAGTCATATTGAGAACCTCTCTAACCTGATCCTCAAATTGCCCAACATGACATAATGGGAAACAATGGAAATGTAGGAAACTTCACCCATTCAATACCACTGTTGTTCCAGTTTACCATGGCTTCCACTCATTGACTTGCTGACGGCAACGTGAGTGATGTCTGTCACGCTGACGCTCTCACTTTGTCTCTTTTTCTTTTACGCCCTCTTCCATCTGCCTGACTTTGCTTTACAGATGGCTGAAGTAACTGTAACTCAAAGACAAAGAGGGATGGAAGAGAAGACGAGTGACAAAACTGGGCAGGCGATGAAGAGAGGGAGAGAGAGAGAGAAGGGGTCCCTATTAATCACATGGGGCAAGGATGCAAATTCAGCACATTTCTAGGAGTTACTCACATCAGCAGCAATTCTGTCCTCTAATTAATATCCTACAAAAGAAATATCTCCATTAATTGAATCCTTTGTGTTTAGTCTTTAGGCTATGTTTAGGTTATTTAATTTATATTCTACTATGTTCTACTTGGAGAGATATTAGTGGGCTTTAAAGAATTACACCAATGCTATTGATTCTCTGACCTCATTTACACTATTAAAATGCAATCTGTATCGGGATATCTGATGTGGGCAAAGAAAAATGCACATTAATGCAAAGTGTTAATGTATACAACATGCATTGCAATCAATTAGAATGCTATTCAGATTACATCTGGAGGTCATCTGGCTCCCATTGTGATTGGATCCAAGCCAGGTGTAAATGCAGTCTGTACAGACCATATTCACTGTGGGGGCACGATTAGAGGTTTCCATAATAATGTTAGTAAATAAAAAACCTGCATAAATTGCTGCATTATAATTCACTAACCCAACATCAAACAACACCTATTTCAATTTCCTTGATATAGACCCTATTTGATAAATATTGTTATTATGACAAAACATTCAAACTATGATTTCCAAGGTCAGTATAATGTTTGCCGTCATTTACTGCGTTACCTTAGATTGATCAGTTTTAGTGTCTTTTAGGAGAATCATCGATAAATAAAAACAGCTAAATTATTATTTTTTTTTACCCAAAAATGTAGAGGAGTTGAGGATGTTTTCAGCCCTGAGTAGTGTCTGCAGTTTTTCTCACAAGCTACGTACAGCCCCAACAGCCTCCACCAAGAAGGTGGGCAGCTTGTATTTTGCGAATGCGAAAGCACCCAAGTATATCAGTTTTACACTGGTATTGAATGGGAAACCCATATGCAGTATGCACAGATCCATAAAAAACACCATTATCTCTGAATTAGGTCTATGAACCAAAATAACAGCCACTCACACACTGGTACTGGCCTTGGGACTGTACAAGGTTCTGTAGTACTGAAGGCATGTTCTGATCAATAATGTATTGAAGCGCTAAATTACATGGGGCCATGGCCAGAAGGGTGTTAGGTACGATTGAGGTGTATGCGTGTGCATGTGTCTGTGGGGTGGGTGTTGGTAATAAGATGAAGGGTCACAGTGTCCCTCATGTTCCTGCCACAACTGCAACAACACACACACGGACACATAAAATGAGCAGACACGTGGTCACATATCCACATAACATTCAGCTGTCAGTTCAATGTTAATTGTGACATAGAGAGAGAAAGAAATAATGAAAGAGGATGACGGATGAGGAGCGGGAGTGAGAGAATGTGTAAGTGAAACAGATGGAGTGGAAACAAATGTATTGTGATAACATCATTTAAACAGAGCTTGGCTCTCTGAGGGCCCTGGCTGCCTTTGCACTCCCTCTCACACTCGTTTGGCTGGGAAAATGGCCAAAAGGATGGGCCAAAAGGACACACACCCTCTTTCTCTCTCTCCCTCTCTCTCCCTCTCTCTCTCTCCCTCCCCTGCCAAGAGACTAAATTGTACAGAATTGTGCTGTCAAGTCTCATTTGTGAGAGAAATAGCACACTGGTTATTACTTGAAGACAGCAGGTTGTTTGGCAAGTTCTGATGAATCATCTTTTTGCTGCTGTGCTTAGGTTTAGATCATAATGTATGTGGTCTTAGGACAAAGGAAATGTGTGCATGGGATTTCCTAAAATCATTCATGGAGAGGTGTAAGGTGGTTCACACAACTGGAATAGGAACCGTAATTGAGGTTATCAGTTTTCAGTAGTTTGCAATAACAAGAGGTGACATGTCAGCTATTTTGCCCAAGCAAGAGTCAGGGCAGAGGTCAGCCCACTGAACCAAACTGTGGGTGAGAAAAACACATCTTTTTCTTCATGATACAGGGTCAGAGGCCAAGGTTGAATCAGCATGCCTGGCCTCATAGTATGGCTCAGTCTGACACAGTAAAGGAAAATAAAGTAGGGGAGAGCGTTGAATGTTGAATGTGTTCGTGCTTTTCTCTTTTTGCTTTTCTCCCCGAGTTAATAGTTCACAGCTCCTCGTTTGTGTCATGGTCCCCGTCGTTGTCAACTCCTCTGTTGGTCTGGGGAGGGTGTAAAATGCCATGTGCCTGCTCCCACACACATGGCGTCACCAGACGAGGAGGATTTTCACCAAGAGAGTGCAACACGTGCAGAGATTCACTCTATCTCCAGCAGTTCCCCTAAAGAGATGCCCTGACAGTGGGAGTCTCTGGTGTAGAGACCGAGACGCACTACTCGACTTGTCCACTAACCATTTTACATACCGTCTTTCAATCTTTCTTTTGTTTCACTCTTTTCTCCCCCTTTGCCTTTCCCATTGAACAGTTTGTCCTCCTTCAAGCTGATACCACTTGAGCTTGTTGCATTTATGTCAGCGACTCAGACGCTGATTCAGTTACATGACAGTCTACAGAGTTTGAGAAGAAACCTACCAACTCAGCTACTTGGGGAGAGAGTGTGTGTGTGTGTGTGTGTGTATTAGTAAGTTAAAAGCTGGTCTTTAATGACCTAAGCCCGTAAGGCTCATTTGAGCTGCAGATACCAGCAGTCAACTAATGTCCAAACATCTGGGTGGTCACACACACACACACACACACACACACGCACGAATACACACAGGGGCTGAGCTTTTATCATTGGCCAGAGGAAGGGTTTTAGCATCCGCCCTGACAGATGCCGCCCACACATCAACACACACACACACACACACACACCAGAGCCAGTGGAAAAACACTGGAGAAGGATTTAGGCTGAGTATGATCCATATATGTGTAACATATATCTGACAGCTTGGATTATGTGTATATATGAGAGTGAGAAGAGTGAGAGAGAGTTGTGTGTTTGTGTGTTTGTGTGTGTGTGAGACAGTGACAAAGCAGGGCCATTTCAGCAGGTCCCTAGTGGTCACTAACTCTTTCCTCTCTCGTTCTCACCTCTCTCTTTTTTCCCTCTCTTTGACACTCCCTCTATCTAAAGCTCCGCTCTCTTTGTTTCTTTTCTTCTCCCCCTCCCTGTCACCCCCCTTCTTTCCGTCTCTCTCCCCTTCCAGAGCTGACGGAGCAATAAGGGAATACGCCCAGGGACATGGCAGGGGTCAGTGTTGAAAGTGTGCGTTATGGATAGATCATCTTTCCACCAGGTCAAAGTGTGCAGATAAAATCGTTAAATCACCAGGGCATGAAGTGAGTCCACCCACTAATCTGAACTCACTCGACAAAATACTACATCCACCTGCCTTTTCCAATGAAACACATATCTCTTTTCACTTCTAGGCAGAAAAAAGAGATGTAGATGAAGATGGCATGAACAAGTAGAGTTCAGCAGGCATTGATATTTTGTCATTGTAATGCACTTTTTAGACATTTTTCACCACTACTACATTACTGCAAAAGTAATTAGTAATTAGGTGGTTAATGTGAGTCCAGTATTCCCTCTCTTTTAGCTCAGTGTTTGGTCAATACCAACGCCTGAGAGAAATATCTGGCTCTTTAGCTGCTAAAGCCGAGAGGAGCTGCAGATGTGGGTGATCATTCTCTGTACGTTCATCACTACGAGTGACCTCTTTCACATTGTTTTCACATTGTCATTTGTTACATTGTTGTTATGAAAATATTGATTATAGCCGCTTTAAAATTGACAGAATGCATTACTGATACAGCCTTAAAGCTGCAATTAAAATAGATGTGCAATTCACTGTCTAGTATTTGTTATATTCTGTGGGCTAGTGTCTCATAGTGGGCATATTTCCTCACTTCACACATGCAACATCACAGCAACATATATATATATATATATATATATATATATATTTCACCACATTTTTTTATTGGTGATCTGTAGTCATTAACAGAGCTTGCACAATTTAGACAGTATGAGCCAGGAAACCGGGAATTTATCCAAATGAATGAGATATACTTTTAACCCTGTTTCAGTCCCTGTTCCACTGTTAATATCAGATGCACACAGACATAAAAATGTCAGTTAGGCATATTCTCTCAGCAATGCATGCATTTTTGACATTTGGTACCCAATTTGTCTGTTATTTATCTGTTTGAAGATGTCTGTGTGCCGCTCATTTCTAACTTCATTTAGTTCCTCTTCCTGTTACCAAGACCTTTTGTCTTTTTTTGTCCTGATCTCAGTGTTACTCTGCCCTCCCTCCCACTCGCTGTCTCTCTTCCTTTCACTGTGGAAGAGGTCTGAAGTTGCAGTCACCAGAGCAATTAGAGACTTCATGTTCCTCCTCACTGTCAAGAGGAGGCAAGGATACACACATACACACATACACACATACACACAAGGCACACACACACACACACACACACACACACACACACACACACACACACACACACACACTCGTCCTCTGCTGTCCTCTGTACTGACAGGCACTGGGCAAAAGTTCACTCTGCCACTGTGCTAACTATCTCCCTTTCTCTTCCTCTCTCTCTTCCTCCTTCACACTGTCTCCCTCTCACGCTCTGCCTTTTCAAGAAAAGTACTAACTAGCAATCTCTCACTTCTTCCCCTTCTCTCCCTGCCCGCCTCTCCAAGGGCTATCATCCTTCTCTTTCGTCTCCATCTTTTCTCTTTCTCTTTCATCTGTCTTTCAGAGAGAAGTTACAAGCTTGTCCTTCACTCAGTGTCTTTGCTTTTGTGCCTCTCGCTAGCTCTCCGTCCCTCCCCGTGTATCTGCACAATAATTATCCCTTCTCATCCTCCAGCTCCATCTTTCTCTGCCCTCCTTTTTCCTCTCATCCTTTTATCTTTCTCTTCTCATCTCATACTCATTTCATTTTGTTTTCAGTGTCACGTGTGTTTGCAGTAAATTTACTCGCATCTTCACTTCTCATTTGGCCAACTTCTCTGATATCTTGAAATATGGAGTTGAGTCAGGGTACATGTTAAGTGCTGCATCCACAAATCACCTGAAAATAAATGCTGCAGAACTTCATTTAACATCTCAAATGTGTCTATTTCTTCATTCCACTTTTCTTGCTCTCAAATCAAATGAACTGAAAAAGAGCATCAACTCGAAAGGGAAGATGTTGAATGCACAATAAGCTTCATTATCATGTCATATTAGATTGACACAATGGGCTTGACTTGCGTACTCATCTTTCTCCAACTGTTAGTCTGTCTTGAAATTATGCCACATTCTAATGTCAGAGTGCCTTGAAGAAATGAAATTCCTCCATCTGTCAGCCCTGTGAAACTGGCTTTGATCTCTCCCAGGTGAACACCGGCTTGGCCATAAGCCTCCTACTCTCTCCTCATCAGAGGAAATGAGAGACCTTGGATGGCAATCTTACATCACAACCATTGTGGTCTTGTGGGCAGTTGAATGTCACTCATCTTCTGTGAAGTGTGGTGAGACCACCACCACACGTGACAGCCAGGAAGGAAGGTGAACTACTTTATGCAAACCGCATGCTGGAGTTTGCGCTGATGCAGTGAATGTCCATCACCCGCTGAAGCTCTAGTGAGGGAAACTCTGCTCAGAGTCCTGTTTGATCATCTGAAAGGTGCTGAGAGGTTTCCTTTACCTCCAACACGCAATGATGCGTTTGTGGAGGACTCATCTGAGCTTGGCATAATTGTGACCCATGAATTGGTAGCGTGACGCTCATGCCTCATATAGAGAGGACACAAAGACAGATACTCAAAGGCACTAAAAGGGCATGTGATCCGCTGGTCTCCTTGATATTGTAATGAGTCTTCTTGGTCTGCTAATGTGCTCAAAAGTAATCATTACGAGAGGGTAGACCTCAAAGCCTGCACAGAAAGTGGGCAAACGGTTCATGCTCAAACATACTGACGATCAATCAAAAAGCAGAATATTAAACATCCCCTAGTGACGCTATCCTCACACTTCTTAAAAACCCACAAAATTGGACTGGAAGCAGTGCCAGGGTTCATAATGGCTGTTTGTTCTCCTTTATAAAACATTATGTTATTTGTCACAACCTCAGTCTCTTTCCTCTACAGTCAATGGCATAGCTAGGTTTCATTCTATCACTTGAAGTATAGTCTGAAAAGCTACCCATGCACTTAAAAGAACCATAACTTGTTCAAATGCTTTGCTTTCCCTCCCTAAATCCTGAGTATCTCATTTTAGAATTAATCTACTCCTATTTGTAATTAAAATTATATGCACAATATGTATTCAATGTAATTAAATTTTATTTATATAGTGCCACATCATAATGTATACTATATACATACATTCAGTAACACTTTCTGTATTCCGACATGTTTAAACATGCCACTGGAGCTTGCAATTCATTGTTTTTATAGCATTAGCCATAGGCAAAACATGGTAGAATGTATTCAGAAAAGACAAAATTTATTCTACAAAGGAAGGACAGACTGTGAGCTGTCACATTTGATTTATTAGTATTTCTGTCTGCTGGCAGTTTAGCTTCCTAGTATAACAAAACAAGAATATTTGGAGTAGAATAATTATTGCTTTGCTTATCTGTAGCTGTCTTTACAGCTGCCTCTGGTAATAACCATGGAATTCATATTCAAACTAATAACATGTAAGCTTTTGTTTTTGTTCAAATCCCTCTGTTTCAAGGACGATGCCACGAAGAGTTGCACTCCTGTTCTGAAGGAGCAAAAGAAGCAAAACAGCCAGAGTACCTCTTACATATTTTATTGCCAGATGTGATCTTTTACCTGAGGCTAAGCGATGGCTAATCACCAGTTTATTTCCATATTGTAACACAATTGTAACAGTTTGTTAACAGTAATTGTAATTCAGCATTCAGTACAGTTTTTTCTTCATGTTTATACGCACTATGCAGCTGCACATGAGCACACACACAAGCATAGTCCAGCACATGCAGATACGCCATGCTGAGCCAGTACTCCAGAATCACCATGTAGGAGTCAAGGTTTGGTTTTTGGGTGAGTGATTACAGTCAGGAGGAAAGATATGATACTTCTTTGAAACAGATGATTGGGACTAACCCTCTCCAAAAACCTTTGTGTATGTTGAGTTTAGCCTCTTCCACTTTACTGAGTCTATGATCACATGACAATCACATGGCAATTTATTTATTGTATATATGGATGGGGAGTAAATCTTTCATAAAAAAATATATGAGATATAATATATAAACAAACAAATATATAAAATATATTACATTATCTATCTCAATATAATATATATACAGTATGACAAATGGTGAAAATACAGCCAGTCTTTATTTTTTGATAAAGACTTTCTAAATAAAGATCTTATATATATATATATATATATATATATATATATATTATTTATGCATTTTATTTTATTTTTTATTTTTTTTATATATCTTATATATATGGAGACATTTCATCCAGTTAAATATCAAAACACATGTCAATACTGTCGGTGAATTGAAGTTCAGCGCCCACTGACATGCAGAAGAGAGAGAGAAAGCTGTGTGCATTCTTACTCCATTGACCGGTGAGATCTTTTACACACAGTGACATGAACAGTTGTTACCACTGTAGCTGAATGAGTGAAATGGGCACGGGGAGACAGAGCTTGAAAGCAGTCACACCAAAATGTCTCATTTCTGTAAAAGTGATTCTGCATTTTCAGTGCCTATTTGAAGGGATTGTACTTTTATGTTTAATGAGAGAAATGTATTAGATTATAAGAGCAATGCCTTGCCAGCTGCTACAAGATTGATGCAATGGATTTACAGAAAATTGCCAGATAAGGAATAACCCTGAATGTCCACCTGACCGGAGATGGCGAGGCGGGTACTTTGACCTCAGCAGAGATATGTTGTTGGCCTCACACTGAGCTCTGATATCTGCCACAAACATGCTCTAAGAATACACATGACCCTCCTTTGCACAGTAGCTTTCCATCACTATCACTCGACATCAATGGATGATCAGATAAACGTCCTTTTGCCTTAACTGAAGAATCCAATCCTGGACTGAGGACAGCTAGTCATCATTGCCTCATTTCAGGCTTATTATTGTGCTCACTGCAACTTTCTTCAATCATGTACCCATATTTTTGAGGAAAACAGTATTTGGAAATTTTAAATCTGTTCATCAGAGTTTTTGGGAGGTCGGAAGCAAAGAACAGACTCTCTGCAGTGGAGAATGACTCATACAATTTATATAGCACTTTGTGGATAATAGATGAGAAATAGCAAACTACAAAGCACTCACTTGGATAAAATGTACCCTGCAGTTAGTGGTGATGGAGCCATTAAATGACTTATTAAATTCTCTCAAGAGTCCCAGTTTGTGTAAAGCAATACATCTGAGTTGAGCTGACATAAAAAGGAAGACATGATTCTTTTATAAGTTAAAAAATAAGGCAGCAAGAATGTGATGATGACAGGCAGAAAATAAAAGGAGGGAAAACATACTTGTTCATGCGCGTACAAGCTTACATTGTGTGTGTGTGTGTGTGTGTGTGTGTGTGTGTGTGTGTGTGTGTGAGTATGTGCATGTGCTTTTCTGTTTGTGCACCTCTGACATTTATCTGTGAGGTTTATCCAAAAGCAATCTGCCCTGCTGTTACTGAGATCAGACAAATAGGTACTGCTGTCTAAGGTATTGCTGCAATATACAGCGCACCGTATAGCATAGCACAGTGCACAGCATGTCAGCCTGCCATCTGAATGTAATTCTCCTAGAAGAATGTGACATTGAACTAACCCATAACCTAATTATGGGTGCAATTCAAGAACACTATCTCCACTGATGCATGCATAGTATATGGACAGACATTACATGTACACACAGACACTGGCAAAAGTATTTAACACATTAAGCAGTAACAAAATTACAAATGAGAAATAAGGCACATGCAGCACAGTTTAGGCTAACTGTTTAGACCACAGGGGGAGGGGTATGTACATACACACCAACACATTTCCGAAATAGCATTGCTAGC
This sequence comes from Enoplosus armatus, assembly GCF_043641665.1. NCBI lineage: Eukaryota > Metazoa > Chordata > Actinopteri > Centrarchiformes > Enoplosidae > Enoplosus > Enoplosus armatus. The sequence goes on along the minus strand of NC_092196.1, from coordinate 9,445,831 downwards.
CAATCTAAATAGTCAATAAGCGTATCTAAGCCACAGACAGAGTGGTTTCTAATTTACTATTTCCATCATGGGCTATGTGCTGATGGTTATGAGATTGTTCACAAACACTCTGCATGTCAGTGAAGAAGAAGAAGTGGACTGAGTCGCCGCACAGTGAAGCAGGGTTTGACTTAAATTCACATCATATCAGTTATATGAAAAACTCTTCTGAGGAAGGCTGGTGAGGCAAAATCTACTCTCACTGCCCAATCTACCCTTGAAAGATTTTCAAAGAGCATGAATTTCATTCAAGGAAATGGAATAGACCAAAGGAGATGAATGAGTAACATGATGTAGCATTACTCATACTGTTTGCATTCCTCTCTTTCTTTTAACATTAACAAACTGTGAACCTCAAGCTGCCATAGTCTAAAAAACACATGTTCAGTGCAACCTAACCACTATGAAAGAGTAATGCATGTGAAAGAGGTCACACTGAGTGTGTATGTACTGAGGCTTGGTACTACAGTAGTCATTAGAGTCACTTTAAGTCCTTCATCTCTTCTCCACTGTTCCCTTCTCATCTCTTCTTCTTCTCTCACAGAACAGGCACTAATGGAGTTTGGACTAGACCTGAGGGAGAAGAGAGAGGGAGGAGGCAAAGGACAGAAGGAGGGAGGAAAGAAGGAATGAGAAAGAGTGGTGATGAGAGTGGGAATCATTAGAATCAGTATTAACATTAGCAATTAGGGATTTCTTTTAGAAGCATAAGCATTACTCTACCAATAAGTTTTATTTATCCTTAACAGAGGTTTGTCTCATTAATGTTTGCGCCTCTTTTAAAAAGGACAGCAGTTCATACTTGAAGCAGTGGCTCATTAAAGAAAGTGGAATACAGTATTGCATAAGATGTAGGCATAAAAGGAAATTTGGGAAGAGACAACATCTTAAGGAAGGGGGGACTGATGCATAAGTAGAAAGGGATTTCATTTGTGAGTAAGAACAGAATAGAAAGAAAAAAATAAGAAATGACAGAAACCAGACAGGAGAACAAGCATAGGATGAAGTAAAGACAGAGTGTCGCTGTGAATTAAAGACAGATATTTGATGTTCTTTAATAGAACATCTGTCAAAACAAGTGGAACAACCGTTCAACATCTACATGCACACAGATCCATCAAGTGGCACACCTCACAGCAAGTGTCATTGCTAAGGAAAAGACATCAATCTACCATGTAGCCTCACAGCAACTTTTCCAACTAGAACCACAGAAAACACACAAGGACAGAAAGCAAAAGTTGAAGCAAAAAGAATAAGAAAACTGCAGAAAGAGAGAGCGAGAAGGTGAGAGAGAGTAGGTGATGTGTCCCAGGTGTGTGCTCTATCCTCAGCAGTAGTTAAGAGCAAGGCACGGTAAGGCCTCAGCCATCCGTCACCATGGAGATAACAAGCTGTCAGGGCCAGAGAGGATCATGGGCCACAGAGGCCGGTCACTCTTCTTGAACACCACAGGAGCCAATCAGAGGAGAAGGGGAGAGAGTGAGATAATGTGAAGAGAAGGATAGTTACTGGTATCAAGCTCTTCAGCGGAAAAGGTAGAGGGAAAAAAAGGGAGATATCAGGAGCAAAGAACTGACAAAAAGAGGAGAGGATGACAAGAGAGGTGCAAAGCATGTGAGAGTGGCAGGACAATGCGAATTTCAGAGAAAGAAAAAAAAAATAGAGAGGAAGGAGTCAAAAAATATAGTGAAGTGCATGCAATTGTAATGATGTTTGGATGGGGGAGAGACAAAGGACGGCGCCCAGGGCCATACATCAGTCAATGCTCTTCATCTAAACAACTCATTTACACATGCCAGCACATTTCCTTTCTGAAGTTCAGTATACTGCAAGTAATTACCCTGAATTTCCACCTTGGAAATACAGCTTAAAAATGCCCCTATAGAATGTGTGCACTTTGCAATTATAGCTCAAATTTAGGAGTCTGTAACAAGCAGTGCAGAAAAAGTGCCACAGTAGAAGAAGTCCCAAACAAAACACAATGTTCAACAACCATACAATGGTAATAATTTCAAAAGGAGAGATTATTGCTCTTTCACATGCATATATATATTGATAAAAGTAAAATATTTCAAAGCTGCAAGCTAAAAGGGACACACCACATAACACTCCACAGAATATATTGTACCCTCAAACAAGCCAGTAGTAGATGTAAGTAGATGAAAAACTGCTATCTTTCTCTGTGTTTCTAGCGTGAGTAACTGTTGACAGGTCAAGTTTCACTGAATGCAGTTAATTGCGCAATCTGAGGTATAATGGAGTATGAGTGACCTGACATGTTCTCATCTTGATCTGTAGAATAAAGCGTTGATGAGAGATAATCTTCACCACATAACTAAGACATAATGCAACAGAAGAGCTACAGTCTGCGCACGCAGAATTATAATTTCCATTTAATAGACTGACCATGTGAAAGCTGCGACCCCGTGATGATTTCACCTGTAAAAGCTGCTGCAGGCAGGAAGGGGAGATGCTGAACTGAAGAGGAATTACTTAAAAGCAACTGAAATGAACACATCTTCAAAAGGGTATTTGCAGTTTTTGTACTGCATTCAACATTTTACTTAAGTAAAAGTACAGAAGTATTAGCATCAAAATATAACTTTTTATAAGTATAAAAAGTAAAAGTACGATATTTTAGAAGTATAAAGTAGCATACAATTGAATTACTCAAGTGAAGTACAAGTACCTCCAAATTACAGTACAGTACTTGAGTAAATGCACTTCTGTCAGTGTATGCATGAACGTGGTTGTATACATGTACCAAAATACAGTAGTACACAAATGTGTGTCCCTTAATGCGCCATAATGAATTCATCAAAGGTGAGTGTGGCTCTATCAGTCTTGGCAGCAGTGAAGCAACAGCTGCTGCAGTGTAGGAATAAACAAAGAAGGGAGGCAGATTGGCAATTAACTAAACTTTGTTATAAGAGGATGGTCATGAAATCAAATAAACCTGATATCAGCCAGCAGTATCAGCATACTTGCAAAATGGGAATGAGGTGAGATTAATGAAAACAATGAGAGAGAAGGATTAGGGTTCATCTGTGTTGCATGGTATGTACAGAGTGCGAGAGTGCACTCTGAAGAGCAAGAACAATAGGGAGAGGGAGAAGAAGTGTGTGGGGTGCAATATAGAGAGGTGCTCCAGGTGCTCTGCTGCAGGCAAGCGTGGGAGAGCATCATTGTGTGTGTGTGTGTGTGTGTGTGTGTGTGTGTGTGTGTGTGTGTCACTGAAGGCCTCTCACAGCTACTGTGTGGTGAACAGAATTATTGATCTGCTAAGAGATGGTGAAACAAGCACTTATTGTCCCCCCTACACACACATCTACACCAAATTCATTTCAGATACACTTCACTGAGCACAGGCAAAACGCTGTTTGATGAGGGTGAAATGGATCTTTTCATCGCATCACTATGGTAGGTATGGTATGGTGTCATGCTGTTTCATCATCAAAATCTTCAAAACAAAACGAAAATGTGTTGTACTTGGTCAGTACACAAGCAATCCAACAGATCTATATATACAGTACTGTCTACTTTAGTACGATCAATACACACACTCAAACAGGTACAAATCGTTGTTCTAGTGCACCAAACATCAAACACACAAACTCTTGCTCCAGTGTAAGTCCCACACACACTGTAGATGCACACATTTCCTCCTAGTCCTACACAAGTAAAGACACAAAGCCTGTGAATATACTGCCATCCCACACACACAGGGGCACTCACACACACACACACACACTTCAGCAGGCTTCAAAACTGTCGAAACTAACGCGGTCACAGTAGGCAAAAGTAACACTTCACTAACCGGCATGGTGACTGAAGTGTGTGTGTGTGTGTGTGTGTGTTTGTGTGTTTTCTTGGCTCTCCAGCTGATTCCATGAGAGGAAAATCACCTCAACGACGGCAATAACAACCTTCCCTCAAGCCACCACACACACACACACACACACACACACACACACACACACACACACACACACACACACACACACACACACACACACACAAACTCAATCTTTTTCACCTTTCTCACACTCACTTTTTATTTATCACACATTCTCTCGCTCTCACACACATACAGTACACACTGGTGTGTCCGTCTGTGTTTTAACATGCTTACAGTTTCAGCCATCATGGGCCTCCAGCAACCAGTGAGCTGCAGCTCAGGCGATGTGAAATAAGATTTGGAGTGTGTGTGTGTGTGTGTGTGCAATGTGTGTGCAATGTGTGTGTGTGCAATGTGTGTGCAATGTGTGTGTGTGCAGTGTGTGTGTGTGTGTGTGTGTGTGTGTGTGTGTATGCACCAGAATGCTGGTACCCTGTGGCGTGGGGCCAACTGAGAGTAGCAGAGCTCAGCCATTAGCAAACAGTGTAAAATCCTTCTGAAACTCCAAACATCAAAGATGGAGTCTGAAAGGCGAACAGAAAGTCTTGCCGTCCAGTTTTGTCTGTCTGACTGCCTACACTCTCCCTCTGTCTCCCTGATTTTCTGGCCACCCATTTGTTTGTCTGTACTACAGTCTCTCCTCACTGCCTTCCGGTAAATGCATAAACTTACGAGGTATTTCAAGGGCTTTTGCCTCAATACTTCACAATGTCTTGTCTGTATTCAGGCTTTTGCACAAAATGTGTTCATTTAACACAGTCTAGGCCCTGACCTCGACCAGTCACTCCCTCTCGTTTCATTTCATTTCCCTACAGTCTGTCTTGGTCTGGTATTTGACGTTTGAGCTCATCAATTCATAACCCTTTCTTAAAAGACAAACATCCAAAGGCAAGACAAATTCGAACCAAGTGAAAATGTGAATGAATATGAATGCAGACATATAGTATTACATTTCCTAAATTCTAATACATTGCAGTTTGAGGAATGGTGGAAAGTCTTCTGTGATTAGTATAACAAAATAAAAGTTTAGAATTACTGCCAAACAAAGTATGTTCATCAACAATTCAGGCAGTTATTAGGAGAGAGAGTAATCCATCCAAGAAGATCTCCCTGCCAACTTTAAGAAGCTGAAGTCATAAAGAGAAATAGTCTGTCTGTCTGGCACCACACATTCAGTTGCATCAAATATTACAGCTTGCATTACAGCTCTTTAGTTCCTGAATGAAGGAGTTCATCAGCTTTTTTGTTGTTTGTTGTATTTTTTGGAATGAAGATCTGTCAACATACAGTACAGTATATACAGATGTTAATTCCCCCTTTAAACAGTTGCCATATACAAACAACACACATGCCGAGTGTTAAAAGCATGGTTGCAGTATGTTTTCTGGTCGGGACAGATGTATGGGGAGTGGTCAGAAATTGCTGCAATGTGGTACATTTGTTGGTTATTACTGTTACATAATGTTCATTTTGCCAGGCCTGAAGAGACACGACAAAAATAGTGAAGAAGAGAAACCCGATCATTGCCCATTCATGACATTAACTGTAACTGTTACGTATGACTCAAGTTACTTAGTTCAATGGACGTCACTATTGATGGATGACCTGAGCGCCAACCATGAACTCTTGATACATTTTGTACTTTTTGCAACTTGATAAAGTGGTTGAGCAGTGCTGTTCTAAAGAACATACAGTATCTGCTCCACATTTGAAAGTATTTAAGTAAGTAAATAATATATTTTAAAAACTTTTTAAAGACTGACCAAGCAAACAGCTTACTGACAATGCAATGCTTAGAGCGCTACACTCAAGTGGGAGTAAATGGGACCATAGTCATATTGGACTTTGATGTACACACACACGCACACACATTTCTGCAGCAGTGCGGCAGCCAGCCCAGTGTGGTCTTGTCTGTCCCTAATGTGAAAGGATCATCCTTAGTCCCACCGCCACTGTCAGTGTAGTCAGCAAACAGACAATTGCTTGTTCTGGCCGCAAAGTAAAACCACACACACACAAGCACACACATACAAATGTACACATCCCACTGTTGAAGCAGTGCAATGCTGATCACTGCAGTTGTAGTTGTATAAGGATGTCAAACACACTTACTTTGAGAAGATTCTGGGATGTCTGCTGTACTGTGGTAGCAAATCCACAAGATAAAGGAGTGAGGGTGGATGGGAGGGGGGGTTAGAGTCAAGATGGATGAAAATGTATCAAAAGAACACAAAATGGACAAAAGACAGAAGATATCAGAAAGAAGAGAAATTGTGACTTTGCAAAAGTGGGTGACGGATAAGCAGAAAAAGGGCTCTAAAAAGGAGGGAGTGGATATGGAGGGGAGGGAAGGTCCATTGTTAGGAGATGAAAGGAATGCTGGCTGAAAGATGTACCAATGAACAGAAGAGGTTAAGAATGAGGTTAACAATGGCGAGTGCTGATGTTTGAAACAGGTACCATGTAAAGTGCATTGCATGAGGACAGTTTCATCTTTGAAACTGAACATGCACTTGGAGATGACAAGTGAATAATGAAACCTGATGAAGGTTAAGTGATAAAGTAAAGGTTATCTTTAAGGTTAAAGGGGCCAGTTCCACCAGTGAACGAAAGGATATGGGCTGGAGACCATACGGATGCACCAGTTGCGAGGACAAGTGGTCTGCTTAAGGCAGAAGAAGACCACAGGCGCCAGCTCTGGGAAGGGCACCACAAGATTGCTCAGGTCACTGCCGATACTGACGTCATCACCTGGACCCACTTCCTCAATGATGTCATCAGCGTGCGCCGAGCCGTATTCCTCACTCTGCCCTGGCCCTGCTGAGGAAATGCTCCCCAGCGGCACAGGACACTCCTCACTTGTCATGGCAACCCAGCCGAAATCTGAAAGACAACGTGAGATGACACTGGGATTAATGGGAGTATGGGAGAGATGAGATGATTATCACATTGTTGACTCATTACAGATCTCTAAGAGACTGTAGATAACAAAAAAATGCTGCTTTGATTTAATAAACAAGCAGTACTTGCACCGCAGCAAATAAATATTAATTGAATGTGTTTATTTCATGAAAGTTTGATTGGACAAACAGGCTTTTGGCTACGCAGTCACTCCCACAGACCACTAAATCACCCCCCCACCCCACCCCCCTGTCCTGACATCACCCTCACAACTCGCAGATATTCAGTGCTTGTTGTTTTCTAGCCCCAAAGGCCCATTAGTCTCTCGCTGTCTCTTTGCCCTGCGAGAGCAAATGTTCTTATCGTAAACTCACTTGTCTGCATAACAGAATGCATTGCTTACTGATAACAATCACCTCTCACAATCAAACACACACAGAGGGGTACTACAGCGGAGAGTAAATCAATGTCAACAGTCATTGCGCATTCATTGACGATTCATTTAGCCCCATCACAGTGTTGTGGAAGAGGAAATGGCTTCCTATCTCCTACCACTTAGCTCATGAATGGATTCACTTTTATCTTTGAATATCGCACACATAAACACACTGACACACGTGCACAGAAATGTGTACACAATACTGCATATAATTTGGCTTTCAGTGAATCAGCTCATGTAAAAGTGGAATTTCAGTTTTGAAAGGAGTTTTTGCTGGCAAGGAAGTCCACATGCTGTTTAAAGGATTGAAAGGCAAACAGGGGAATAACGAGAAGAAAAAAGAGTGCAAAGAAAGACAAAATGACAGAAACTTTTTTTTTGGCTCAGCCTTCACGTGCAACAAACTGATAAGCTAGCTAACAAGTTAACCATTAACTTGGTTGTCTTCTTGCTTTTAACTGGCAGCCAGCAAAAGGCAAGTAGCCAAGTGAAGGCTGGACATACAGTATTCACAGTCCTGCACACATACCACATAAACTCACACTAACACACACTAACAGACAATATATTATTGTGTAAGGCTTGCACTAAAGCACAGAAGTAACATTAGGCCAATGTGTGAGACAGCTGCATGATTATTATAAGCTGATCATGTGTGAATGTTCGACTTTACTATCACTAATGTGATATTTGCTTGTGTGTGTCCGTGCTACAAACACAAGCAGATAACTACAAAACATGCATGCGTAGGTGTGGTTTCCTTTATGTGCATGTGTGTGCGTGCACGAGCAAATGTGTTTGTTTGCACTAAATCCTACAGTAGGATTAAGTGCCAGTGGGAGAGCAGACTTTGTTTTTCATAGGATAATGATATTAAAGGCTATTCATTACCAGCTAAGAAAATAGGACAGCTGAGATTTAGTAGCCGGTTTCTCTCACAGCTCCACAGCTAATCCTCTGACGAGTTGTTAAAACCAGGTGGAGATATCAGAAACGTTAGAAAGGAGAAAGTCACCCACCACGCTCAGCGACACACTGATACATTGAGTCTCTCTGTCTAATAATGATCTGTTAGTATACCTGTGTATCATACATACAAATACATGCTGCCTCTCAAACCAGGCTATTGTTTTGCCGTTCCAAAACTGGCCTTTTCAAATTAGCTTTACCATGGCAACAGCTGCTTCCTGTGGAGGCAGGAAGTTTATTCTTACTCTGCTGTGTTTTATTTCCCATGACAAAGCTTCTTAGAGCGACCCTGCAGCTATTACCGGCGACTACAATTAAGCAGGAGACAGCTTTGCAGACATGGTTGGAAGGAGTGTGTATTCTGTGTAAGACTCTTTGTCTGTGTGTGTGTGTGTGTGTGTGTGTGTTGTAAAGACAGCGAAAAAATCGCACATTCGCTTGCATGTTAAAATTATTTTATCTAACTTTTTGGCGCCAAAATATTGACTCTCCTTTCTCTTTTCACAATATTCCTGCATACTAGGAAAGCTTCCTCTCAATGCTCTTTAAGTGTATACTGATGACGACTGATGAATGCATGTGTGTGACACAGAGACACGCACAAGGCCCTCACTGCTGTGTTAGCAGTGACACACAAACACATTCACATTTTCTCAACATACACACTCTCACACATTAACACTCTTAATTGGGGTAGCGGATATACAGTCACCCATTTAGCTGCACTATGAGCTAAAGGCTGTGATGAGCCATGGAAAAACTTGCTTTCCCCCTCCCACACACACTCACTGCGACAGTCTGAGACAGACACAGGAAGAGGCTGGGTGGAAAACAACAGCGAAAAACATACTGAGGATCCATAAGGGGGTTTGGGCAACACATTCTTCATTTCAGTCATTTCACATTGCCAATTTGAATATAAAAAAGCTGTGAGAAGCTGTGTTTTCAGTCCTCGCTGGGTGTTTACACTGAGATCAAAAATCTGATGTATAATACCCGAGGGATACAAGTAATGACTAAAATTCTCAGTGAGTCATTGAAAGAGCTGAAAAGTGAAGGCTCAAGATAAGGAATTGGAGGCTTAAAACAAGAAATTACGTGAGTTTCCAATGTTCTCAAATCTGGTATTAATGCCTGCGAGCTATGCATGTTCAAAATTCTAGATAAAGCTTATAATGTACTTTCAAAGAGGAATGTTCCGTGTATGCGTGGTTCCTTAAAGCTAAAATCAATTCCTTTTTGCATGTTCAACAAGCGGAAACACCTAGTTGGAATTGTTTCACCTAGTTGTAGATAAAATGTCACTGGCTGGTGAAATGAACGTGAATATATAACTGAAGTGATGAACTTAGGCAGTGTTGGTCATATGAGCTCGACACCTTTTTCACAGAGAACATTTTGACAATGTCGCAGTAGGCAAAGCACATAAATAACACAATTAACGATGGCTGAGTTCCATTTAGCTGCCTCAGTTTCCGGGTCCTGGTATTGTCCATGCTGTCACACTGTAATGGGTTACAATAGACAGGCTTCCCATTTACAAAGAAATGAGGATGCACGCGCAGCAGGGGGGTTGAAAACTCACTGCCACAATGTCATGATAGCTTGTCACAATGTCACATTTTCAGTATTTAAAAGCAACTGGCTGGAAAGCTGTAAAATTTCTGTAAATGGGTAATTTTGTATGTGGCACTCACCCGTATTTCCCAAATTTTTTTCACCTCATGCCACACTTTCTTGCTAACAAACATGATACATATTCCAGAAAGAAACGGCTATTAGAGTACAAAAAGTTAGCTCTACAGGTAATGAGTAAATTAATTATGCTATCATCAACGGGTAGCAGCCGCTGCACAAATTAAAAGCAATTAACATGTTAAGATTTGCATCCCATTATACTATGTGTATGACTAAAGCCAGTTGTGTAGCTTTGGAAGGCAGCCCAAATCTACAGCGAGGAAAATCAGGACATCTGGGAAAGAACTGATACCGTATTTGACATATTGTAGCACATAATCCTCAGGAAAGTTATTAAAAAGTGCCTCCCTGTAATGTTGCATTATGAGTTTTAGAAGTTATAGAGATTGGTGTGGAAAGTTGCAGGAGAAGATGAGTTTTTTCTTTCCTTCTTTTTTTTCCTTTTTCTGCAGCAAAAAAAGTGTGCATGATATGTACTGTATGCATGTGTGTGTGTGTGTGTGTGTGTGTGTGTGCCTCTGTGTGTCAGGTGATTTGGTACAATGCTGAGCCCAGCACAGCACTCACAGACAGCAGGGATCTGACTGTCACACCAACTTAACACAGCACCACGTTCCTTAAATTCTTTCTCTCAGTGTAGGAAACACAATATTATCACTTGAGAACACACACACACGAACACACACACACACACACACACACACACACACAGTGTACTCACTGTTGTGTGTGACTGGGCTGAATAATGAGCAAGAACATTGAGCATATGAGAAAATACGGGGCAGATCCCTGATGGTTGGTACTGTCCCAGATGTGTGTGTGTGTGTGTGTGTGTGTGTGTGTCAGAAGAAACATAATGCACCATTGGATCATTCAGACACAGACAGTGGCTAATGCTATTAGAATCACTTCAGGGCAGGGATCCCTTGAGAACGCAACGCAAGAGGCTACACATCCCATGCACAAACACTACACACACACATACACACACACACACACACACACACACACTCCCCATCTCGTCAGCTATGTCAGGCAGTGCTTCATCCAGTGACCTGAGACAAACCAGACCTGACACCTATTGCTGAGTGATCGAAACAACACATTACTTTGTTACTGAGACTATATATTCGATGAGGTAGAGTATAATGTATTTATAAACTGGACACTGACAGGGGAGCCAGCGCTGAACAAGATGGCTGGCACTATAAAATCGCCTTCTAAAAAGTGATAGATGTGACTCTCTCATAATGGAGAAGAACATAATTCCCACTCTGCAACTTTACCTTGCCAAGTAAACCTTAATACGTCTTGTTTAGAGCCATTGTAATATTTTATTATGTCAGTATAAATGGGCTGTCGAGCACAATGATACACCTTCATCGCACGTTCTAAATGCGTTTAAAAAACTTTACAGAAGAGCTCAAAATAATCACTGTCTCACCGTTGAAGTTACTCATTATTAATTCTTCATCATTGCATCATTATTTTCTTTTCAGTTGCAGCACTTGTCCACTTTCTATATTACACCAGCCAGCAACACAAAATAAAGACCTCATGTGCTTTACTTCGGATAATCCTGAAGAGATCTAAAGAGGAGAACGAAAAAAATGCTAAACTAAATCAGTGTAACTGTCTGGCCCAGCCATTGTTGCCGGAGCAGGGCACCAGTATTTTTAAGAAGGTAAACGAGGCTGAGAACATGCTGCATCAACACTATCTGTGACAGGCTGTCACAGCGAAGCATGCATGGGCTTTCAAAAGCTTTGTGGTTTGTCAGATTTTAGCTACAATCAGAGTGTGAAAGGCAGCACACACAACAGCACAGACAGCAGAGCTCAGTGTCAATTTGCTGCTGAATTTGAGCAACAAATGAGATGGTAATTATCAAAAGAGCTGAACTAAAGACAAAAGTATGTTAATGACAAATGTTTTTATGGAAATTCCAAAATCCACTGTATTTTGGAAAACTACAGTAAGACTTAAATGAGCGAAGCTGAGCCCTCCAAAATCCTCTTATAAATCGTGCTGTTCTTCATTGGCTTACGGTGGAATAAAGATGAAGGAAACTTCTGGGAGAAGTCGCTCTGAACTGAACAGTGCTGCTTCCACTTTGCTTCATACAACAAGACAAAACTAAAAGTGATCTAGGTTCTGACCTGCCGAACTTTATGCTCCACAATTATGTTTTTCTTCTTTATTGATCTTTGGAACTTGCTTTTAATAATGGACTTCATGAACAGATTTAACTGATACTCAAAACAACAGAGGCTTATACCAGTTCTACACAAAGGCAGAATTAGTTAAACCCAGGAAATACTGCATCACTACTACCACAGTATTGTATGGCGTATTTTTCATTTGTTAAATTTAGTGTTCTGTGCTTGTGTCAAAGTTTAAATTTCTGTCCTGAAATTGGTTAAAATGTCCACAACCACTGCAGTGAGGTGGCTTGTTAACCTGCAGCCACTGCCAGACACTTAAAGGTATTTCAGTTTGTAGGTGACATATGGGTGTCAGACCCATCTCCTGTTTCCAGCAGTATTACCCTGACTCAGCAGAATAGCCAGATTGGCCCAGACATTTGTTATGGATCACAGACCAGCCGAGTGGGCAGATTTACCCCTAACAGCCATATGCTCATATGTGAGAATCATTGGTCCACACTGAAATCATATTTTTTTTATTTTAACAAAAGTAATTATAGTGTGTGAATATATACTGTAGTTAAAATGGGTAATAGGTCTGTATCATGATCACCAGGCTCTTAAAATTTAAAGACGCATTAAGTAATCTTTTTATTCTAACACTGAATCAAATGACTCAGGATTGGGTGTTGATCCTCTGTGCTGTTCCCACTGAGAATCAACACCCAACTCTATGCAGTTATTATTGATTGACTTTTTAAAAAAGTTTTGAATGGAAATGTCAGCTCTACTGGTACTGTATATGTTTTCATATATGAAGTTTTTGGTCTTCATAGCAATTAACTTTTTGATCTGAGGAATGGATGAAAGATTTGCTTTGATTCTTCTTTAATCTTCCGTCTTCCCTTTGGAATTTTAAATTTCCAGTTTCCATTTCAGTTTCTTAATCTGTCTTGATTTTTACTCATCCTCTCCCTCCACTTTATCTCATCTTTGTATCCCCTCTGCTGCCCCTTTCCCTTGCTCTCATTTCTCCCTGCAGTCCTTCTACCCCTCTACCTCTTTCTTTTTCTCAGGCACTCTCTCTCTTTCTATGATGAAGAGGATGCTGAGCTCTGTGTCAGAAATCATCTTTAGAGAGTGGCTGCCAGCCGATTACACTGAAGCAGTGGCCCCATCAGTCTAATCTGTTTTAACAGCTTGGTTAAAGCTAATGCCGAGCATCCTCCTGCATGTAGAGTTTGAGTGGATATCAAGCACATCTTTGTGTCTTTAAGTCAGCATGAGCGCTCTGTTGTGTAAATCCTGTGACATGCTATTACTGATGATAATAGAATACTTTCTCATGCTAAGGTTCAAGTATAATAATAATATGGATTGATTGGGACACAGACAGGCTGAGAAATGAGCTGGAAAGATCACGGCTCACTGCGCAGAGAGAAGTCCACGAACATAGCTCTATTAGACTTTATAGGATAAGCTAAAGGCTACAACAATGCTGTAACCTGCTGATCTCACTTTTGTTTCCCCATTTGAATCTTATTTTTTTCCAAACTTATTTAATTTAACTTTTTTCTTCTAATCTATTTCAGTTTAGCTTTAACTTTAGTTCAATCTGGGAAAAAAGTGTATACATTAATCTCATTGGGCATTTAGACATTGTGCCCTCCCCTCAGTCTCTCTACATCCGCACACAGGCACAAGCAAGGGTCAGGGTGATCGGGAATTAAATTATTTACATTTCGTGATAATTATAGGTTTTTTTTCCTCTGTCAGAAAGATTCGGGGGGAGTCAAAAAACATTCCAGGCTAAAGCCCCAGAAGCTCGATGTTGACGACACCGATGGTTACTGTCGGCTCACTTCTTTTTCTCCACTCATGTTTGCTACAAACTGCATCAATAACAGAGCTGTGTTTTGAGATTTATCTGTTTTTTTCCAATTCAGTCCATGTTCACGAAAAAAGCTTCCCGAGGACACATAAACTCGTCATTTCTTTTGTTGCTTTCTGGTTTGGATCCAACATCATCTCACAACTCTCTTAATTGTGATCACTAATTCGGTGGCTCAGGTCCACGTTTCAAAGCGTTGTAATCAACCTAAAAACAAGGCTGAATTGAGCATTTTTAGATACAAGTTTTTTTTTTCTGTCTGTATATTCTGTTTTACATGATTCATAAGTGTCGTAAGTGTGGAGGACTGCGGAGGACAGGAAGCAGAAATGACACTGCGGGTGATCCACACAAGAAAAACTCAACTCCTGTCACAGGCTGGTTATCAGCACATTTATTATCATCTCTGATGTGTTGGTGTATCTGTGTGTGTGTGTGTGTGTGTGTGTGTGTGTGTGTGTGTGTGTGTGTGTGTGTGTGTGTGTATGTGTATATATGTGTCAGTGTAAGTGATGTGGGAGGGGGCTTGTGCTTCCATGCTTTGAGGAAGTTTGCGTGCACACACTCCTGTGTGTTATTGACTGATTTATAACAGTCTTCCCCAGCTTCCCAACACAAATCCATATTGGCGAGGGAGGGGAGGTCCAATAATGCTGCCAATGATTTACTATTAGAGCTCTTGCTGTCATTCTTTCACCCTGATAAATGACATACATTTCCCTGAGGCTGCCCGTGTGTGAGGCAGAGACAGCTCATACTTGAAGGCGGGCCAAATAAAACAAAACGGTCAATCTTATAGGCTGACGTGTGAGTGCATCTACTGCTGCCTGTCAGCTTTGGGGAGTGTTGTGTTTACGTGCGAGTGTGTGTTTGCAGCTCCAAACCAGATCAGAGCAGTTGTTTGCTCTTTGCTGACTATACTGACAGTGGCAGAGGGACTGAGGACCATCAATTCACATTAGGGACTGACTGCCGCACGGCTGCAGGTGTACGTATAAAATGTGAGAAGCTTGTCTGAGTGTGTGTGTGAGACATTCTGTCTTCCATCAGATTTTGTGCTTTTCCTACAATGTCCTCTACCCCTCTCTCCTCTGCTTCACACACACACACACACACACACACACACACACACACACACACGCATGCACACTCAGCCTAGGTAGCTAGTAAGTAACAGTAATGAGGACAGTGGGTGCTATCATTGTCACAGGTGCTCCTTAATTGGCTAGAAGCATCATTATCTTCCTAATTTAAAACGTGAGAGACGCCGTGTGACTGCATTTGAGAGGTTTTGTGATTTAGTGTAAGTGTGGAGCCTTCAGCCTCCCTCACTTCAAGTTGAACTTAGACTTACTTGTTAACCATGTAGCTGTTTGAATTTTGCAACATCACAGCCTGCGAGGGGCTGCAAATCTATTCTGTTCTATTCTGCTCCGTTTTGTTGGATTCTATTTAAATTTACCTAAAAGCTTCATTGCCTTAAGATCAAAGGAATGAAGTCAATTCTGTTTAACGTGGGCTTTACAAGGGAAAACTAGAAGGGGAGGAGAGGAACAGAGAGTAGAGGGAAGAGGAAGTGATGGAGGAGGAGGAGAAGTAACGACAGATCCATTCCTCTTTTTCTCCTCTGCGGGGCAAAAAGCGTTGAGTTGAACATCTGTCAGCACTCCTTATCTCCTCTCCCCCTGTCTCTTCTCCGTCTCTTCCTCTCCTTTTAGAAATCTCTTTCCCGTTGCTTTCATACCCTGACAGGAAACTGCCATCCAAAGTTTGAAAACTCGGGGAGAAATGGCGTGAGGTGACGTGCGTGTGTGCAGGCATGTGTTTGTGTGAACTTTGTGTCTGTGTGAGAGAGAGAGCATGAGACAAAGAGAGCGCCGTGAGAAGAGAGAGAGAGAGCAGACAAAGCCTTGATATCAAGTCTGAGGAGGCGAGCCTGGGAAATGAGAGCTGTGCATGTCCATGTGTATGCATGTTTCTTGCTCTAACATTGGAAATTACAGAGTATGTTTATGCTTGCATGTGAGTGCTCTTTACACATCACAGCATATCTGATTAGTAGTATCCTCAGTCCAATCTGAAGTAAGAGAGGGAGAAAGCCACGATAGAAGAAAAACAGAAAATAACTTTTTATGGTCAGAGATGTGAAAGGCTATCATAGACATCACACGATGTGTTATACTGTAAGCAAGAGATGGAGACGAGTGGTTGAAACAGACAAAACAAGGAGAAAAATAAACTGAATCAGGCAAATACAGAGAAAAATAAGAGAGAGGATTGTGAGAGGTCAGAAAGGGTGAGCCATGAGCAAAACACATAGGGATTAATGTGGATGAAAGAAGAAGAAAAGAAGTTGGAGGGCCAGACAGAAAACGTTGGGGGGGTGGCGGACGACTGAGGCGAGGAAGACAGAAGAGACAGAAACAGGGAAAGACAACATAGCAAAAGCAAAGGCTGTAAGCAAGGGAGACAGAAAGAAGGCAGGAGATGAGAGGATATGAAAGGGCTGAGGAAGAGGAGGAAGAGGAGGAGGAGGAGGAGGAAGAAAACAGACAGACAAGGCAGGAAAAAGGAAAAGAGAAAAACAGAAAGAGCTGGAGTGTTTCAGGACAGTCGAAGCTGCGTCTCATGCTAAAAGTATCAGTGATAGAAAAACAGGGAAGCATATTGAACTGCTCTCTCTCTCACTCACACACACACACACACACACACACACACACACACACGCATACAGTACTTTAAAGGGAATATGTGATTATATATGGATGTGTAATGCTGATGCACACACATACACACTCACAAGCATTCTTTCAGACAAACACCAAAGCCAGAATCCTTATCCGTCCACTTCTCCTCTCTCTTTTCTTTCTTCACACCTCTTCTCAAACCTTAGAGCTCGAAGGAAGCAGAGCAGCTTCCTAATTACCTCATTTGCATAAACATGCACATTGTGCAAGAGGGGAGGAGGTGGGTTGTGGAAAAGGAGGGGGACCGAGCTTCACCTGGAGAAAAGAGGAGGGAGTATAAGGTAGAGAGATGTAATTTTGGAAATAGAAAAGAGATTGCAACAAAAACACGATGCTTGCTGACAGTGAGGAAACCATCACAACTCGACTTCCCTCCCTACTCTGATGATATTCTGCTCTCTCACCCCTCTTCTTGTCCTCTCTCCTTTCTCCATCCTCCTCTTCTTCCCCTTTTTAGAATTGGCTGTGTGCTATTCATTCTTTGCTCCCAGCCTCGCTCTCTCTCTTTCTTTGCTCCTTTTGCCATACTGTAGGTAGCTTAATGCCAACAGCCATTATTCTCTTCCTCTCCCACGTCGTGTCCCTCGCTCTCCTCCTCCACTTTTAGCGCTGTCTTTACCATCATTTCCTTCCCATCTCTCACATTCCTCCCTTCACTACTCCTCTCATTCTCGCCCTCTCTTTCTCTTCCTCTCCTCCTTTTCTCACAGAGTGCTGTGTCAGGTCTTTTCACCCTCAGCAGTGTGAAATGAGATTTGAATATGGCTCTTGGAGCATTTGCGGCTCGCCTGCACCCCCACCCCCCATCCACACACACACACACACACACACAAACAAAAAGAGAAGGCCACTCGTAAAGATAAAGGATTGTGACGCTACTTGAGTGCATACTCACATGTCAAGGAAGAGGAGCAGGAGAGGGAATGGATGAAGGGAGGAAGCTGGAGGAGACAGGGAGGATGGTGAAGGTGACGAGTTGGGAGGAGAGAAGAGGAGACATGAAGAGCGGAGGAAAAGCAGAATGGGCTATTGTTGAATCATGAATATAAAGGAGGGATCAGCAAGAGAGAAAATGAAAACGAAACACAGATAGGGGATAGATCAAGTGGAGAAAAAATGGACCAAATGGAGAGAGGGAGGGACTTTCATTAAAATGCCCCAGCCCTATCGTTCGCCCGTTTCTTTGCATTTTGAGTGGAAACCCTCCACTGAGAGAGCGAGAGGGAAGGATCGAGAAGAGAGCGGAACTGAGCTGAGCATAAAATGGCCTTGAAGTGTCAAGTGCTGGCCTCCTCTCCAGAGAAAAACAAGGGAGAGATTAAGAAGGTCCCAGCATGTGTTTTGTGTGTGTGTGTGTGTGTGTGTGTGTGTGTGTGTGTGTGTGTGTGTGTTTGACTGTGTGTGTGTTCACATTTATGCTTGTGTAATGCTATATTTTCTAAAAAAAAAAAAAGAGAATAATAAAAAAGATAATGCCTTAAACCTAAGCTGACAGAATGCAAAACGTGTGCAGCTGTGGCAGTTTGCCAGACAACATGTCATTTTGAATGATTCATTCCTCATAAGTGCCCTCCACCCAGGTAGGCCCACCTTGTAAATACAAAATCATGAAATTGTGAGATACATAAGAGCAGACATTCAATTAATTGTTTAAACCCCGCTCACATTGGCATTGCAAATGCATTTGTTACACATGCAGAGAGATTAACTAAGGCATGTAAATGTGTGAAGAATTCCTCCTGGCGTTGGTCAAACAAACACACCAGCTAAAGATGATTCTTCTAGTCGCATCTGTGATCTGAACCTTCAAGCTTCACTGTCTTTAAGCCTCCAGCAGTCCAGGGACTTTTGTGTGTAATGCTGTGTAATGTTGTTGGTGTGTACATAAAGGCAAAGCAATAACACATAAATACCCAGCAAACTACGCATTAGTTTTGAGATGCACACAAAAAGAGGCGGTGAGTGGTTTGCAAACAGTCTGACAAGAACAGGAATAATGGAGCACTACAGAAACAACCAGGAGGCGATGACCTTTGACATGATGATACCTTGAACACACATCAACAGAACACTACAGTGCCTCATGCACATGTATATACATACACACTCTACAAAACACACCTACAAAAGCATGTATCTTGGATATGGCCAAAAAAAAAACTGTTTAAAGAGCACATTCATTTTAAAAGGAACAACATGTTAATTTTTAATTGCATCCATCACATCTCTCCAAGCATCAGTCCTGCCTCTTGGGGCTTCATGGCTACCATAGCATGCCTTTTAAGGTCTTATTTGCCTGCAGTGACCTATCAAGATTTTGAATTATCTATTGATCTCATCAATTAAAAACATAGCAGAAACCTATTTTGTGTGCCAGCTTGCCACTGCATACTATTACTATTACCATTACTATCATTCCTCCCTCTCTCCTAGTTTTTCTGTACTTTACTGCTGCAATAAACAGGTCCTCCACACTTTAACTTTATTTCGTTATCTGTATCTTGATAATATAAGACAACATCTTCCGTTAATGCATCCTTTCATTAAAAATGTAAAACTTTAAGTGACCGTTGAAGTGAATTAAGTAACGTAGTCTCCAGGTGTACCTGACACATGAAATCCTTTGATTAACACAGACCGGATATTTATAAATCCTTTGTAGCTTCCACAATTTCAACACAGTGAACTCATATTTCATGTCAACATGTCCAGCATGCCTGCTGTCATTTACAGCACATTCACTCTCAATGGTCCATAGCAACTTATTGGCAATAAGCAATAACCAAGTATGATTAAATATGTGATTAACCATGCTTAATTACAGAAATTGTGATTTCTCACAAAGTTTAAATGTTCTTCATGAGTAGTCTCTCTTTAGAGAATCACATCACACAAAGCACTGACAAGAAAGCTGCTTAGCCAACATGTAAAGCCAGATAAAGCTAGAAGACACACACTGCAAACATTTTACGTTGTGTTGAGAAAGCAGAGTTCTAATCCGTGCATATACACAACCTCAGCACTGTGTGTTTGGATGCATGTGAAAATGCAAATTACACACGTGTACATATTGCTGTGTGGAGGAGTGTGGATTTGTTTGTGAGTGTGTGTGTGTGTAGACAGGTATGTGTGGTGTAGTAAAGGCGTGGTGTAGAGCTCTGCTGAGGGGATTGTAGATATGGTGGGAGAGCCAACTTTTTCATGTTATCGTTAATTATTTAATTGTGTTCCCCACTCCGCTGTTCCAACAACAATGTTCCTGTACAAATCTAATCCAACTGCAACACTTCTGACACTGACACGGGGCAGGCAAATGACATAGAATGACAAATGTATTTAAATGATATTCTATTTATCTTGACCCACTATTTATACGTCTTGGCCCACTTAATGATCAAGAAATGCTTTACTTTAAAAAGTCAACTTTCTGAAGGACACTGATTAGAACAGTATGATTACTCAAGAGGACTCACGCTCAAGAAACCTAACCCATTTGTACGTTTGGTGAAATGCTGAAATCTATCTTCTACCTAAATGCTTCCGTAGCTGGTTTTGCTTGGCCGGTTTTTAATTTGACGTGACGTGGTTCTGGTCTACCCTTGGTGGCGAGGTCACATTGGTACTGATGTGGCACGCAGGTGGGATGGAAGAGTAGCGTAGTCCTGTCAGCTACAAATTGACTTTAATGCTCCCACCTGCCCCAAATCCCCCACCCCACATTTATTTACATGCTCTAAATTATTTAAGTTGGTCTCCCTCTTTCTCTCCATCTCTCAAATGATTACTGTAAACTTGGTTTTGTTTCCCTCTCTCTTCACAGTATCTACCCCTCACCTCATTTTACATCCCTCTCTCTACTATCGCCTTCTCTCATTAAAGCTCTTATTCATCTTTCTCTGCCAAATGCTGCTTTTCAATTAAGAGAGAGAGAGAATTGTAAGTTTCCTGGAATCAGCTCTCAGTGGGTGTCTACCTCAGTTCCTTTCTTTAAAATGGATAGTCTTGGTCGTTGCTAGAATATTGCCCAATTTATCACGATTAATACCTTTAATAACAATTGATTTATAAAGTAATAATCTTTACACTGTCTCCGTGATGTCTTGTTAGGAATGATTTCTCCTATGACTCACAAACCAAAGTGCTTCTTTATGAGCGTCACTTCATTTTTACCCAGGTAAAGACAGTTAATGAGGACTTCAAAAAGCCAGAATCCCATTTAGCAGATCTCAAAGCAGTGCTGTCATGATGATAAACTCTATTGCATGGTCATCCAGCTCTGCAAGACTGCTGAACAAGAACACATAACACTGACCAAATTAAACACTGTTTAGGCAGTTGTAAGGATGTTAGCATATTAGCTAACATAGTAGAAACTGAGGGAAACAGACTGTGTGTTAGAATAAAACACAGGCTTTTTCATTTATTGTGCTGTGACTCCTCTTCAGCATAAGGGTTAGCAACAGCTTAACTGCTCGAGCGCTTGAATACGGGTCTTGCAGATGAAGGAATGGTGTCACTTCTCACGTTGTCAACCTGCTGCCCGTGCAGGTGTTCGTCTATACCTGAATATAATTGGCCTTCTGTTCGGGATCACGCTACCTCGCCACACAGCTTTGATAATCCGGAACAAAACATCTCCATCTCTTCCCGCAGTTAGATTGCTTTGCTAATTAGCAAAAGAAGATAAAGCAGCTAAAATGCTAATCCTAGTAGAGGTAAGGTAGCAGGAAGTTGTAGCTTTCCAGGTGGAGACTGAAGGCCAAACTGAGGTGGAGCAGAGAGAGAGTGAGAAGAACAGAGAGAAGCTGCGCAGAGATGGAGATGAGGAAAGTCTCACGAGAGAGAAGGATCAAAGGCAGTGTGCCATATTGTGGAGTGAAAGAATACTCTAGATATATGAGACAGGAGATTGTGAAAGCTCCAAAGAAGGGTGGATGGCGTGCAGCTTGAAGGACTACGAAGTGATGTTCAAGGCTTCAAAAAACGGTTATTGAGATAGGCCCACTAGATAAGGTTTATGTCACTGACTCGTGCTCTGTGAACACAGTCTGAAAGGCTGAAACACATTTTATATATGTCTCAGTTAGCCAGCACAACATTATGAATCCTGCTGAATTGTTTTGACTCTGATGGAGTCCAATGAAAATGGGCATTGATGTATCCATAAAATGAAATAAAAGAGGGCTTGGTTATCCCTCCAGAAAAATATCCTTTCAATATTTACACTTTGATTTTGGCTCGAAGCAGTGAATCACATTTTCTCATACTGCAAAGGATGCTGCAGATGCAGGATGTGTGTAATATGTGTGCTTAGCAATCTTTTAAAATGGAGCCATGATCAAAAGAACACGGGACTAAAATAGTGGTACAGTATGTTTCCTCAGTTGTTAGTCATTCAGTACCACTCAATTGTTAATTTACAAGGCACACATGAAATTGTACAGCAAAAATCATTATCCTTTGTCTTTAGAGCAATTTATGCTGTATTATGTGTCATATGTGAATTCCACCTGTTCCCTCTAACTACTTATAATGCCATCTAACTTTTACGAAGCCACAAGCCTTGATGTAAGTGACGCTGTTTCATGCTCAGGTGCTCATTTAGATGAATCATCCTTGTCCCACTTGCTGTGTGTGTATGTGTGTGTGTTACATAACTTCAGTAAGAGAAAGGCTGCTGTGGATATTCAAATAGCAGGACTCAAATTCAGTGTGTTTCTGCAGTGTCGATGAGCTGAAAATGTCGGGCCCACACAATTATTCCAGCTCATCGCGGTCCAATTGACCAAACGACAGCACTGTGCAAAAGAGAGGAGCAGACCATCATAAAACATCAAGTGTAGTGGTAATGAACTATGTTTTACTCCGACAAACAGAGGAAGAGATGAGGACGAACGGAATTATGAAAGGAACTGCAGCTAGGATGATAATAATGATGGTATTTGTTTCAATCAAAGCAGAATTGTATTCGATATATTGAATTAAAGCAAGTAAGGTCCTATGAGCTTTAAACTCTTGAGTATCTTACAAGGAAAATGAAACAGATCTGAAAAAAGCACATTCAAATTATTTTTAAATGATTTAGAAACTTTATATATAAACTTTTCTGATCTGGACTGGTACTTATTTTTCATATTTTACATGTTCAACCCGTGCTGTTTTCACTTTAATAAATCCTGTTGGCTCTTTGCACATCCTCTTAATGAGTATGTCACTCATTTGTTTTGTGTTGAATTTGCAAGTATTAACCCTGTTGTTATACTGCTGATTATTTTTCATATTATATTTATCCCTTAAAGTCTCCTGTTTCCTTTTTTTGTTTTTCCCTAAAATGATCAGATTTTACCACGGGGATGATTTTTTCAATTTCAAGTGTCAGAGGAAGCAGAGAACAGAGAGAGGCAGACCGAGTGACAGGAACAAATAAAAGAAGACAGTCAACTTGAAAGAAGAGTTTATGGAAATCAAGAAACAGACAGACAGAAGAAAAGTTAAATACGAGAATAACTGAACAAAAGAAAAAGTAGCAAGAAAGGCAGAGATATTGTGACAGCGGGCAGAGAGGCCGTTCTGCACTGTCAGGCATCAGCCCCCTCAGGAGTGGTTAAATGCATTAGGTCTGTCCACTGGGAAGCTGTGAAGTGATTAGCTGTACTTTGGCTTCAAGAAGGAAACTAGTCAAGACTCAGAGCACACATCCACACAGATACACACAAACACCTTATAACACATGCGGATTTAATAACTGGACAAGGCAGCACTTGATCTTCTTGACAATTAGGAATTAATGTACAGAAACACACACGCGTTGAAGCTATTATATACTGTATTTTATGAAATTGCATTATTTAACAGCTAATATAGAATTTATAGTAGGACCTACACATTTAGAGGCTCTAAAACACGTAGTTAAGACTAGTAGTAGTATTCATGGCATTCAGGAAGTGCAATACATGTTTTGGAAGGTATTCTACTGACTGGGGAGTTTAATTCATTAAGGCATTGGGGGTCAAACATGTTCTGTGCCCCTTCACCCCTTCAACCTGCTCAACCTCGGATGGCACAAACTGGCTCCTTCATCCAGGCAAAGCCAGATAAGTTACGCCAACAGTTCAAGACAGCTTGAACAGTATGCAGATATGTCCGTCTGGCTTGAAAAGATCGAATAGAAATATCAATATTGAGAACACAAGTTCGCCTCAAAGTGATAAAGATGGGAGTAAAAGTATTCAGGGCTCTCAGCATTTCAACCACATTATCATAAACACATATGTCATTTATTATTAATCATCTGCATATTGTCTCACCAAGCACTCGGGCCCATGGTTGTCTGGGGCACGTGGGCGTGTGCTCTGCATGGCCTGTAAGTAATCCATGGATGGCTGTAGGCAAAACAGCATCCAAAATTCAATTACCCCAGACTTGGCAGAGAAAACCGTTGAGCAATGACCTCACATAAATGTCAAACTAAATGTATGCAGTTTAATTTTACATAATATTGAAATCTCCCAGATGACCAAATTTATCATGGAGCCTATTTGTCAAAGAGTCCATGGTAGCTAAGTGGACTAAGTACGCGTGCAGTACATGCAATCTATTCTTCGACATATTATATGTCCCCTGAGCTCATTGTCAGTGACCACTACAGTTTGTATTACCTGATACAGCAGAAATACACAGCTGTTGTGAGGCATTGTGGCTTTGGTTATAAAATCTCTTAATCTAACAATTTCAACATCCTGTTGCAGTCCTTCCAAGAAGAAAATAATTTAAAATATGTACTTAAAAGTTATTTATAAATGAAAAGAATCCATATTTCAAAATCTTAGCTCTGACATATCGATACGTTGACCATCCATTAGCCGATACATGCTGCCTGTGATGAGTGCGTCGTCTGCTCAAGTGATTGATTGCTGTAGGTGTTTCATTCAAAGAGCCTCCATTTCAAAGTTTTGATTTGACCAAATAGTCAGCCATGAACATAAACACACACAGGACAGGGTTTATGTATATACATGTCAAAGAAATTCTCAAAATGCACACACTCACACACATAATCCAGTGTGACTGTGTCAAATCATCCACAAAGACCAGGGCTGAAATACCCTTTGAAGTTTCCCAAAGGCACACATTAGGCCCCTATATGTCACGCTGCTCTTTGACATATGAAACATTATGGTGGCAGCAACACATGCAAAGAAAGGCTGACATATGATCATACACAAACTAAACACATGTACACAACACAGTAAACATGTCTTGTGTGGGAACAAAATGACAAACTATTAAATCTGACAGGTGGTTGAAATTTCATTTTTACGATTCCATGAAAACACTTCTCTGACTGCAGAAGTATAGGTCACAAAAATACATAGATGTCATGTCTGTTCATGTGTGATCAGTTATTTATAAGAGTCTTTGGTTTGTGTTTATATCATGTACTTTCAGCCTTGAACAAGTGGTTTTAATGTGTCCCAGATTGCAAAGGGTGAAGGAGACGTGCACAAGCACACAGTGTGCAAACACACACACAAACACCATTGCTGAGCCCCACAATGAAAAGCCGACGCAATTATCAAAGGAATGATTCACCTGCTGATCTTCAAAGGTCTCCCTTCATTTCAATACATCTTTCATTTCTCTCCCCCTCTGCATCTCAAGCCTCTCAGTTTGTCTGTCAGTCCTGATGTCTCTCTCTCTCTCTTTCTCTGTCTCACAATCTATCCCATCTTTTCTCCACCTCCTTTGTCTCTTGCTTGCCACTCTCAGTGTGATAGCTCTTTGCACCTTGGTAGGTTTGCTTTTCAATAAGCAGCAGACTGATGACATTAATAATGTTGCCAGCGATTGCTTATTCAAGAGAGGTGGGTATAATAATACAATTGATATCACTTGTCTCTGTCTCTCTATGCTTCTCTGTCTCACTAGTGTGCATGGAAGCTGTTGTGTTAAAATGTTCATGTCCTTGGAAGAGGAAAATGCATTGAAATATAATCTAAGAGGGATTGATTGTAAAACCATGGAAGGGTAAAAAGACTGGAGAAATATTAGACTTCCCCTGTGTGTAGAATAACACTGTATGACAACCTCATGACAGGAGGACGCCCCTGAGGACATCCCTGAGGATGATCACAGCTTGCTAGTGATGGAGCCAGAGAAAAAGGCGTGGCACCCATTCAGGAGAATGGATGCCTCTTAAGGCCAGTTCACAATGATCATGTAAGGCCTACGCAGAGCTATAAACCACTCCTTACAGCAACAGTGTACTTCAGGTTTGACTCATTGTTCATCTGTTTGTTTGTGTGTGTGTTTCAGGATCTTCACTCTGTTCCTCTTCTCTCGTCTTTTCCCGCTCCTTCTGAAGTTCCCTCCCTCTTCCTGTCACCCCATCCTCACCTCCTCTGCAGTTCTCCCTAACAAGCGGCACAGACTAAAAGGCAGAGAACTTACCATTCACAAAACACCCCGTTTTCTGTGAAGCTAAAAATACTAATGCTTCTCTGCTCCATCTCATTACTCAGTAGGTCTCCAAATGCAACTACATGCACACACACACACACACACACACACGCAGGTTGGGTGTCAGGCTAAAGAAGATGTCGACAGAATAAGTAACAGGACTTACTTTTCTTTTTTACAGGATTGTGCATTCAGTTGCATATTAGAGTTTTGTAGCTGAAACCAGAAGCTTGATGTGATGTCTCACTGCACTAGAGAATGACCTTTATCTTTTTAAGAGTACGGCCCATGTCCAAACACATTAAACCCTCTTCATCACCATATGCACCCTCACACACGCACACGTCTCTCTGTATGTCAAAGGGCCCCTCCAGTTGAGCCTCATTGTTGTGTGAGAGCCCTGAACGATGTAGGGTGCGTTCAGCATAACGTGGCACTGCGTATGTTTTCCTGGCTTGGTGAATGAGTCAAGTCAGAATAAGCCACTTGACTGCAAGACCACTTTGTTTGTGCGTGTGTGAGAGTAAATCTGATGCTGTTTTAGCCTGAAACATTTTCAAAACACAAAACACTGGGTCGTTAAGAAACATCTGATGAGTGTCAGCCACCATAGCCCGGTATAGAATCGTGCCTGTAGGGGTATATGACTTATGTAAGTAAGTGTGTGTGTCTGTGTGTGTTTGTGTGGGAGCTAGGGCTTGCGTGTGTATGCATTCCCTTAAGGCACGTTACATTTTGTACAACTCAAGCAAAAGCTATTTTTGTTTAGAAAACTTTAAATGAATCAGTGATAAAACAGCATCTTGATTGCCTCTTGATCTGTTTTGCTGCTGCCCACTCCAGAGTCCTGCTGTAAAAAAAAAAAAGAAAATGCTGGCTCCCATCACCCACAGTCCACAAAGTTCAGGTGGCTCATTTCCAAACATGGAGGCACCAAAGGAGGCGTTGGGTAAATAGTAGAACTTCAGGGGACTGTAGGGGAGAGAGAGGGACAAATACATTGCACTCACTGTATCTGTACGTGTTCCTGAAGCACCTTCACATCTAGGCAAATCCCAAATGTATTTGTATGTCCTCAAACAACCATGTATAGCCTCCCACAACAATGTGTGTGTGTGTGTGTGTGTGTGTGTGTGTGTGTGTGTGTGTGTGTAGGCAGCAGCGAGAGTGCCCCAGGATGCTAGCTGCCTCTCCAGGGATGAGAAGTGTCGTCAAAAATAGAGAGCTTTCATGGTCTAGTTCACTGCTTGTGTCTGCATCCACAACAGATTAAACTGTCTTCCTTAATTGCTTGCTCCAGTTCTTAATAATAAGAATAATTTAGAAATATTACATGACGCCGTCTCCATTATTGGGGCACAGTATTGGAACCTATTATGAGGCACTTGATAAGTAACTTGTCTCTAATTGTACTGTACTCAGTAGACCAGTCCATCTATCTATCTATGTATCTATCTATGCTCTGGTCCTGCCCTTTGTTCTGTCCGTCTGTGTGTCTGTGTGTGTCTTTGTGTGTGTGTGTGTGTGTGTGTGTGTGTGCGCGCGTGTGTGTGTCAGTGAGTGACAGATGGTCTCTGGTCATAGTCCCAGAGGAGAATGCACTCTACAGATGCTGCCGCCAAGCAAGGTGTCGGCAGGAGTTTGCGTTCTCTCTCTCTCTCTCTCTCTCTCTCTCTCTCTCTCTCTCTTGTTTAATAGATATCACAATATATCACATGTTATGTAATAATCATTGTCCCAGATGACCTTAAAGGGTCACTCTGCCCAAAAACACATACGTATTTTCATACTTACACTTAGTGGTATCTTGCCATGCAGATGATTTGGGTTTTTTGCGACCAGGTTTGAAGGTATTCAAGCTAAAGGCCCACAGCTAGCCTGGCTCTGTCTAAAGGTAACAAAATCTGCCTACCACCGGATGCAAAGCTCACTGATTAACTCGTATCTTGTTTCTTTACTCTGTCCAATAAAAAGTGTAAACTATCTCTTGTGACTATTTCTTGGCCGGGACTAATAACTTCCTGGAGTCTCCACTGGTTGCCTAGCAACTGGTCCCACACAAGAAATGGTCTGGCACATGACCCCCTGTAAAATGGCTAATTGTCGTTTTGCACCTCAGTTTTAGTTCAGGTGTTAGTAAACAAACAAGATATAACATGTTAATGAGTGCTCAGTTAGAGGTGCTGGTAGGAGGATTTTGTTACTTTTGGAGAGAGTCAGGCTTAGTGTTGCCAACTTTCTCACTACCAAATACCCGACAAAGGGTGGCGTGTCCACCACAAGAATTTGCATGGTGCCACAAAAAAGGAAATGAGGGGCCTGACTCACCAAGTCTACTTTTTCCATGGATATTTTTTGCTGCTCTTGACTGTATCAAGCAATCCTTTGTCCTTTTGCACAGCCAGAGAGAAGTCCTTACATGACAAGTCGCCATTCACAGATATTTGAAGTTAATTTTTGATCAGCTCTGTGCTGCATCTGTTTCTTGAGTCTGGCCATTTAATGGACATCAGAGAGAAAATCCTCTCTACATTTGAGCCTGGCACACTGAGGACAAATGAGGCAATGCTGAACATGTTGATCGAGTTGGCTTTCCCTATGTTTTGGAAAACTGCCACCCACTTCTCACCTGTGGATTTTGTGGTATCCTGTCCGGCTTTCTGTATTTCCTCCTGGCTAGCGAAGAACTCTTCATAGAGTTGTTCCATTCTGACTGTCTCTGTCATTTTGAGGGCTGCCAGCACCTGCTCCAGGTCAGTGAAGGAGATCTCCTCATACAACTTCACAAAGTCCTGTTGCTGCTCGGACCTTTGTGCTGACACTTGTTTGTCCATCAGCTGCTGGGTCTTGCATCCATAAAAGCTGTCCTGTTTCCACGGAAGCACCTTCATTTTGAAACATTTGTTCCTTCCAGCTTTATTATGAGTTGGTCTAAAACACACCCCAAGTTGTGGAAAAAGCACAGATAAATCTCAGCAGCTCCAGTTTTTTCTTCCTCCTAAAAAATCTTCTTCAGTGGCACAGCACAGGCCTCAGGGGGCCTGAAGTATGAAGAAAGAGCTGGCCAGCTTTGCAGAAGACAATCGACAGCTGGATGAAGAGAGAGCCATCATGTGCAAACATGACGCAGAATTTCACGCCACTCAATGTCAACAAAGGCAAAAAATGTACGCAGTTCCTCTCTTCTGTAGATCTTTAAAACGAATGACTCAATATCCACTGACAGCCGATCGCAGGCGGGATTGCAGGTGTTAGGAGCTATGTCAGCTTTCAGAATATGATTGTTGGCATTGCTCAATAACTGTGATGTGTCTAAAATCCAGTTCATGCTTTTCCAGACAGTTCATCAGAGCTTGATGTATGCCATTTGAAGTTTCATCGCTGTATTCATAAATGTCAAGTAACTGCACCAAATATCTCACACACACTGGAAACATTTCTCCATTTCCCTTGTTTGAGGCTTCGGTGGCACCTGAGAAATACACGGGCTCACCTTCGGTCGGGGACAGATCATCCATCCATCCATCAAGTGTATCTTTTTCACAGCAAACCGACCAAACAACACCAATCAGTTTTGCCCAATATACGGGATGTCCCAGCTCATATGGGACAGTTGGCAACCCTAGTCAGGCTGGTGGTATCAATCCTCTCAGCTAAAACTCTTGGCAGGGAAGCACAATTTCCAAAATGTCGAGCTATTCCTTTAACTCTGACCTTATTGGAACTTTCAGCCTTAAGTTACTGGCAGCAGAAGACCGCTGAAGTCCAAAAGAACAGCATTTTAACGAGCAGTAGGAGTGAGTTTAGACCACCAGAGACTAGGTTGAAGTCCATGCTTTAAACCTTCATTTTGACGCCATGATTGCTTACTCCACCCTCTATCACACTCATTCATGTATTGAACACACGCGGATGATCAACTACTGTAATTTCACCAAAATGCCTCTCTGGATTCAGGTGCACCAGAGCTTTTAACCCTGAAGAAAGCCCAGGGCTGAGATGTCAGTGTCAATCAGTGTCATGCGTTTCAGAGAACAGCATGTGGAATTTGATGTGCTCGTCTTTTTCCCCCCTCATACCTCAGGGAGTGCGCCCACATGCAGACGTTTCGACACGCTCACCTCCATGCGGCCCACCCATCCATGAACACTTAATATGCAGCTCAACTCTGCCATGCAACAAGAATGCATCCCTAAGACTCTCGCCTTTCATCTTTCCCGCTGTCTCGTCCTGGCAGAACAGACTTAATAGAATTCATAAAACAAAGAAGGGATTGATTGGTAAATGAGGCGTGTGAGGGGGGCCAGCGTAGAAATTAATTATTAGAGCGGCACAGTCCCTGCTTCTGATCAACAAGCGTGGACCTGTGGAGCCTTCCCTGTGTGAGAGAGTGTCTGTGTGTGAGTGTGTGTGTGTGTATGTGTGTTTCCAATTAAATGCAGTGAAATTGAGAGACTTGGCCTGCAGGAATCTAATTACCAGAATCCCTGGAGGGAAAGAGGACAGAGTGCCTTCAATGTGTCAGCACATCTTGCATGGAGTGTGTGTGTGTGTGTGTGTGTGTGAAGGAGATGATGTATGTTTATGTATTCATGCAGGTGTGAGTTTGTATGAATTCATTAAAATATGTCTGCATCAATGATTGTGTATTTATCAGTGTTGCATTTATGTTTGCACATTTTCAATTTTCCACATAAAAACCTTCAAAAGGTTTTTACGCTCGGCTGAGGCGGAAAAGTTGGTTTATTGATAAAAGAAAAATGCGGCAAAGTGCAATGGAAACAGACTTAGTGAATAAATCATGACGTACATGAAGCATGCGACTTAAACGTCCACTGAAGCTTTGCAGAAGAGACAAAAAATAGTGGCAGAGGAGAACATGAGATCTGTGTGGAGCGATGAGGAGACTATAACGCGCCTGAAATGAATACATGACACAAACATAAATACCATTTCCATCGTGTTTTCTACATTATTTTCCACAGTTTCAGGTTTGGCTGGCGTTCTTTTAATGACATCACCTCGTTAAGCCCTCTTCTTTTGCAATGGTTTAATGGCACTTGACTGGAGAATTAGCACCACCAACTGTTTATCTTGATGCGCTCAACT
The DNA here is from genome assembly GCF_043641665.1 of Enoplosus armatus. Classification (NCBI taxonomy): domain Eukaryota; kingdom Metazoa; phylum Chordata; class Actinopteri; order Centrarchiformes; family Enoplosidae; genus Enoplosus; species Enoplosus armatus. The sequence continues at coordinate 9,414,534 of NC_092196.1, read as the reverse complement.
TCTAATATCATGCCTGAGTTTATGTTTGTGAATTATGCTTGTGTTTTTGTGTTCGCTAGCTTTATGAGTGGCATGGGGTAATGAATCAGGATGACGGGGAGGTGCTCAAAGGAACCGCTGCGTCATCACCATCAACAACCACAATAGCTCCATATGTCTGTCAGCCCCCGCTCTGGTCCTCAGAACACACGGCTGGCATTAAAGAGAGAGATCAGACAGGTAGAGAGGGAGAGCGAGATGAAGAGAGGTGGCCTAAACAAAGCAGACAGACACAATTCAGCTGTGTGATGTCATATTATGCCTTCACCTGACGCTGGAGAGAGACAAGCTATTTACTGCAGGAAAAAGACATAAAAGATATGAAATCTGTTGTAACTTACAGTGTCAGCCATGCATGGAAACACATACTCAAGAAACACACAGATATACATCTCCAGCAGAGACTGGCCCAGAACTCTAAAGACATTTACTGAATAACACTACAGAATAAAAATAAATAAATAAATACAACTGTGTGCGGACTTCCTGGTGCTACAGCCTACGCCACATTCTGAAAAGATCCCTTTTATATAGGTTCAGCATTATTTGATATTTTAACGAGACAAAGAGTGTACACGCTAACCATGCTAACATCCATTAGTTGTTGAGAAACATCTCAAGAAAACTAAAATGTCAATCTGTCAGGAGAGGAGGGTTCCACCTCTGGGGATCATGAATGTCTAAACCACATTTCATGGCAAATTTCAATCTGGGCCAAACGGACAACAGACCGACATTTCCACCCCTAGAGCCATGCTGCCAGCAAGAATAAACATGTACAAAGTGTCCGGTGGAGAAACAGAAGTTAGGTTTACATTCCCTGTTACTCACCAAAATGCTGTGTATACCCTTGAGGTAAAACAAACGTGTTGATTGCATTTCCTTCCTCATAAAACATTACACATAATACTGTATTGTTTACTAGCTTGCAGTCTTCTTCTTCACTGCCTTTGTTGGCACATTGCTGCGTTTCTTGACATGTTACTGCCACCTGTAGATTACTGAATTAGTGTGAAACCATTGTCATCACCCACATGCACGTGCATGTACATCTTTGTGCGCATGCACAAGACAAACGGAACGGGAACCAACAGCTCCATGGCACTATTAGAGGTGACTATGAGTATGTACTGAATCATTTGATCTAGTATATTAACTCTGCAGAAGTGAGAAAGTTCAATTGGAAATAAAATATGAAAGGAGATTCAGCTGAGATTTAAAAATTCTTCCCATTGAATATTATACCTTACACCATACATCTATTCTATTTAGCCTCCTCTGGACAGCAGCATCATTATCTCCAAGGGAGGCATCTTATTTAATTTTACTTTATTCATTAAAGGTAACTGAAAATACTGTTGGTAATTCCCAGCATAAAGAGACACATATCCTCTCTTTCTAGATGGGATACATTTCCTAAGCTAATTATCACCAATCGCCAGACCAAATCATGAGCTGCTCTTTCTCTCCCTCTCACACACACACAAGAAAAAAATCTCTGTGGACATTTTATCTCTTAACTTTTTTAGCAATGATTCAGTATGTCCTGAGTCTGTACTGTCACTTATCTAATGCAACGTCACATCATTTCTTCTATGGCCTTAAAACGTCAGCACACACACACACACACACACACACACACACACACACACACACACATACACTCAGCCTTCCAGGCTTCTCCTATCCAAACTCCATCAATGTCCGCTCCAGCTGATGTTATATGTCATGTAGTATGACCGCAGCAATTACTCATATTCCATAACTCCTATTGCACATCATTATGATCCTCGACTAATGTATTGTAACATGCCAGTGACACTTAGGAAGAAGGAGCAGGATTCAAATGTCACGAGTGGGATGACATCGTTTCCAGACAAACTGGCTTCGTGTGTGATTTGACAAGCTGTTAATCACCAGATACTTGTGATTGGTGGGTGGGGGCATCCGTCTTCATACACACAGATGAGCACCTAGTGGATATTTAGACTGATAGATTGAAAGGTGTGGCTCTAAAACACTAAAATCAGTCACCACTATTGAATGGCAGTATGTCTGTGTATCTGTGTGTCTTTGACAATTTGATAATTCATGTTCATGGATGCACACCCACACACAAACACACACACAAACACACACACACACACACACACACACACACACACACACAAACACACACACACAGTCCACGATCAATCAAATTTATCAACAAATAGACAGAGGGCTGACATTTACAGCCCTGCAGCTCTCAGTTTTGTGTGTGCCTGTGTTTGTATGTGTGTGTGTCTGTGTTTGTATGTGTGTGTGTCTATGTGTGTGTGTGTGTGTGTGTCCTCTGCCACTATGATGCAGAAAGTGGTACAGGTTTTCATAGGAGGAGAGAAAGTGTCCATGTGAGATATAAAACATGAACGCTGTTTTCTGACAGGCCTGTCCTGTCAATGAAAGCCTATTTCAGTTCCTCAGACTGGTTTGATGTTGACAAATAAGTAAATAAGAGAGAAATGAGAACAATGATTTTGTACTGCCAAGCTTTTGCTTCTGGTCGTCTTCCAAAGGGCAGGAAAGGGAATGAGCGAAGACGATGAGATGGTTATGATTAGATTTATTTCATGGTGATAGTAATGATAATTACAACGATGATGATGACAGTAATGCTGCTGGTGACTGAGATGATGATGGCGACGACTAAAGTATTTGAGCTGATGATGAGGATGCTGCTGATGAAAATGTCCAATATGATCATACTAGTGTTTTTAATCATGAAGGCAAAGAGCAACAATCTTGAAGGCGTTAAAAGCCATCATGTAAAGGACGAAATGCATGGCTCTCACCTCTTCTAGTATGAGACCGTCGGTACAATATGATGGGATAGACGAGTGACAAGAGAAAAGAGTTGGGTGAGTCGAACGGCCACTGAAAAGAGAGTGAGAGCGAGAAGGAGGGGAGCATTGTGGAGTGAAAGAAGGGCAGAGCGGGCTTCCAGCCAAAAGCAAGTTTGCTTTGTACCCTCCTCTTAGATGTCTTTCTCATCTGTACACACACACACACACACACACTCAACCCCCTCCATTTACACACAACTGACACAATGCCAGAGAGATGGAGAATGAAGGATCAAAATGTGGTATTCATCAATTCAGCCACTGATTGATCAATCTCATGTCTGATCAGAAAGGATGCATGCTCATTTCAGTGAACTATTTGGGAAAAGGGGAATTGCTGGCATATAGACAGCTACGGATTTGTTGTTGTTTGGTTTAACTTTAAAGCAAAAAAACAATTATTTCTACACTGATAATTAACATGCCGTGGTTATGATAGTTCAATTTTAGATATAAACCCTTTGAAATATCTTTACTCAGTTATAGTACTGCTGACAAGTAACACAACTTGCTTTTCATGACAGTCTTTAATACTTTTAAGACAACCCAACAAAGTCCTGCAGATCTGTGGCAAACCAAAATGCACTTCTCGGCTTCGGTAGGTTCCGGCCTCTTGGTTGTGTTGCTGCATTCGAGTCTTTAGCCTGCATGTAGAGTAAGAGAACAAGAGATGGAAACAGATAGAGCAGAGAGCTGTTTTCCAGAGATAACGAGTATCATCCAGTCAAATGTCTCCCTGACTCCAGTCAAATGTGTCCCTGGGTCTCCAAACTGCTTACTCAAAGCTGCTGCCGTTTTAACAGACTCCACAAAACTGTTTGGCGTGAGTCCTGGTGGCTGCTTTCTTTCTCTCTAGGTTCAATCAAGTTTAAGTTTACTGATTTAATTGGTTTGAGGCACCCCCCCCCTTTTTTGTCATTAGTTATAATAGCTAAACTTGAATTTTTTTAATTTACCAATGGCAGTTTCAGAAGTTGCTTGATAACTGAATGTCCAAATGTGAGTTTTGTGTGGAGAGTCTATAATGTAACGTACAGGTGTGCATCTGTTTTCAGAAAGACATCTTATTCTGCAGCTTATCATCGGGTGTTTCATGAAACGTACAGTATCCAGGTTTTAAGTGTTACTGTCTTGTTGACCAAGACCTTAAGTCATTCACTGCCCTGTAAAAATGACTGTAATTTCCGCCAATTTTTACTGTCAATCATTTCGTATGAATTTTTTTTTTTCAAGTAACAGGTGAGCCATTTCAGTCAGTTTCTAAGTTATCATTTTCTTGCTTGATGATAACAATTTCGCGGAAGAATTTAAATGCTGCAATATTCCACTGCACTATTACTCCACGTGTCCCTCACGAGTGCTAAGTGATCCATTAATCATGCAATCAACCATGCGGAATATCATAAGACAATAACGTTAAGGAATTGCCACTCTGACTCCAAAAGGTCACTAATCTTCATGGCGGGGCCGTCGTTCGTTCACATCACTGAGCAGTGAGCAGACTGCAGTTGAACGACGGGACGTGGTGTCCGTCAAAATGACTTAGTGACGGTAGAGCAGGCCTGAGATGGCCTTCCTTACTGGTGTCAGCCCTGACAGGTGACAAAACAGCTGCGGAAATGGCACACCAAGGGACCACATGTGTGTCTGTGTGTGTCAGCGAGAGCAAGACAGAAAAGGTATGCGTGAGTGCATCTCTGTGAGTGTGTGAGTGAGACAGTTCAGAGATAAAAGAGACAGACTTGGATTCAATACAAAAATAGCAGGTGATAAAGTGTTGCAGATAACAAGCGTGTGTTTTTCTGGGTTGACACACACACACGCACACACACACACACACACACACACACACACACACACACACACACACTCACAGCGATCCTACAGCAGTGTATGTATGTATTATGCCATAACAAATCAATATCAGTAACAGAGGAGTGACTAGTCAAACATCTACTTATAGTTTATTAATTTAATTTAGATAAGATAAAATGGAGTTTGGAAAGAAATAAAAATGATGGAGTGGGGTAAGTGCACAGTTTTGTGTCAGGGTAGTGCAGCTGATCATTAACGTGAAGAGCAGGTGTGAGGTTGGATGTTTCTGGGGCAGGGGTACATACTGAGGTTCCTTCTGGGGGTTTCATGGTCCAAATTCAACCAAACAGCAATGAGGGGATAGCATACACTCTTGAATACATACTCACTCTAAATACCTCAACTGTAAGCTCCTGTGTTGTGCTAAGTGCTGTACAGTATAGCTGAAAGAAATTCTGCACATTGAAGTTAACATGATGAGTGTTCATGTAAAAAGAAATGTAACCATATATCATAGTCTAAGTCTAATTAATGTCATTTTTAGTTTGTTTAATCCATATAAAACCAAACTGTGTCCCCCTGTTTCCACTCTTTGTGCTAAGCTAAGCTAACAGCTGCTGGCAGTAGTTATGGCATGGTGCACATTTTTTCTATTTTTTTTTTAATGTTTTTTTTATATATGCAGTACATCTAGATTTATGCAATTGGTGACATTAAGGTCAAACACATTATTGTGCATAAAAAACAAGTCATATGCAGGAAGTGGCTCAGGTGAGAGAAGCAATCATGTGACTGAAAGATAACTTAAAAATCCTTCTATCTTAAAAAATAGACATATAAGACCAGCAATTATTTATGTTTACATTTTCAGAGTAATATATTAAAATAAATCAGGACTGTGACGTCATTGTGGGTAGATTTAAATTTTCATTTCCTAATCCAACAGCACATTTTATTTACACAGTGAACTGCAGCTTAACCAGCAGCTATCACCTGTCATGAGAATTCAGAGGACTAAACACAACAATCCCTGACATGACAAACACATCATTTTAAACACATACAGACCCAGTTACCATAAATCCACACCCTCACACGCTGTGCAGCATACAATCATCTATAATTGGGATGTCGTGTGATGGGGCGACTGCTGCTTGTCAACAGAGATTAGCTGTGCAGACGTGTGTGTACATGGGTTTGTAACCATTGTTGCACCTGAGCACACAGAGTGGAAGCACCTGGATTAACTGCGATACTGTAAGGACACGGCACATGCATGCGCTCACACAAATGGACGTCTCTCTATACGTACACACAAAACACAGATGCCCACACGTACACATTCTGTTCTCTTCTGGCTCCAGGTATAAAATCACAGGAAAACATGGCCACAAATATATGATCACACACAGACACTATTTACTTGTACTATCACTATTTTTGCCAGCTGATTGTCCCTCATGTGAGGCCAATGTAGAAGAATAGATGTCACATACTGTTATTTTAGAGTATTTTAATATTTCCAGTGCAGCAATGGTCAAGTTTAAAAAGAAAATGCCCTGCAGATTTTAAAATCAAGGTCTTATTTCTGTCACAAAAGCGACTCTCACTTTTTCTTTACACGACAGCAACCACACAACCTTAAGTCAAGCTCTCTCCACCTATTCTGAAGTGAGTGAGGCAATCATATAGAGTATATGTTTATTGTTTGTCTCAGGCTCATTGGACAACGTCTAGCAAGCTGAAAATTAAACACTGTCAATGAAGGTCCACTGAAGTGACCACATGAGCCAGGAAGTCCTGATGAAGCCGACATTGCATATATTGCTGCTGTCAAAGAAAACTGGGTAAGGAAAAGAGCAACTGCTGTTCTTTTATAAGGGCATGCCCATTAGGGTTGAGAGGGAGCATCCTGATTGGCTGAGCACATACATGCAACTTCGCGTCAGACAAATATGCAAAGATGAGTGATTAAAGGATATAGGCTCACATTTTATCGGCTCTAAAACGAAATTCAGGTTCCCGTATGTACATGCAGCGCAATCATTCCTCCTGATCATACGGGCCCTTAAAAGATTCCTTCCTAAAGCGCTGCGACAAAATTCTCATTCTGTGTAAAAATATGTTTCAAAGTTTGTCTGAAGTTAATATGAAGACATTTCAAGTGGATATCTTCCAGAGTCTTTTTAGTACAGATTTCCCCGTCTTTATTTCCCCAGTGTGTCAGTGCTGTGCTGCCGTAGGACAGTAACACAAAGAGGGAATTTCATACTAAAAAGACAGTAACTCTGGAAGATACTAACTTAATTTTCTAACTCAGACTGTTGAAGCCTCATGTTAATTCATATTAGGAGTTCTTTAACCGGCCAGTATGAACAGGAGGAATGATTATAGCAAACGCTGTTTCAGTGTACATATGGAAAACTAAATATTGTTTTTTTCCCTTAAGTAACATATTTTGGCACGTTGTCATAATTGCTGCACCCCATTGCTCATTAAATAGTTTCGTAGTTTTTAATGACTGAAGACTGAAGATTTTTTATTCGTTTGGCCTTTGGACAGTCTGTTAAAACTCTGACGTCTATTGTTTTACTCCTTTTATAGCTGTAAAATTGCCATTCAAGTTGATATGACTCACCTGAGCAGCTGCATTTGTAATTGTCTTTTAGTGCTCACAGTAAAAGAAAAAGTCCCTCTTCGTGAGGTGTTTATACTATTTTGTCGACCCCCGTGTCTTTTTCTTTGATGTCCCATATTTCCGGTTCTTTGCATGCAATCTGACACAAACACCTCAATGGTCACACACACACACCTTTGGTTACAATCACGTTCAGTATGAAACAATAGCAGTGTACATGAGTCAACAGCCTTGCCTGCCGGTGGCATTCACAGTGACTCATAGAAGAGAGAGACAGAGAGAAAGAGAGAGAGGGGTAGGTCTGAAGTCAAGACCACCTGACTTAAAATACTCATTCTTCAAGCAGACCAATGAAAAGCCTCTGAATGCCGTTTCAAACTATTACTTATGCTTTATTTTTCCAGGATGGGTGCGGATTAATTCCGAGAATATCAATGAAAAGAAAGACAAACTATAAACTCTTGAACAACCTTGAACAAGATCTGTTATCTAATCGTCTTTCTTTCTGTCGTTTTTGCCTTCAGCCATTTTTCTCTTGCAGTGTATGCTTCTCTTTCTTGTGTCTTGTCTGTGTCTTACTCTCTCTGCTGGTGTTTGTCCCTCCACCCATCACATTTCCTCCTTCTTTGTTCTCCATCATAGAATATCGACGGACAGTCACGGCTCCCAAACCTCTTCTCCACTCTCTCTCTCTCTCTCTCTCTCTCTCTCTCTCTCTCTCTCACTTGCTCTGGCCTTCACAGGAGGCTCTCAGGGCGCAGTATGTGGCTGCCCTCACCACACAGTTGTCAAGCATAAACCGATCGTTTCACCTAACTGAATAATACCAGCATTCACTGCAGACCCACTCCCATCCCGCTCGCTGTCCCTCTCTGTGTGCTCCCTCCAGACCTTTGTCATTTTCATCCCTTCCATCTCTTCTTCCCTCTCTCTCTCTCTGTCTCCCCTAACATCTCCCTTGATCTTTACACCTCCTCTACCTTCTCATCCTCATCTTTTCACTTTGCTTTTTGTCTTTCCTTTTCTTCCCATCTGTCTGACTCTTTCTCTCTTCTGCTTTTCGACAATCTCATTCTCTATACACACACCCTTTCTCTCTATTTGTGCCACCCCCTGTTACTTTCAGGTCACTGTGAGCTTCTGCTACAAAAGAACTATAAATGCCCTCTCTCTGCCCCCTATGGTGAACCACAATACTAGATCTCACACAGGCCAGACCTGGCGTCCGTTTGTGTGTGTGTGTGTGTGTGTGTATACTCCTATTTGTGAATGTGTGTGTCTGGGCATGTACGCAAGAAAGTCTACATGTATGTGAGCGTCTAGGGAATTACTAAACTGCAAATGCACCTCAAGGACATGTCACCATCATGTGTCGCTCATGCTCACTCTGAGGATTTTTGCTTTGCATTGCTCCCTGCAGTGTTTGCTCTTTTAACATCAGCACAGAATTTGTTAACTTCCTGTCTGTGATTGCCAAAGATCCTGACACCACAATAGCAAGAAGACTCAAGGACAAAAGGCACTGAACATCCCATCCTGTGTAAGACAATGCGTACAGGGTGGCGCTGACATTTCCAGAATAAGACATCTGATCATAACTGGAGTCACTGATACCAGTAATGTTGCATTTCCAATAGTTTTGATTCAACATAGGAGATTAAAACAATTTTTATATACATATACATATTGGAGTGGTGAGTCATTTTCAGAGTTGATAGAAACTAGTAGGACTTTTTATACATTTAGCAACACTTGAATTTTGGACAGAAACACTCTAAGTAACCCTGACACTTAACAGTGCTTTTAATAATAGTATCAACCAACATGAGACACTTGATCATGCTCCTCTAAACAGGAGCCTGAGATTAGACACCAATGCAAAAGCTAACATCAATAGAAGTGAAGGAAGGGGGGGCAGATATGAATGATCAGGCTTATTGATGCTTTGTTCAAAGTGTCATTTGAAGGGGTCAGAGGGGTCACTTGAAACAATTTTCCATTCGCACGTCATTGCGCAGCTCCGGGGTATTTCATTATTGTAAGGCCTTAAGAGCGACCTCAGAATTCTGCCATTACCAGCAGGGACAAAAAGATTCATTTTGGGACGGCAGATTGGGGGTCTATTCCTCTTCAACAGCAGTGTGTGTGTCTGTTAGTGCAATCCAATTACATTACGTTGTAGTCTTTAAGATGGCAATTTTATGCGGCATCACTTACAATGGGTGCGGCAGGAGAGTGAGTTTATTTCTAGAAAAATGACAAGCAGAGTCAAAGTCAATCTGCCCAGTCGATAAATACATGATAGCAAATGTCGCTTTACCCTTAAATGATTGTGCTTGTTAAAGCATTATCCAGTAGTTGTATCTACAACATCTTGTTTTTTCAGTCTACATTTGGTGCAATACACACCAATGAGGTTTATATGGCAACAAATTTCTCCATCAACGAGAAGATGAGGAGAGGAGAAGAGAGAGGGGGCGATCACTCCAATGAGATCATGGTCTGTCTGATCAGATGTTTCCACCGCTGTCTCAACTGGGCTCATTTTCTTTGAAAGTATTAGAAAATAAAAGGTCAAAATGTACAGCAGTGGGGTCTCTGGCATTACATTTTGTTAGTGCTGATCCTTGGCTGCATCAGGAAGTGTGAATTCTTCTTGATTTGTCCACAAGACATAAAATAGGAGGCCCTCAACAACTTTGTGAGCGTCAGTGCATGTGACAGAATACTGTTCAGCACCATGGACAGCGTCGAATATCTGAGAGCATAATATATCTGTCTGTTTGTTTGCAAACTAAAGAAGACGAGAGAAACTGAATGAATCATGATCCTGATTACACATCATTAGTTCTAAAAATGGATGGATATCCACCTAAGCATTCAACATTCCCTATTTTATTTTTTAAGGCTAGTCTTATGAAATATTCATATTTTCATGGCAGCTTGTTATTTCACTCTCTTTGCAGAGATCCGAAGGTAAAAAGGACCAAAGAAAATCACTTGTCGGATCAGTGGGGCTACAGGTCTAATAAACAAGCAGCCCCTCTGCCTCATCTGTGCGCTTTCGTTCAGCTTTTCTTAAAGACCATGTAACACCAGGGCCCAGGAGACTCCCGGTAAATACAGCAACATGCGATAAAGACTTGAAGTGAAAACAGGCCAAACTTACCTTGACTGACATTAAAAAAGGTGTGTCCAGGGTTTACTGAACCAAACAGCCGAGGTTTCGCCTTCTCTGAGACGCCTGGCCGGTGAACACCATGGAGAATCAGTATCCACTGGCCATTTATGGAATCGGTGCACACGGAGGCATTTCGGCGAGGAAAGGCGAGGACGTCGTTGCGATGCTGCGGTGCAAATCCCGGTTCCCCGCAGGAAAACTGGGTTGTGCGTTGCAGCCTTGGCGACTCTGTGTGGTGCGCACTGGTGTCCACCGGACTCACATTTCCAGAAAGCCAAGAAGAGAATCAAACGGCAATTCTCACGGTGGTTTTTTTTTACCCCCAAGTTTTATCTACGGGCTCCTAAATGATCATTTCCAGCCAGTCAATGTCAAAGACACTCAATATTTTTAGTTCCACTTGAAGCTGTATGCGCTGAGGAATTTGGGAACACTTTTTTTTTTTTTAACCACGGTCACGTTGACTGAGCACACTGCAAGAAATCCTACGAAGCAGGAGAGAAATATTTGTCCGAGCTGTCATGTTTTCACAACATACCAATCTTCTTTTTTTCACATTTCCCACAAAAAAAGAATTGGCACGAAGAACATTTCACATCTTCTCAGACCATTCCGACGCCAATTTCAGAGCTCAACTTGTTATTCCCCGACGTTGTATCCAAAAGGCGTGCCTGTTCCCAAAAGCAGTTGCAACAGTTAATCACCTGCAGGCTAAAATGCCAAATATTCTACGAGAGTCGCCTGTAGGCTTCACTTCATCATGCGCCGAGTCCTCCTCCCGGCGGAATGCGCGATGGAGGGGCGCCTCTGTCAAGCCTGCCTCCTCGTACAGCCCAAATTTCCCACGGAGGTTCACCCGAGGATCGTCTCAGACTCATGTATGTATAAAACTAACGTCTACAAACGTCCTCCCACTTAGAGCGATCAGATGCAGGAAAAAAAGTGGATCTTCTCTAATTATTCCCACGCTCCATGGGCTTTTTCATTTGTCTCCGGTGCGTCAAAACCTTGTGGTTGAATTCTCAGCGAAGAGTTCTGAGTGTGTGTGTGTGTGTGTGTGTGAGGGAGAGAGAGAGAGAGACGGAGAGAGACAGAGACAGAGAGAGAGAGACAGAGACAGAGACAGAGAGAGAGAGACAGAGACAGAGAGAGAGAGAGAGATTTAGGGAAATGGGCAACAAGGCTCCTGAATGAAGAGTAACACAGCACTGATTGGGGGCATGCTGCTGATTATATATATATATCACTCTGATTTATTTAGTCCCCATCTGGAATGTGCACGTGCTACAGCAGTAAATCACTCCCTAAATTGAATTGAATTGAATTGAATTGAACTGAACTGAACTGAATTGAGTGTTACACCACATCGGCAGCAGAAAGGAGATAAAGAGGAGCCGCTTGTCTCCATGTGCGCGTGCGTGCGCGCGTGTGTTTGTGGCGTGCGGGGATGGCAATCTGTGGGAAAATGGTGTATGGCGGGTTAAATATTTGATGAGGCATGCTTATCCCCTCATAACCAGTTCACACCAGCATTGCGGTTTGAGACACAGAAGTAACGTAGCATAAGTATACACACACACACACACGCACACACACACACACACACACACACACAGATAGTCCAGACACGCACACAGCGGTGGATAAGCTGGTTGAGCGTTTCATGTCTTCATGAGATCGGACAAGCGAACGCACCATCACAGCGTGAACGCGAAAGACTCACGCATGAACAACTTCGATTGAAACACCACGGGGCGCCGGATGGGGGGGGGGGGGCGCACAGGACGAAGTGCATTGCGGATCATGTTGGCAAGTGGGTGGCAATACATACAGCATACAGCATATGATAAGACAACATATTGTATTAGGCAGAGAGAGAGAGAGAGAGAGAGTCGCCTCAAGAGGTGCTTAATGTAGATGAAAAATCAGCTAGAAAGGAAAATCTTATTTGGAAGTCGGCACGACTACACACACACACACACACACACACACACACACACACACACAGAAACTCTTATTCCTTAGTGCCATATTTTTATTCTTTCAGCACCATGGACAGCTAACAAGGGAGCAGGCGCTGCCCAGCGTGCTGAAAACTTCTCATTTAGAAAGACTCACATTAATGTAGGCCATTGCTCTCTTGTTCCCTCCATTTATCTGCCTTAACCTCGTCCTCGCAGGGGTCAGAGCACTTGGTCAACTTTCTCACGACGTCTTGAGATAGTTCCTGGGATGGTTTTTAGTGCTGTTTTGCCGTCTTTAACCATGGTAAGTAAGTAAGTAAGTAAGTCATTTATTTTTTCCAGAGTGGTGCCCAGCCTGCATGGGCTTACAAGACACCGCAAACAATAACAAACAAGAGCATTAACACGAGAGCAAAAGTACGAATGTAATACACCTCCATACATGTCTAACAATATCAGGCCAAAGTTTAACATAATCCTGCTCCTTAGACATTACATCTATAAAAGATAACGTAGGCACGTCTATGGCACATACTGTGCCTTTATCCTATCAGACATAAAGCGCCCTCCTACTCTGTTGGCATTTAACACAAACTGTGCTAGGTGAAACACTTTGTCTGTAAACAGGTACTGAAGTCTACATTCATCAGACATACAAAACAAATCAGGACATCCTGCAGACAATTTAAGGAAAAACCTATATCTGAAATTATGATATAATGAACTTAAAACAAAAAGTGCATTTCATTTCCGACCTCTCCCAGATCACACAGGTGACACTTTCTTTTCTCCTCTGGAATTGAGAGGACGCGTCCAGTTTCCACTGCAGACCTCTGTGCTCTAGCCATGTTTAGGGTGACAAAGTGCTCTGAATGATAAATACACTTAATAGAAGACTGTATGTCCACAATTTAGATTTACACAGAACCTCTTCTGACCATTTCTGTTTATAGTTTTCAGATAGTATTGTTTTGATTTTACTAACCCTACAAGATATAATTTTTTTTATTCCTTGCCCAGGAATAATTATTTCCCAATTGAAAATTTGTTTGGTAAATCTGTTACTGGGCATATTGATTATTCCACAATCTCAACATCTCACCCTTTTGGGGCCATTTTATGCACACCCAGAAAACAGCGCATAGCTCTGTTCTGAACTGCTTACAATAACCCCAGACCCCTGCACCATAATCTAAAATAGGACAGACACAAGATTTATACAGCTGTGTATAGGTTTTATAACCAAGATCCCTACATAGCATAACCTTTTTAAGAACATGGTAAGATGAAAATCATATCATATATTAAGTGTCAATCAGTCCAAATAGTGACTGATTCTCATTAGTGGGCATTAGAAGGTCATCTTCCTCCTCATGACATGGGGGGAGGGAAACATCTTTCGTTTATTTCACCCATCAAATGCTGAATAAAATAATATGTACAATAATAAAAAGGCCTGCAGCAGCTAATTCAATGGTTATTATTGCTTTAACTGTAGTGAGAGAGTCATAGCAACAGATGGATGATGGAGATTTGATGCCTTATTGTCACAGTGTTGACCAGATACAGAATGTCCGGGATAATAACGTAAGTGCTCTATGAGCTAAAAATGTCTTTTATTGTGTGTTGGTCATTAGAAATAACGCTGATCCGACAATATGAAGAACGAGGCTGCAGAGATTTCAGATCAATTAAACATGACTACATTCCTTCACATGCCAGGTCAGTCAGACTGAAAGCAGCAAGCGAGTCACTCTGAAGCTTAAGCATATGGGTTAGTTTTAGACACTCTCTGCATGTATTGACAGCAAAATACTTATTATGGCACTTTTATACCCCACACAAGGAAAAGGCTGGAGGCATGAAAATTGTATGTTTTGCCATTGTGAGGTTATGACTAATTCAAGGCGCCATGTGCAAAAATACCCCCACTTGCCAGCTTGAGGTAAAGTGCGTTATTCATAAGTTCTGAATAATTGAGGTTTAGGGAGCACAGTTAGAACTGAGGGGGGATATTTGCTGACTGTGTGCTTTGTCTGAGTTGGCACTTATGAGGAAATACAATGCTTGGGTCAGGCAATTAGCTGGCAGAACAAAGAAACAAAGCAAGGTACTCTGTGTGTTTTAATGATCAAGAATAAGCTACCAAACCGGTCTTTTTCTGTCTAGTTGGGATATTAGTAACAACGGATATGTCACTGACTTGGTGTTACTGCTGCTAAAATTTTGGAGCTTTTTTGGCAAGAGCCACTTTGGCATGAGAGTGTAACAACACTCATGAGGTTGCATTAGTTACCAAACGGTGTGGGAATGTCTGGAAACAATGAGAGTGTTACCATCACGTTGCATTGCATCACATCATGGCACATCGTGTCACCTAGTGTCACATCACATCACATCCCATCACGTCAGGTCACTTGCATCACAACAAAGCAAAGCAATACCACAGTAGCATGAGACTGGTCAGTAACAAAACAGTGCAAACGTCATGAGTCATATGGTGGTTGTTTTTATTTAGGACAAAAAACATAATTTTTACTACAACCTGCCAAAGTGGAAATCAGACGCTTTTTATGTTAATAGCAGTATCGAGGAGCATCGCTTTTCCACAATCTGCATGTTTATACCACAAATATGGCACCCAGTTGTGCAGAAGAGTGATGCAAAATGAAAACATTTACTCACCCAGGACAAAATACTCCCACTACTGACACTCACTGAGAGACAGTGTAGACCTTTTCTGGCTTTGTTTTTGGCATCTCAATGCGCCTGACAAAGCATATTGTATTCTCATCATAAAAATGAAAAGTCATGTGAAACTTTGTTCAGATCACGTATGTCAGTTTGGATGACCACGGTATTAGGGGTTGGTTTCCACCGAGATGCCAGTTGTACACAGCCTCTGGGGCTGCTGGGAGGAGATATGCTACATCCCAAAGTGTGTGTGTGTGTGTGTGTGTGTGTATTAGTGGTTGTGTCTGTGTGTGAAAGTGTGTTTTCTCACCTTCTCTGGGTAGAGATAAGGGGCAGTCCTGGAGGTACCTGTAGCATGGAGGGATCTGGAGGAAAGTGATTAGTGCCACAGGCTCACTACTACACACACTCTCACTATCTAAATACCATGCAGGTAGCCACACTAACATGAGAACACATACACACTTTAATACACACTTACGCACATACATGCAAGCGGCTTGTCGGCGTGTGTCTGTGTGTCAAGTTGTTAGCATGTGAAGTACATTCATCTCTATAATCTCATGTGACATAAAACATTTGCTGAAACTGTGACGCTCCTCCTTTATGATGTCTTTTATGTATTTATGTTCCTTGTGTGCCATAAACCTTCCTTGCCAGTTCTTGCCTCTCTGCACACACACAGACACACACATACTTACACCTACACAACTGAAACCTGAACTGTGCCTCCCTGTGTTCTTATGAAACATTCAGAGTCTCCGAATGTCTGTGTGTGCTGGCGTGTTTCACATCAGTCATGTCGAGGCCTCGCTGAAGCATCCTTCCAAAAGGGTCATGTTACTCAGTGCCCCCGGAGAAAGTGGCTGGCAGAGAGGAAAGAAGGGTAAGAAGAGAGAGAGAGAAAAAGGTGGGCTTGGAGTGGAGAGGAGAGGGGTAAAGATTAAAGAAGAGAGGAGGATTGGAGACGAGTAAAAAAGAGAAGAAGAGCCAAGAGGTGAGATCTGCAAGTTTAGAAAAGGAAAAAGCGACAATGAAGCCAAAGAAAACTCACAGAAAAAGTCATTTCATTATTTTCAAATGTTCGCATTTAACAGGCCCAGGGTTGTCAGATCTAAACACTGCCACAACAAAAGCAGACACACAGAAACTCTGCTTCCATTAAACCCCAACTGCGTTGTTTTGCCCAGTGGACTGATGGATTGTTTGTTTAGCTGTGTGCTGTTAGCTTTGTGTTTTGGCAGAGCGTTTTTTTTTGTTTCAAACTAAAATCCTACTAAAATCAAACTAAACAATACTTCTAATTGTATCATTGTAATTGTTTTCTGTCAGGTTTCAGCTGCTGTTTTGTGAAAATGTGCGAGAAAATTTAACCAACATTATATATTTTTAGATCTCTATGGATGCTTGAACTCCTTTTCTTTATTTAACAAACTGTTGAATTAGTGTGCCTGTTACTGTTTCTGTTACTACACATCAACTTATTTGTGCTTCTAGACTGGCCTTTTACTGGAAAACCCCTGATTTTTAGAAAGGAAGTATTCTAAAACCAAGACCGTCTTTGAACACATTTGAGCTATTTGCAAACACATATTTATAGACATGTACAAACAGAGAACTTTCTCACTGCTGCTGTCCTCAGCCACACTCATCACTTTTGGAAAAAGCTTCTACCTGACGTTGAGACAGCAGGCAAAGAATTTAAAGCAATTTAACTTTGATTTCAAGTCTATTTACAGCATCTCCCTTGCTCTCACGCACAAATATGTACACACACACACACACACACACACACACACACATACACATGAAAATCGTGCACATACGTCTTCGACTACCGTCTCATTTCACAGTCTGCTCTTTACCTACCCAGAAGCCCCCTGGAGGGATTTAGTAAATAGAAAGCTAGTTTGTACTTTCCATTAGAGCCTAATTCTATTACGCAGCCGGCTCTTATCGATCCAAACATTCAGGGAGACATGCAAGAAAAGTAGCAAGTGGAGCACAGCGGAGGGCACTGTGGTTTGAGGACGGAGGCGGGAAAAGGTGGGAGAATGAGGGGGTGCGAAAAAATAAATAAATAAAGAGATGAGGACAGGGGGAGATAGAAATAAGAAAGGAAGGAGAGAGCTCAATTGTATCTGCACACACCTGTACAACATGAACCAGTGTCACAGTCAGATTGGTTGCCACTGCATCTGTATAACAATACAAGAAATGTGCCTTGATTTGTTCATGTATGTGGCATTAACACAAAGTGAATTCTGTATGATATTGTAGCGTTACAATACTTCAAGATAAGTCTAAATATGAAGGCGCACATGGGTGACAAACATACATTATGCGATGCTCATACATGAATACATTTACACTCACAAACATGCACAATATTATTTTATCCAGTATGTTTCCAAGTAACACTGTTTGCATGAGAAAATGTGTGTGTGTGCGTGTTTTGAAGCCTCGACATTATACATACACACTCACTGTGTGGGTGTATGGAGCTACGCGACACACTGATTCAAACTGACAGCGTGCATATAATTTGAACAGTGCAGACACCTGAAAATGCAAGCACATACACACACACACACACACGTGCATGTGTATGCACACACCGGACTGCGATAGGAAAGCGACCACAGCACGGCTGGTGTGGGAGTGAGAGCCAGGTAGATATGAAAACCCATGTGTGAATGAGAAACCTGAGGAATGTGTGCTGATCAGTGCAGAGATTGGAGTTTGTTTGTGTGTGTGTGTGTGATGTTTAACCCAGGCAGTTCTTGGAACCAGAGATGTGGTCACACCTGACTCACCCTGCCCGAGGGGACGAGTATGAGTAAACCTGAAGAAAAAGGGTGAGATTATGAGGAGCATTTCTGCAGAGACGCTGGGATATGGAGGCTGAGGGAGAGAAAGGTGGTGGTGAGAGGCAACAGAGCGGATAAAGGAAGAGATGAGTTCAGAGAGGGGCGTAAAGGAGCCGAGGTGACGGGGGGGGGGGGGGGGGGGGGGGGGGGGGGGGGGGGGTATGGAGGTATGGAGGTGAGATCAGGTGAGGTATGGAGGAGGGACAAGAGAGGTGAACAGAAAAGAATTTTGTCAAAAAATCAGGAACATGCAAAAATACCACACAGTCGTCTCTGCAAAAATACAACACAGTCGTCTCTGCAAAAATAGACTCAGGGACCACAAGCTATTGAAAGAAGAAAAGGCACATGGCAAACCAGAGAGGGGATTGAGCAGGAAGAACACACTGGTTCATTTAGACGATCATTCTTTGATAAAATAGCAAAACCTCAATTTCCTCACTTACTCAATTCAAAAGATCTTCAGACAGCATGTTTCACAGAAACACCGGAGACCATCACACTCATTGATCAGCGTCGCTCCCTCGCTGAGCATGCATGCACTTAAACACACACATAGTGAATGTAGCTCTCATTGTAATACAAGAGGATGGAAGTGACTTATAAATAAAAGCAACTGGGACACAATAAGGAAGACATGTGTATGCAAGCTGCTAGACAAGGCAAGCCAACATGGCACTAAACAGACAGATGGGGAAGAGGACGTCAAAGAACATTCAGTTTGAAATTCTTTCCCTGCTTTTACAGTCAACAGTAAGCAAACTAACAAGGGTGCTATCTGGATTAACACCATAGTGGAGCTTATGGCTCCTTATGCTTATTTTATCACTGACGCACACCCACAATCACAATGTGTTTTCTTGTCAGCTCCGTTTTGTCATTTAGAACAATGTTTCATTTGACAGCTCTGCTCTGACAAAGTCTGAAGACAAAACATTTGTGAAGCATCTTCTTTTATTCCTGGACTGTTAGAATGAGGAGAACCTGTTTTTCCTGGATGCAGAGTGTAGTGTTTGTTCTCACAGACACATTTCAAATATGAATCATACAACTCCCACAATTTAGCCCACAGTTTACTTGATGTTAAGGGTACATCAAAATTAGCCAGAATATTTGGAAGTGTGAGTACCAGCATTCAATCAGCACTCAGTAAATAACTCTCTGTTCAACATCAGTAGTGCCTGATGGATTAGAAGTTTAATTCATTTGCATCAAGAGGTGGTCAGATTCAAAATATTGTAGCATCGTGACTGTGCTTCCCAAGTTTATGGAGACATTAAATGCAGGTTCTGTTTTAGGGTGGACTTGGCATTTAAATTATGAAGGCATGGCCTGAATGTGACTCATTACGTGCTTGCTAGAGGTGAATTTATGTTCCCATCGGAATGCACATAAAAGTAGATCAATGCATTGTAATGGAGGCTTGACTTACAAATCCATTATTTGTATTCTGCAGACTCTGGCCCAAATGAAATTTAAAACTCAAGCATTTAGCAAACACATTTATCCAAAGTGACTTTGTAAAATAAGTGAATGTTCCTGAGGCATCAAGAGTAAGTGCTAGGGAAGCGGTACATTGACTGAAGAAAAGTTCATTATCAGTGGTGTAAGAACAAATGCACATTCAGTAAAGCATACAAGTCTATAACTATATTTGCAGTGTAAGCCTGCAGTGATGTGGCGGAGCAGCCAGGCCAGTGCTTCCTGCCACACACCCTGAAGGTTTGATGTATTGTGGGAATACAGCAGAGTGGTAGGGTGAAATTTCTGACGTTTGTATGCTTTGGATTGGTATTTAAAAGTCACTGAAATCACACCAGCCAGGTTGTCAGTCCTCGTCTGTTAGCATTACTGTGGCGATGAGCTTCACCCCAGGAGACAACTCAAGTAAACAAGGTGAGTGACTTTGACACAGTGTGTGTGAGGTGCATTACAAATCTGGTTGGAGGTTATAGGCGATGAACTCTGCATCATACTGTAGAAGCACAGTCTCTCTCTCTCACACACATAAACACACCCACACAAACATACAGTATACAGTTCATATATTTTTATGCATGCAGACACAGAGATTGCACATTTATTGCTTTACGTCAGTCCCCTGAATAAAACGAGAGACACAGGTTTTACATGTTCTCTTTCTGCCTCACCTATTTCATTTAGCTGTTTGTGCAGGCTGTAGCAGGTTTGATAACATTAGCTTTCAAATATAATCTATGTGCAGGGCAGTTAGGGACTGATATTTGGTGTTTGAAAGGGCTTACTCTGTGTAAAAGGTCACCTGCGCTGCTGTGCATACACATGTCTGCACACAGACACACACACACAGACACACACACACACACACACACACACACACACACACACTGTCACTGTAGGGCAGGTCAATGACAGTGTACTCTCCAAGCTGTCAGGGCTATTCTGCGGTTTGCACATGACAAAATGGAAAGTTCCCTGGGGGTTCCACCTTTGCGGATTGACTCCTACATTGTATTCCTCACAAATACAGGAGCAGCAAATGCAGCAGCCAATTAAACACAAACAAGCATTTTTTTGTATGTTCATACTGGCACTAAACTAAATTGCAACCACAAACCATTACTGGATTCCAGTAATGCCCTTTAATGTCACCAGATGGAAACACGTTTACGATAGATCTCTCTCAGTCTGGTGCTCCTCTGAGAATCAAGCTGTGTTACAGGGTCACAGCTCAGCTCAGGTTTTATCAGCCACAGTGCAAAGAACAAAGAATATCAGTGTCAGTCATACCATTTTGAATATCAGATAGCAGATGAAGAACTGCAAAAGTTCTTCTCCATGAGGCAGCAGTTTGATCCTGAACAGGAAATCAAGGGGCTTTGATAAGTCTTCATCAGATAATAAACAGATCATATTCTGAACATGAAACGAGCACATTAACATCCACAAAAACGTGAGGCCGTGAAAAGAAATTTGAAAAAGTAATAAAAGAATGCTAAACATTTGAAAGATTATGACAATTTATGTGAACACCAGTCTGGTTTCCGACAGAATCTCTCTCATGAGTATCCTGGTCAATTTTACAATTAGCTGATACATTTCTGTCAGAAATAATCATGAATTTGTGTTTAATATCCATGATATTTAATATATTTGTATTCACGGATGCCTAAGGACCAATTAAGATATGGAGTTCCACAAGGCTCCATTTTTGGACATTTGTTATTATATCAATGATGTTGTTTCATTGTCTCACTTAATAGCTCTTCTTTTTGAAGATGATTATAATTTAATTCTGCATCTAACCCACTTACATGTATTTATTAACAAAGGCCTTCTTCATTTTCCAAATAGGTGAAAGAATAAAAAAGTGTAATGCTACACTAATAATTGTTGATGATTAGGAGTTTGTCAGATGCAGTCAACTTAATACCTTGAAAACTGGAAAATTTACCTGGAAAAGTACTACAAGCATTCAGCTAGTTTGCAGAGTGATAAAATTGTTATAATCCGCTAAATGTGTTTGTTCAAATGGCTTGTTGTTGATTACTGCATTCCATCCACATTTCCAACCTCTATTCATTGAATTTTATGTTGCCCAATACAATCATCCACAGCGCTACTCATTCTAATACATAAAGCAACATTTCTACAAACAAGTGTCTGAGGATGTTTTGTGTCCCTCTTGTCCTACACCCCTTACCCTCAGTTGCTTACCATCCACAAACATGGAACTCACATTTATTTTTCTGCTTGTGTTTCTGATTGGGACTTGATTTTCAGTGCTCTTTGGGGAAAACTCTTACAGGCCCACTAGGGTTTCTGTCTTCTTCTTGTACAGCTGTTATGTTTTGTATCTCTTTATTTTATGGTGTCTGTACAAATAAATACACCATTAAACACACCACTTTATTTACTCCCCAAGGTAACACTATCATTACACTGTAACCCAACAGGTTGTCTTGAGTTTATGTATGATCATGTTACCAAGATAAAACCAAGCCTGAGGTGAGGCAGGCATGCAGAACATGAATCCAGGACCGCAGTCAGCTCAGGGCGGGCCCACGCACATCTCAATGTGTGGCTGATAGCTTCGGTGCAGAAATCTGGAGTCATGCTGGCGCTAAATATAGACAAAGGTTTTATGTAAGCTGAGGTGAATCATTCCATTCCACACATTTCAGCACATTTACTCACACACACTGAATAAGTGACAAGGCACAGGTGAAGGAAACACAAGGATGTGTTAAACATCCGCAATACTCATCAAATGAAATAGATTTCTGAACTGAACTGAACTGACAACACAGCATATGTCTGCTGTCTGCCTGCTGAAATCACACACATTTACATATATGAGTGTGTGTGTGTGTGTGTGTGTGTGTGTGTGTGTGTGTGTGTTCCTCCAGGGCCTACTGTGAGCAAGGTGATTTGAATGTGTTAATCAAAGGCCCAGTGATTGATTGGATGTGTGTGGAAGGACTGGAGGGTTGTCCTTCACACAAGCATCACAGTGTTTTGTAAGAAAGGAGATTTATGGATTAGTGAGTCTGAACAACACACACAGTGGTACACAGGTTTTGACATATACTGGTCAATAAGGTTCACACACACCTTATACTATTTGTTTTACCATCTGTAGGCGTGAACAAAAGGAGTCAGGAGTAGAGGTGAGTCTCAAGCCTTGTTCAAATTATCTAAGTGGATGCAGAACAAACACAAACACACAAGTACACTGACAACACAACCCTGGATATTGATCTTGGCTGCCACAAAATAATGAAGAGGGGAAGTGTTAAAATGAGTTATTTCCAATTAAGAGTGCGGGAAAAGGGATAGGTTACAGCTGAGGAGAGGCTGTGAGAGAGGGGGAGAATAAGAGAGACAACTCGGCAGAGGAAGGGAGAGAGAAGAAAAGAGCATGAGTGAGACAGAAAGAGATACAGGGAGTGGAGAATGGAAGAAGAGGAGAGGGTCTGAACTGCGGTCATCATGGCAACCAAATCTGCTCCTTCTCCTCCCCCAGAGAGAGCACCTTTGACACTGGCAGGTTGCCTCGGGGCTGTGATTACCTCACACACACACACACACACACACACATGCAGTACATACATGCAGTACACACACGCCGATGTATGTCTTGGAGAAACTATGTCAGACTGATCAGATGTTTAAAAGGCACACACAGACTCATGTTGCACCACTATTAATGAATCCTGACAAACAAAAGAAAGGAAAGGTCGTCCGTCATGACTCCGTCAGCCTAGGAACCTGTTCTCACGCATACGCTCTGTTCTTCACTTCCTCTCCTCTATCCGTCTCTCCTCAAATCAGCCTCACACACATTGCCTTCTGTTACATCAGATTAGATTATAATAATACTCACGAGTCTCTCAACACACACAAAAAAAATGATGTCTGTTGGAACTATACAGCAGAGATTTAATTTCCACCTGTGTGCCATTCCTTGCATGTACAACACATTAGTCTGGTCAGCAAGATCAGAGCTGTCAGATTATATGATTTGTGTTTAAGATGTCATCACCTCACTATCTTCTTCACAGTTGTACCATCGTTTGCACAATTCAAGTTTTATCACTGGAAGTGTCTCAGTTCCCTTGATTATTGTACATCTACACCATTTTAAGTCTGTCAAAAAATGGACAAAAAAGGTTTAGTCAATATGGAGTCATGAGTTCTGACCTCAGCTGATGGCAGAAAGAAATGGGCAGACTACATCTGCATAACTGTGTGGACACAAACAATTTCACAGGGGAAACTTCACAGGGATCATAATCCGCTGGCATAGATCCAAAAGTCACTTAAGTTGTGTAACCAATGTGTGACCTGAAACATTTCCCCACCATCCTCAAGACTCAAGTAAATTGCATTAATGTAGCAATGGCGACATCTACTGGCTAACATGGCTAATTACGTGTTTATTTACTTACTTATGTATTTGGCTTGTGTAAGTAACACAAAACAGAAACTATTTACAGAACAAGAAAGGGAACTAAGATAAAGCCTTGTTGAATTCTTGAATTTTTCCAGCCAACTGTGTTGAAATTGGATTCATTGCTTGAGGATTCATGTCTTGTTCAGTTGGAGCACCTGCTGGTCAAAAGACAACCCCCCCTACAGTGATGACGACGGCAGTTTAGTTGTTGCAAGGAGGTGGGATGTGGTCTCAGTATATTTTTCTTATAGATGAGTAATTGTCTCACTAAGGTGAACTTAAAATATAGAGTGGGCCAAGGAGGGCTTTTGATTGATAATATGCTTGTGTAACAAGTTAAAGGATTCAAAGTCCATGTTTATCATAAAAGGACATGCTTTAATACATGTTGTAAAGGCAAGAATTGTTCTCAGTTATAAATCTGGAATGTCTGGGAGGGAAAACAAGAGAGCATGCAGCATTTCACGGCACCTTAAAGAACAACTGATCACATTTTATGTGGCACTTTTTCACTAAACACTGCAAACTGCAAAGCAAATAACAGTCAGATAACATGGGCTTGGGACTACTTTATGTTTGGTTTGCTTTTCGGTCAGTAGCTCTGTCAAATTTGCAGCAAGGACATGTAGTTACAATATTTACTCTATGCTTTTCTGTGTGTGCAACTGAGTATTATGACTTTGTGTGTGTCTATATTATCTATCCATCTTTTTGTCTATGGTTGACTGCATCTGCACATGTCGACAAGCTAAATTCTTGCATAACATATAGTGTGATAAGCATGTAAGGCACTACTGATACCATATGTATTCAGGGACTTAAAAGCTGGTGATATATGTGACGAAAATGCTGGACTAATTGAAAAAGAAAAACTGAATTTCAATCCAACAATTCCGGGCAGGGTGGAGGTTTATTTGATATCAACGCTTCTGATGCGAGCATCCCCATCGAAGCTGATGAACGAGTACTTCTCGGCACCCATGCGGTTGGGGAAGTGGATTGAAGAGCCATCTGATAAAGTCACATGAAACTCTGTAGGGGTGAATTCAATGGTGATCTAGATGGGAGGATGTGTGCAAAGATGGAGAGAAAAAGAGGAAGAATATGCAGACAAAGATGTTACATATTGAACTTCTGCTCCATTCTTGGACAAAGTATTTAATGGTGGATATTTCAAACTTAACCAGCATGCTGTACCATATCATTATAAATACCTTGAAATAGTTTATCTGATGAAACATCAATAGGTATAGCTCTAACAGATCTCTGTGAGTCCATAAACTGGTGCTCAAATGATTACGGTGAAGCTATCAGAGGTACAGTGACACACATTTTCCATCCCAGACTAGGTTAGACTATGTCCACACTCAGGACCTCTCACCTTGAACTCCTCTCCCTGGTTGAAAGGAAAGCCTCCCTCGCGGCTCTCCTCACACCAGCTGCCTCCCTCGTAAGAGTTGCAGACCACCACATTCTCGTCTCCGTGGGCGTTAAAGCGAGGGTTCATATGAAAAGTAATATCCTGATCATTGGGTCCAATATTCACTGCAAAACTGCGGCACAAAATAACAAAAAAAGATTTATTACATTTTGATATGGCTCCTTATATTCAAAATGGGTTAGAGGACAACCACAGCTGACTGCTGACCATCATCTTCATCACCCCCACGTTGCTGAGGGGAAGTTAATTAAGGTAGTCACTGACTGTAACTGATTATACATTCCACCTCCATCTCAGTGTTAGTGTTTATATAAAGAACGGCACTCATGAATAAGCACAGAAAGTAGAAAAAGAATTGTAAGGAAACATGTTTCATTAGTTGTACTCCTGAAGCCTCAGCCGCCTTCTGTGATGTAACTAACAAAGAGACATATACTGTATATACATATACCGAACGCTCTCTGTCCTAATGTTAAACATTTTGTGGGAACATGGTTTCAGCCTTGTGACTTTACTTCCTAAACAGTATCATGTCACATCAGCTACCTTATCATACCCTACACAGACGTCTATTGAAAGTACTTGGTCCTGATATCATTATGTTGATTTAAGTGTGACAAAAGTAAGATATCCAAACATCCAAATAAAAGAATAGCATTCTTTAGACAAGCATGACATTTGTTTTTTGGAATACAGGTGTAAACTACTGTTTATGTAACCTGAGCACCAAGAAGAGATTAACTGTTTCACTTTTACTGTGATGCACTTATTTCAAAATATCAAGCTAGTGATTTACATGAGTGCTTACTCTGAAGCATCAGACTTGGGGGCTCCAACAATGGTCAGGGTCTGCCCGACCTTGAAGGACATGTTCTTTATGATCATACCCTGTGAAGAAAAAGAAGGGGGGGGGGGTAGTGATACAGTACGTTATTGTGTGGAAATACTACTGGATTTTACTAGATCCAATTATTATTGCAGCTTCAGGCAAAAAACCCCAGCAGCAGTAGCCTCAGCCAACTCTCCAGTCCTCACTTCATCCTAACAAATTACAAAACATATGTTTTCAATTACACTCCCATTGACTGAATGGTCAAAGATTCCAGCTCATTCCTGTCCTGCTGTTGCCACGGCCCTTTTCCAGATTTTGGACGAGGCTAAAAATGTTGAAAAATGATGAGGGACGACCGTTGTTAAACTGAGTAATATTTTCCTAAGTGCAATACTTAACTGCTAGTACACGGTGGAAAAACGGTCGACCACAGCAGAAATCCTCTGCTCGGTTGCTACTGTACATGTGGCAGGGGAATACTGAGATGTGCCACAATGAGGAAATTATACTTGAGCAATCTATTATTTGGTTGTGAAACACAGCTCACTACTGTTTAACACTTTGTTACTTTGTCAAATGATGTATCTGGGGAACTGTTAACTGTCGCCATTGGCAACAAGTACAAGAATAGCAGTTCTTCGCAATATAGTTAAACGTGTGTGTTAAAGTAGAAGGTTATGAGATGTTGGAAAAATCTGGTTCAGATTAGACACAGTAGAGGCAGCCTCAGACACCAGCGCTTAGTACTTTGCAATCATTAATCTTCTGGCCAGAAACACAGAAACATATAGATGTTTTAACGTCATTGCACTTAATCAATGCCTTTCAGAGGTTGATGCTCGCCAGCTTTTCAGGGGACAGGAGCAAGAAATTTCATGTGTTCACTTGTGTGATTTGTATGTGCTGCAGCTGTTGAGAAAAATCCTTGCTGATATTGCTATATGTTGATTCTGGCAGAACACAAGAGGACAATTCTGCAGTATAACCAAAAAAATTGCATCTGAAAGATCAACCAAACCATGAAATGAAAGGGAGGGTAAAGGGATAGAATAACATGGGTATGACATTCTTTCCATGTTAGAGTCCAACTGTAAAGTGCGTGAATAACATATGGCACAGGGGCTTGAGCTGTGTGGGGCTGAGCTGAGGTCAGAGCTGGCGGATACCCTGCATCTCTCACAGACACTCCTGTCTAAAGGAATCTGCATACTGTACTGTGTAAGAGATGCCAATTCATTACACCTCTCGCTGACAGAGGGACAAAATCCAGCTGACTGACTAGAAACACTCACAAGTATGTACAGCACATCTATCTACCACATAATTTACTCTAAAATAACTGTCATCCTTTCTACACAATAATACAAAATAGACCTTTTACAGTGACAGAGACATTCTATTCTGATAGAACTGAATGAATAAACAGCCTCCACAATCTGCCACTGCTCACTTGTTCACTCCAAGAGATAAACTTAATTACAGTCTCATTTATCCTCCACACGATGACATTATTTCCTTTTATCCTTTAATGTAATTGAAGCCTTCCGACCCCCACTCTTGCTGTGCCCTTTCCAAACACATGTTTACCCCTGCAGCCAAAAAAAACCCAGAATGATACTGGGCCTTTGTTGTAATCTACTCAGTTTGAGTCCAAAGAGGCCAGAATGCATTGCTGCGTGTGTTCAGCTCCAGATAATGAGACTGAGACGACTGGAATGAACTGGACAAATGTTAACAAGCATCTCCGTTGCAATGTAATTAAATTGCAGGAAGAATGAAGCAACCTAAACAGCGGACTTATGTTTTATTCACATTAAGTGACTGATGTGCATGCATGTGTGCTCTGGGGTGAATATTTTGACCATAAAAGGCAATCAAAGAAATCCAAAAGTCCAGACCTCTCAAAAGCACAAGTTACAAAAACACAGTTAAAGTGCAATGAGCTGGTTCAGTTAAAGCATAGTTCAGCAGGTTCAGTTTCATCGACATAGAGTGAGCTGGCACATGTCAAGCAGCTGTCACTTTTAAAATATGACCTAACGCTGCTCGTCCATCTAAGTCATAAAATACAGTAAAAGCAAAGCAGGAGCACAATATTTTTGTCAAAATTCGACTTACTTTCATCATCTTTGCAGATGTAGTCAGTCAAGTACTGAGAAGGAGTGAGAGTGCTGCAGGGCCTCACCCCACTGCACAGGAGAATATATACAGTGTGGGAGGTTCCTTCAACCTGAGCGACATTTGAAGCAGCGAATACAATCAGGCCACTAGAGCACATCGGCCAATGAAGTCAAAGTGTAGCTATTGAGCATAAATTTAGTGCCTAACAAGTGATTGCAGACCTTAGTGAAGTGAGGATAATTAGTGATAGATTGTTTGTTGACATCAGACTGTTATATTGTAATCTGGTGGTGTTGAGTCTGACTGTGAGAGGGAATGCTGTGAGTCCCAGACCAAAATAGAAATGAATTTGTTGCCAGGGAGACAACTAAATATTTAGCTCAGCCAGCAGACGTAATGCCCACTTACTGTATATAGTTTGCAACTTACTGTAGGATCAAATGGCAGGATTTGAGACCAGTCTGCCTGCCGAGAAAATGAAATTCAGTTAGGAGAGAAATAGGCCAAAGTGAAACGGTGAGTAAAATTGTGAAAACTATCTGAAACTCTGACTCACAGCCAGCAACAGGCCAAACTTTCATCTGCTGACATACAACTGACACAGCATGAGCACACACTTACTACAACCAACTGTAATCTAGATTAGAATCACTAGGAGCATATATAGGCCTATATTTTTACTACACTATTTCCCCATTTGTGTTAATAATAGCCTTTATATCTTAGTTGTGCCTATATGCAAAGGATTTCTTACATATGTTTTGTTTCTGTTTTACATTGTTTTAACATGTTATGTATTAATACTATTCTCATTCGTTTTTTGTGATTTTGTATTCAAAAAGTGCTGTGCGTCCTAAGTAAGTTTTTCCATCTAAGTAACGTAGTAATGTCACAGTGTCAGTGTCTATCTCTTTCTCTCTCACACACACAGTATTATTATAAAATGCATTTGGTTGCAGTTGCCTTTGGTTTTCAGTGTTACTTGAAAACACATCTGTGAATGGGGTGTGAGAGGGCTTTAAGGGGAAGGACGTGTTTATAATCAGGCCTGCTGTTAACATACTGATGACCTGTATTCTCACAATTACACTCTAGCTTGCAAGTGCACATCCATGGAACTTAGTTCAGCTGTTTTTTCTGAATGTTCGCTGACAAACAGTGTGTGGTTTGTTCTTATCTCAAACAGCTGGCATGTATCAGTGATCCAAGCAATTGGCAGTGTCCAAGCCACAGGTTAACTATACTGACCTCCTCTTCAACAAACAGAGAGGTGCATTCCTCATCATAACATAGTTATAATAGCTTAATTTAAAGGTTCATCTCTTTAGGTACATGATGTGTATGGGAAGCTTTATTGATATGTGCTGTCACCAGGAGATGTGGTTCTTGCATCAGAAGTTCAATGTGGTACAAAGATCATACATTTTTCCTCTTGCCCCAAGACCCAGTCTTAAGACAGTCAGCAGATTTAATGACAAAGAGACCTTTCACATGAACAGAGGAAGAACACATGCATCTTTATACATATTTTTATTCACTGTCATGCTGTGCTAATGTTAATCTGTATCAATAATGTACCCTTTGTTATGAAATAACATGAACCTGCATGCATACAATAAATAATGCAATACATACTACCTTTGTGAAGGTTCCTACCTGCATATAGATACTTGGCAGTGCACAGAAGCACAGCTATCTCTGATTGTTTATTTTGAAGGTTTTGGCTGGAATTATCGGTGAGGTATTGTGTGTTCACTGCCCTCCAGTGGCCACAGTGAGAAACTGCAACACTACATTGATTTGGTGGCTGACTAATGGCTGGTATTGTGCAATTTGACCTTAAAACGTGTCAGCATTAGTCCTTGGCTTCAAAGGTCATGCTGATCCAGCTCTCAGACTTCACTCAGAGGAAGGATGAGCAAACTTAGATATAATCTTCAAAAATGTTGCTTAAATTTGAACATTACAGACCACACATTTTAGATACAATCTGAAACCTGAGTCTCAAACATGATTGAACCTCGTTACTGTACAGAGGACAAAGTCACCTAGAAATCTGTTGCAGATACTCCATTAAAGACATTTTAAATAGCTGTATATTTAAGAGCTGTCAGGGAGGTGTTTCTCACTACTCAGAAGCAAGCCAAGGCCTTTGTAGTAAACAAGAGACTGCTGTTATTACACAGTGGCTTTTGTCAGCTTCGCTGTATTATTGTCATTATGGAGGACCCATACAGAACTTATGCAGTGGCGCTGTCTGTTAAGGATCGCACTGGATCACTGTATTTTCTGTCCTCAACAGAGAACGTCTGTGGGAAACAATTCACATCCTATAGGTCTTCACTTGCTGTTCACAATTAGTCTTAAGATTGACTCATTCAGCTCTGAGTTTGTACTAAAGAACATTTCACCTATGAGCAGTACCCTGCCATATTCAGTTGAACAGGGCTGGGTCTTTAATGTAAATATTTAGCTAAAGAGTTGTGCTCACAACCATGAGGAGAATCAAAGAGTGGAATTACTTAATTAGCATAGGGAATAGCCAAAAGAAAAAAAGTAAACAAGTTAATCATTATTATGTTATGTTTGTCCTGTCTAGCTACTTTGTATAGCAATACTGATGATGAAAGACGATGTATTTTCAGTGACTGAAAAGGAAATAATTTGGGAATTCCTATTCTTTCCTTGTCACTAATTTTGATTTAAAAAAAACATTGCTTGTATTAATTATCAATTTAAGTCAAACTATTATAAACTATATTTCCAATGAAACTCTTGTCAGAACAAATTTCTACAAGGCCAGGATAGGGATCATTTTCACAGATCAAGATTTGATTCAGGAACAGGAAGAAAAGAAGATATTTAAGTGATCAAACATTCATTACGTTAATAAATAATTACCCAAAACAGCCATTCAACTTTTTTTATATCACCATTACAACAGTAGTACAGGAGTATTACACTGTGATTACACTACTACACAAACATTACCAGCCCTGCTGCCCTGTGAAGGACTGGTCCACCTCGTAATCATATGAACGACCCCCGCGCTGGTATTGGTCCACTGCTAACATATTCACGGTGACTTAAACACCATTGGTGAATAGGAAGGAAGAAGGCTTCCTCATCCACCCTCCTTATTAATATTGATGTGGTATTTTATTTTTTAAATGGCTTGAATGCAAACTGACGGCATATGTACAAGCAGCATGTTATTGTAACATGTATTGAAGTGTCATTGTGAGTGAGGTTGTACAGTTTGACTTAACTACCTCATCCGTAGCGTAGCCGACTGACGTTAGCGTGTAGAGCTTGCGGTGAGCTCCACAGTGTAGTAGCTGCTGTGTTTGGTTGCCAGCCGTCATCATAACAATTGGGACCGCTTGAAATTTATTACAGCTAGGCTGGCATAGAAATGGCATCAATAGCAGCGGGGCACGAGCCAGGTATAAGCCCAGGCTCCATACCGCTGGCTGATGCTTTAGTCCCCGCGAGTATATTTGCTCCGGACCGGGGAGAATGCGGGGACGACGCCGGGGACGAGTGCTTCGACGACGGGGACATGATGAATGGCGAGCCCGAGGACCGGCGGGCAGTTGACTTCACCAACAAGGTAAAGCTAGGCCCTGGATATGATGGCGCTGCCTAGCTAGTGTTAGCTTCTCTTGGGAATGAATGAATGAAACAAATTATGCGTTTTTTGCATGTAGCTATGTAATTACTAAACATCGTATGTCGGTCCATACTTTAGCTACTGAATACTCTTAGTACCAAATATTAAATATTATACACGACTGACTTTCTAGACTTGCTGTTGCTTACGTTAAATAAAATAGCTAGTTGTGGCTAACGCTAGCTCCAGTAGATGCTTTAGCGCGTAACCTAACATAACGCTAACATTAGTGAACATCATCAGAAGCACATTGCACCATATGCTACCACTAGCTCGTCTCTAGCTAACTATATCTAATGACACCGCTACTGTCTAAAGCAAGTCAGAGCAACATGGACGACTCTGTTGTCAAACAAACCATAACATTGACTTGACATGGTGTATTAACCCCCTGTGCAAAAACACACAGGCTGATGAAATACAGGGCAACAAGGTAATGAGGTTGGGTTAGCCTGCTGAACCACTACCGGCAGGTATGCCTGTGAGCAATAAGAATCAGGCTGCAGATCTATTTTGATGTATTAAAATGAAATATTCAGACTTGTCAACTTAGTGAGAGTTTTTACGATGATGAAGATAAAGAGAGTCTGTAAGAGTACCATTTATTTTGATAGTGAAACAAAAAAGTTACAATCTGCACCATTCACATGTTAAGTAAGTTGTTTTATTAATTGTAGCTATAATGTAATGACATGAGTGGTTAACAAAACAACACTTCCACAATAGGAAGATACATTTGTCCCATTTAAATGTCATACTGCCAAGTATTTCACTTGTGTCACTAACTTAATATTAGGCAACAGCGTGAAGCAATTTTACTGATTGGCATAATGGTTCAGTTCATCTGTATCAGCAGAGATAATAAGCGTTCACACGTAACCTTGAGGTGTTTCATGGGAAGAGAGACAGCTGTGTTTGTGTGTGGAGAGCAGCCTTTGAACTCACCATTCCCTGTAGGTTTACTTTCTATTGCGGCTTACACTTTGAATATGTCCCAAGTGATGCTTTCCCTGAAGTCCAGTCACTGTCTCTCTTGAAAGCAACCAAATCTGGTGCCATCGCCACCAACTTTTGAACAACAACTTTTAATGTCTGTCAATGATTGCAACTCATTGGATAAAAGGATTTGCTTTGATTATGCAACTATTGTAGAGCAACCATCCAGCCAGGGTCATAACTCCAACAATAGCCAATTTTCTCTCTGTTTTTGTCTTCTCCCCTGCACAAACCCAATAGCTGGCCCTTGTTAGCCCAAATGGAGAGCAGTATGACTCGTTACTTCGCCAGCTACGGGACAGGATGGAAGAGGGATGCGGAGAGACCATCTACGTGGTTGGGATGGGCTCAGGTGAGAAAAATGCAAACCGTTTACATGCTGTGGTTACTTTAACAAACTATTCACCATCTTCTTCAAAAGTTATGAGATTGTATAAATTAAATTCATTTTTTCCCTTTTCCCTCCATTTTTCAGTCAAGCCATGCTAAAGCAGTTTATAAAACCTGGACAAATAATCGTAGCCTCCGCTCTTTAAACTGAGTACTCACCTCTTGTTCTTCTCCCTCCTCCACGTCTCTGTTGTAGATGGTGGTGACTGGGGTCTGGATGAGAAGGATATGGAGGCCTCAGTAGCCACGGTGTGCTCTATGTGTGAGCAACTGGATTCTGACCTTATTCCGCTCCGGGAGCGCAATGAGGCTGCCGGTTTGGTACGCGACTATCTGATCCGCCGGCGTGTGGGTGAGCTGGACTTCCTGGAGGTCAGGTGAGTGGTCAGAGATATGAATAAGAAGGGGTCATGGTTACCATCCAGTAATGGATCCCACTCACAGTACATCTGATGATAGTTCCTTTCTTTTACACTACATTGGTTACGTTTTCTTTGATGAGACATGTAAGATAGTTATGCTTTCCATGTACAGTTTGGGTGATATTTTGGTACTCCCCTATCCTCAGGGTTGCAGTGGTGGGTAACGTGGATGCTGGTAAGAGTACTCTGCTGGGAGTGTTAACGCATGGAGAGCTGGACAATGGGAGGGGCTTCGCCCGCCAGAAGCTCTTCAGACACAAGCACGAGATGGAGAGCGGCAGGACCAGCAGTGTGGGCAACGATATCCTGGGGTTTGACCAGGAGGGACAGGTGAGGGGTAGAGAGGGGGTTGTTGTTAAAGCATTACAATTATAATTTATATGATGGGGTTTTGTACTAAACAATGATAAATATTGACAGTGTAAAGTGAAGCAGATTTATCTGTATAAGAGGTGAAGGAGCAGAGGATGGCATCGAGAAAAAGTGAAGTGAATGTAGGGTGATCCAAGTGCTCCAGGTTATGTAGCATATAATAGCACCATAAATGCATTATAAATTAGAGCTGAGGTGGTCTTGCTCAGGGGCTTTTCACCAGTACTGGTTATTTATCCAACAACCTTTTAAAGTACTTGGCAGCCTTCCTCAGAAACTGGCAACAAGCAGGAGAGAGATGGAGAAATGACAACTTGCTTACTGGATGAGTGTGCAAGTAACATTCAACACATTGCACTGGAGACCTTATTGTGAAGCAGCACATGAAGGTGGAGATGGTATGAATGCTGTGGATGTAACTCCGCTCCATTCTGTCTCCCTCTAGGTGGTGAACAAACCAGATAGTCACGGAGGAAGCCTGGACTGGACCAAAATTTGTGAGAAGTCCTCCAAGGTTATCACCTTCATAGACCTGGCTGGCCATGAGAAATACCTCAAGACCACCGTCTTTGGGATGACTGGACACCTGCCTGACTTCTGCATGCTCATGGTCAGAAGGAGGGGTCAGGGTGGGTGTGTGTGGGCAATAGGAAATGGGCATTATGCTGGTTATATCATGAATGGGTGTCATGTATATATAAAAACATGAAAATGTCTGCCTGCATGTAGTGTTTTTGTCTGTCTGTATCTATTCATAGAAATATACATTTGCTGTTTCTTTGATTAAAATATGGATAAAAAATGTTCTCTCTTCCTGCCCTGCCAGGTGGGCAGTAATGCAGGTATCGTCGGGATGACCAAAGAGCACCTGGGCCTGGCCTTAGCCCTGAATGTGCCTGTGTTTGTGGTGGTAACCAAGATAGACATGTGTCCAGCCAACATCCTGCAAGGTCTGTCGCTTTCCCTAAACTATAATTCTATAACTTCTCTAATGTGCTGTGCTCATGTGCTGTAACTCCTGTGGTCTTGCCTTGCTCATAACAGAGACACTGAAGCTGCTCCAGAGGTTACTGAAGTCCCCCGGCTGCAGGAAGATCCCTGTCCTGGTCCAGAACAAGGACGACGTCATTGTCACAGCTTCAAACTTCAGTTCGGAGAGGTACGACGTCTGTCCCAGCCAGATTCTTAGTAAGGCTGAAAGTGGTCCTTTGTAACCTCTGTGTGTGTGTTTGTGTTGTGTCCTTCCAGGATGTGTCCCATCTTTCAGATCTCCAATGTGACTGGAGAGAACATGGACCTGCTCAAGATGTTTCTCAACCTGCTCTCCTCCAGGACCTCTTACCGAGACGACCAGCCCGCCGAGTTTCAAATAGACGACACCTACTCTGTACCGGTACTCTCACCTCTTATCACTAAATGCTTTTTACTGTGTGAATTATATAAGTAAGGAATATTGTGCCACAGGTACAAACCTCACGTCATACAGAACAGTACTAAATGCTATCTAAACCACTGTTTGTGTCTCAGGGAGTGGGAACAGTAGTATCCGGAACTACTTTACGTGGACTCATACGTCTGAATGACACAATGCTACTAGGACCAGACCCCTTGGGTAGCTTCATCCCCATTGCTGTCAAATCAATCCACCGCAAGAGAATGCCTGTGAAGGAGGTCAGAGGTGGCCAGACTGCCTCATTCGCTCTCAAAAAGGTAGGAGGGCAACAATCTCCCACAGCAGCATCTAGGGGGGAGATTTGGAACTGCAGTTTTTTTTGTGTTATTATGAATGAATTAACTGGCTGCATAAACCGTGTACAGTATTTGTGCTGTATGCAGAGTTATGTTCCTCATTTCTTCCATCTTTTTTATCGTATACATCTAATCTTGAGAACTGACCTAGAGGAATGATGAAGTGTTGAAAAAACACATTTCTTTGTTCCTCTGTCATCTTTATCTCTCCTGTCATGTGACTCTTTGTAAAGATCAAGCGTTCGTCCATAAGGAAAGGCATGGTGATGGTTTCTCCAAGGTTGTGCCCACAGGCCACCTGGGAGTTTGAGGCTGAGATCCTGGTACTGCATCATCCCACGACAATATCTCCCAGATACCAGGCCATGGGTGGGTAACAATAACATGGAAAACTGTCAAGGAGTTGGAAAAAATCTTCAGCTCTGTGTTACTGACATTTGAGTGCCTTGAAGATTTGTGGCCAACTTTCAAAGTAACCTGTAATATTTCTTAAGTGTTGCTTGGTTTAAATGATTAGATGTCACTCAAATAACAAGAGACAAGTTGTACAAAATCATTTTGTGCATAGTGATGATAGAAGTGCAGTATACTGTCTCTCCATTGACAAATGCTGCTCTCACAGATGCTTAAAAATAACTGCATGTGCATATTTTAGTGACTCACTGTTTCCTTTGCAATATGCATAAACTTATTTTACCCCTGGCCTCTTTTTTTTCCCCCTCTGTCCAATCACCTTTCTTTCCTCACCCACCACTCAGTCCACTGTGGCAGCATAAGGCAGACAGCCACCATCTTGTCTATGAACAGAGACTGTTTACGGACAGGGGACAAGGCTTCAGTCCACTTCCGCTTCATCAAAACCCCTGAGTACCTGCACTGCGACCAGAGGCTGGTGTTCAGGGAGGGACGCACCAAGGCTGTGGGGACCATCACTAAGGTAATACAGCCCTCTGGAAGATCAAGGACTCATGTGGACTCATGATACATATTTTCTCCGTACAATGATGTGCCAGTTTCTAAAGCCCTAATTAAATGGAAGAATTTTCAGGACAGTATCTTTCATTTCTATCAAAAGTAATCTGTTCTTCCCACAGGAAAGGCTCCTTTCCCAAGATAATTCATTACATTTACCAAGAATTTCAATTTGCACTTTTTACTGGCTAATAATTCATTGTAGGAAAGGATTTAAGCCTTGGTAATAATTACTTTGCCTACACCCCTGTGAAACATATCCTATCCAGGTAGGGCTTTGAATTTGCTGTTGTAATGAGTTTTTTTAATCATGAGCAGCTGATTTTTTGTTGTTATTTGTTGTTGAGACTCAAATATCAACTCACATTCTTTTCAGCTGTTGCAATCCACCAATAATTTGCCATCAAATTCCAAACCTCCACAAATCAAAATGCAGTCTACAAAGAAGGCACCACTCCGAAAAGAGGACGGCACCACAGCAGCCGGTGATGACGCAGCAACGATAGCACAGTCAGCAGGCCCAACCGCGACTCAGCCGGTGAGACACAAGCGCTGTTTAGTTTGGTAGTGATCTTCTTGTGTTTCTCTGGACTTCCTGCCTCTTACTGTGTACTTGCCCTAACATTGCTGCTCTTCTCTAACTTGTTAACTGCTCCGTGTCCTCCTCCCTTGTCTTTCTTTTCTTGCATTCTCCTGCTTTGATTTTGTCTTATTTCATCCTGAACTTTAACTTTTTCATGCCACATAACTCCTTCACATTCTGTCCCTCTCCTTTGCTTGCGTGGCTGGCTGCCTCAGGGAGAGGGAGACGAAGACCCTCAGTTAAAGGAGGGCAACAAAGAGAACAAGGTAAAATGGTTCAGTTTTAAAATGAACTACAGTGGAGAACCTGAACAGGGGAGATGGTTGAGTTTACATCCGCGCAATCTTCTTTCTTGATACATTTTGAGTAAATAATGTTTTCGTGTTCTTTTTATATGTTGCCTAAATATCACCGCTTGGTGTCTTATCAGGTGTTTTTGCTCCCTCTTCCTTACAGCCAAAGTCTGGAGGAGGTGGAAGGAGAAGGGGTGGCCAGAGGCACAAAGGAAAAGGCCAGAACAACAGCACCAACCCCACAGCAGCTCCCTCCTCATCAGGAATAGGAGGCTGCTGAACTGCCCTCTCCCCTGTAAACCTCCCTCTCTGCTATCACTCCACCAAGTGTCTTCATCCCACAGACCATGAAGGATACAGATGTTTGGAGCAGAACACTCTCCTCACTCTTATTACTCCTTGCCTTTTTACACCAGGTCCTATAGTTTTTATTTTTAAAAGGGAACTCGAAGGGGTATGTCCCAAACCAAAAGGCATACACCCTTAATGCATTTTAATGTTAGCTGCCTTTTCTATTTTGAGTGGTTTGGGTGATGGAAAAAAAAGTGTGGCTTTTGAGGTTAGCCTCACTCAGGATGATGATTTATTTATAGTTTTATCCATCTAAGAAATCTACAATTCAGTCTTCTGGCCCAACATCAGTGGCAGGGAGGGAGGCTAAACCCAAACCAAGGGTCCAGTACCAATATGAGCAGCTATAAATAAAACTCCCCCATGCATTCCTTGTGTATTTGCAACGAAAAACAGTTCATGTACTATTTATACCGCATATGTAAATTAGCTGTTAGTTGTGCTCCGATTGGAAAGATGCCATTGTACAAAATGTATGCAAATCATAAATGAATGTAGCAGAGGGCACATAGTGATTTCAAATTCTAGCTATATGGAAAATATAAGCTGTTAACATTTTATAATTGTCAGTTATTTATTTGGCATACATGCAGAACGTTCACTCTTGGATGGTCTTTGATCCGTCAACCCTCTCTCACTTGCACTCTTAGATCCAGTAGTATCTATCATTCTTCCACTGTCAGTCAGCCATGTTACAAACCGTATACCAATAGCATTAGTACAAACAAATACAGCACATAATCTTGTCACTCCAACAGTTACTCATGATTATAAGACATGCAGTACTTGCAGTGCTACTTGTAACTCTTGTACCCCATGCGTTATGGCCTGTTGCTGTTAACATGTTGTGACATTTTAAACACTTTGCCGCTAAAAAACTGACCATTAATAAACAGGCTTTACTGAAGTTTTCAACAGTGCTTCTTTTTCTATATGTGCATTTTTCTCAGATTTCATCATTACATATTAAAAATCATCTTAATACTGTGTAATTCATTT
This sequence comes from Enoplosus armatus, assembly GCF_043641665.1. Classification (NCBI taxonomy): domain Eukaryota; kingdom Metazoa; phylum Chordata; class Actinopteri; order Centrarchiformes; family Enoplosidae; genus Enoplosus; species Enoplosus armatus. The sequence continues at coordinate 9,375,319 of NC_092196.1, read as the reverse complement.
ATTAGTGTGAAAAGATATTTTAGCAGGAAAAGGGATGGATTCTCAGTATATTTATCGTGTTGTTTTTCTTCAATATACTATAACTCATTAGAGCCAAGAGGTGTTTGTGTAGTCTCATCAGTTTCACGTATTACAGGTGGAAAGTGGCAACTATTGGCTGGACTGTCTCTGAGTAGACACCAGACAGCAGAATATTCTTGTGTATTTCGATTGTTCATTTTTGACAATCAATATAATGTGATTTACACAGACTACAATAGCTACGATCATGTAAAACCAGAAACTACACTGATTGTGTTTTCTGAACATGGGTAAGTTACAGCTAATAATGTAAGTTCAAAAAACTCTCAACTGAAATTACATGACAATTTCAAGCTTAACACCTGCCGGATGTAATTAGCTTTGCAGGAATGACAACCAATACCACAAAATCTTTGCCATCAGCAAAGTATCCAAATCAAACCTGCTAAAAATGTACCAAGTGAACAAAAGCTTAAGTTGTAAAAAAGAATTCCTGTGCATCACAAAAATAGTAATTCAGTTTTGTCAATATATGAACCTTCAAGTCCCCACATACAGGCTACCTTTATCAAGAATGGGCAACAGTTACAAAAGAATAAACACACAGACAATTCCCTGTTTTCTAATGTATGTGCAGCTTTAAGTCAGAACTAAAGGTCAGTTTGGAAATCTGTATGTCAACTAATGATAAAGTCCTATGCTGAACTGCTCTAACTTGCAAGGGCATATTTAGTCACAAGCAACAGATGTGTTTATATACAAACAAAAACATTACAAATTATATGTAACATTTATTTACTGTAGATTGTAACACAAAAAGTATATATATATCTGCTTCATTTACATTATGTCATACAAGTGCAGACTGTTCACTACCACTGCTAAGGTAGCACACATAGCCATAGTCTTGTATTACAATTTGAAAAGGCTTTACTTGGCATGTGCAACATTAGTACTCAATGAAATATTCTGTGGAGTTCATGATATTGAGGTAAGTAGCATTCCTCTCAAAAATAAGTTGTAACTTTACAACTCCATGTTTAGGAATGCTCTGTTTTGGACTTAATATTTGGACTCTACGTCTCACTCCTGCACAAAAACAATGCACTCAGTTAGCTTTGGAGAGCTGAATGGCCGGAGCAGTGAGTATTAAAGAAATACTTACTGTTAGGACACAGAGTGCTCCAGTCCCACAGGCACAGACGATTCTGTACTACAGGAGTGTTTTACTTGTGTATACATAGTTTTCACCATGTAGTGCAACCTCCTTCACTGGGTCTGGATTCAAATAAAGTGTGCACCTTAATGCACACATGCTTTAGCACATACAAACTGATCAACCTTCATGATGACATGAGAATCTCAGATTAATTATTAGGGTGTCACCATTGTCCGATGCTGAAAGGTGATGTGACAGATAGGGTCTGTCAAGTAGTCACTGTAGCAGACACTGTGTCTAATTTATGATTGACAGTCTATAAGAAACAAGTGAAGAGACATCAAATATACACAGACACGCTGGGCAGAGTGGGATTCAGACGTTTTTGGCTGCGTTTAGCCATCAATGTCCCAGCTGAAGAGGTGATGTTTCACCAACATATCCTGCACCCCCTCTTTCAGTGGTCTCTGCTCCTTCTCCTGGAAAAGAAAGGACATGTAGACAGCTTTTACCCAAAGACAAAATCACTTTTAAAGAATGCCCTTTGTATGTGACAGCTGAGGCAAAAGACTTGTGGACATCACTGACTCGAAGTCTGGCCAAAAGTGATTTACATACCGAGAGTAACAGGTTTTTGCCATAGAGTGACTACAGACAGCACTGCATCTACCGAAGAGCTCATGAATGGTGATTAACAATAATGACTGGAGAGACTTAAATGCAGTGAAAAGCACTGAACGGGCAACTTCAGGCAAGGCAATGTTATGGCTTAACGCTATAAAACATTTTACCTCACTTTTTCAAAAGACCAAATGAAGAAGATTTGGGTGAAGAAGACAAATACAGAGCGAGTTGGTTTGTGTGACAGAGTAACAGTCTTAAATCAGCAGTTAAGTAAACTAGTAACTAATGACCACAGTAGAGCATCTACAGTCTCATATGTGACACGTTACCTAGACGTCCAACTAAAGAGGTGATGCTGAACCAGCACATCCATAACTTCCGCTTTCAGAATAGCAGCTTTAAATGCATAACGTTTTTTCTGCCCTGAATACTAATATGTATCTATCTATATGGGGATGCTGTGGTAATCTCCTTGTCTCACCTCTTTTTTGTCAGGTAGCTCACAATCTTGAGAGAGGCTGAAGGCAAACTTTGAAAGAACCCTGAGGAGACAACAACAGTAGACCTGTCATTATTTGTTTTATTGGTCAGATCATGTGTCCATATTGACACACAACTTCCCTTTTTGTTTAACTTTTGTTCTTAAAGCCCTTTTTAGATATACAGTAGAACTTCAGGAATTTGGTACTGAGTTTGAAAGCAGCTTATCCTATTTAATCATTCCTCATTTGTTTCCACAGTCAACCACTCTGAATATTCTAGCTGAGATTTGAATGTGAACTGGATAGAATCAAGCCAGGCAGTAGTTTTTATAAAGTGTTTCTTACCTGAGCTCACACTTGATCTGTACCCATCCAGGACTGCGAAGGAATGACCACGGATGATACCATTTTTCTACAGCAGCCATGCTGGAGCACAACACCTCCAACCATAGGTGCAGCACCTGCTCACTGGTGGGGCAGACACATGTTAAGATACCATGTACAGAGTGACTGTGATGATTTAAATTCTGTGCGTTTGTGTGTGCCATGATTGTGCATCAGTCACGAAAACTTACTTGAGGCCGACGCAGACAAGAGACCTAAACTTGACATCCATCTGAGCATGTGCCGAGTCGTGGCTCATGTTCACTGACTGCACCGCCTGGGAGGAGCAGACAGAGGGCGCTCATGCACTTCCTACTAACATTCATTCCTTCAGGCTGAATTTACAGACCCGCACTACACATACGCTACTTTCAAGAAACACACTTATTGTCGGACAAACTTTGCATGTCCATTGAATAAGGAAATATTTTACATAGTCCTCACTTTTAAAACTTGTTGATTAAATGCTTACTTACTCTGTATAGCAGCTCCTCTGGTGTTAGTACTTTCCCATCTTCATCTAACCTGATAAATACCAGAAGAGAGTAAGTTGTTACCTTGGATTTCTCATTCCTCTGAACACATATCATCACACTTTTCACAACATTTAGGTTCTTACTGAACCTAAACCAGTTGTGGTACAATTTAAGCCTCTTGACACCCTCTTGATTATATTTAGGAAGATATTGCAAATGAAAGGCAAGTGCATCCAGGACCACATGTGAAGAAGTTTGCATGATCTAGATGTGAATTTTGACGGAACAGATTATAATCCCCCACACCCATGTTAACTGTTCATGTGAACAGGGAGTTTGACAAAACAAATGAAAACACAATGACGGTTTTACCTGTAGGTTTTACACAGCACCAGTCTGGAGTAGACAGAGTTGAAGTCCCTCTCTACCTCTCTACTGGCCGCCTGAGAGAAAACCAGAAGAAAAAGAATGATAAAGTGAATTTGACCAAAAAAACCTGTGTGCAATATGGTGCCATTTGGAATTGGAAAAGCTCTCCTACCTCTTCTATGAATAACCAAGGGTGACAAGGCCCTCCCAGTATAGATGGTTTCTTGAGACCGTGCTGAAAGATTGCCTTTAGGGCTGGACACAGTGTGCCCCTGGCCAGGTCTGTCACTGCCTCTGTCACAGAGTCGTCACCTGCTAATGAATACTGGACAGACACAAAAGCACCACTGTTTAGGACACTATGAATTAATAATCAGGATACTGGAAGGGATATGTGAGGAAACAAAGGTGAAAACTGACAAACATCACATGGATTGGACGTTCTAAGGCACATCTTCTGGGCTAATCAAAGTCAGCATGGAAACACTTATTAAGCTGATAATTTACTGCTTCCATACCTCTTTGCTTCTTTCATCTAGGATCTCCACAAACTTTGCTGGAAACCAGCCTGTTACAAAGAGCCACAGAAAATGTATGTCAAATGGGCTGTAAAACAGATTAAAGAAAAAACAATCAACTGCGGGTTTTGATACATACACACCTCTAAGGCCATTGAGCTCTCCAACCCAACAGTGTTCATCCTTCTGTGAGATGATCTGATAGAGAAAAGATAAAAACACTGAGGCATAAGAATCATAGGTAAGAGAGGGGTATGTGCAGTGTGTGTACATGGTTGGAAACATGGTGTGCATCTCTGTGTAAGTCATGACTCACAGTGATGATGTCATTCTTCCGAAAGCCAAGTTCATCATCATCATGTCGCTCAAAGTCCAGCAAAGCCTTTGCCCGTCTCCGTCGAGTGCGAGACACTACAAGAAAGTTTTCATGATCTCGCTGGTGGCTCTCCATGGAGTAGTCAGGGGTCAGGTCCTAGAGAGACAAGATGGGAGAAGTCAAGTCAAAATGAATGGAGGCATCTATACTGAATGCTACGGTTTGATGGTGTAATATTAAATTTCTTCTCTTATTTTGGTTGAATCATAGTCCACAACATAAAGCACGCTGATCCTGTGCTGCCATGTGTAAACTCACAGTGCTGGAGTGACGTGGGTCCAGACAGTGGAAGTGCTCTGCAGTGCGGGTTATGGCCTCTCGCAGGGCTGCCACCAGCTCTGTCTGCTTAATGTTCTTGGATTTCAGGGCCTCTGCTTCATCCTCCCCAAACAGCAGGGAGCTCAAGGTGGACTTCCTGCGCAGCGACTGTCTCCTCACCACCTGAACACATACAAACACAGGATATATTATTTTTTTCTTTTTACCACTTTTTAATAAAAACTCAGGAAGAATGGACACACACACAGCTCCTTATCTGTCCAAACCACATGTGACTCTAGTTTGCACAGCTAAAACACAAACTTCACATTGCTTATTCTGCCTAAAATTAGTCAAAAATGATTGATATTTCAGCACACTAACTTTACAAACACTACAACGACTTACCTTGTTGAGATTGGTGTTGAGCGTTGTGTTGTTTCCATTGTTGAGCTGCGCCTGTTCATTTAGGATGTAGGCCAAGTGCTTGTGTCGGTGGGCTTCCAGTGTTTCCTGGGATAGTGTCCCTGCTAGCCTCATAGCCTCCCCAAGAACTGCAGGCCCATCTCTCAGCTGGCTTGGCAAGTCCGACAGAGTATTAAAAATGGATGCAGAGTTCTCTGATGATATGAGCTCCTCCTCCTGGGGTCAGGGAGTAAATTTCACAAAGATTAATACTGAACATATACAGTTTTTGTCAAACGTAGGAGTAGCCGGTGAATAGCCGGTGTGGGATGGATTCTAGCTATAGTAATGTATAATGTCTGTTGGAATTACTTGCTGTAACATGACCTTTGGATAACTAGAAACTATCGTGATCATCTTCTATCCAAGAAAATCAAATAGGTACACACACTTAGAGACCAAATCAATAGAATAAATCTCACCACAAAGTAATCTGTATCAGGGAGTCCAGACTCACAAAATAGGTGGTGTAGTGCAAGTACCTGGATCTTGAGCATGCCAAGTGTGACCTGGAAGAGCACCAATGAGCCCTGGTAGAAGAGCAGGTCCCAGATCCTGAGGAGCAGACGGATGTCCACCACACTGGCAAATGACGTCAGGAACCAATGCAATGTGATCAGCGACAACTCTGGATGTATAAGAAGGAGGAGGTTACATACTGTATACTGCAGATGACTAACAATTCACATATTTCTTATAATTAATGCACAGCAGAAGGCTGAAAGGTGGTGGGTAAGCTAATGTTCATCGAATGCCCATGTTGCCTCTCTGACCCCATGCACCACACTCTCACCAACTTTCCTAACACCCATCCTTACCTATGTCATGCTCCTGCAGAAGGCGGTCGAGGGCTGGCAGGTACTGAACAATAAGCTGGCGGAGAACCCTCTGGTCCGTTTGGACACCGAGCAGAGTGGAGGAGAAGTAGGACGGAGGAAGGAGGTCTTCGATCAGGGCACACATCATCCATAGCACATCCTCTTCCTCAAGAAAGAGCAGCAGACAGGAAACCACCTGTGGGGGATCAAGATACAGGTGTAGGGAAGAGACAATGAAAACAGGAGCAGTGAAGATGGAAAAGGTAAGAAGACAAAGAAGAGACGAATGCAAGGATGCATTTATGTGTGTGCTGACTCAGCTGGCTGGTGTTATGTAGTTGTTTGTGGTGACAGGTTCTGTTTGTATATGTTCTCACCATGCCAGTGCCCTGACAGTATCCAATGTCTGGGTAGAGCCAGGCCAGACCCCTCAGGACCCGTCTCAGCCTCGGCACTCCAACACTGGTCAGACTACTGAAACACGCATTGGTTGGCATTGTCCGTAACAGGTCCTTCTCTATCTGAGGGACAAAGGTTAACGAGGAAAGAACAGCAGGAGAGGTTAGAGAAGGGAGGGACCTCACACTCATCTTTGTTAATGTGAGCACCCTGTTATCTAAGATCTAATCTCAAGGGTAATGGTATCCGAATTAATTGTGACTTAATTTGATTTTATGGCATAAACTGTTTAAAATCATGGCAGTGCTCTATCCATCACCTACCCGCGTCCTAGTGAGGAAATGAATTACTATCGAAAGGTATGCACTGATATCACCTTCTCATGTGATACCACCCGCCTCATCACCACTTTGTCAAAACAAACGCAACTTATACCTTAATTCTACCTAAATCTCTTTCTATTTCTTTTGTGTTTTTCTTCCACGTGAATGCACCATGGCAAATGTTGACTGTGGCATCTCTCATGTACTGTGACATTATATGCATACCCCTCTATATGCCGATTAATAGCCACTTTGTTCATGTGTTCTGGGGCTGTGCAGAATTTATTTACACATTATATACTTTTTTCTAAATACCATAAACTAATGAAGATTATTTTATTCCATTTAAATAATTATCTCCAAATACTATAAATACTTATTAACTATTATTGATCTTGTTCTCAAGAAATACTTTGCTTGGTAGGATAACGGCTATAGGATTGTGTTTGTTTACATGTACAGTAGCTTGGGATTTTACCTGTTTAGCTGTGGAGGTGTCGTCATTGGAACTATTCTTAATGATTTCTCTGTAAGAGATCTCTGAGGTCCTCTTCTTCTGCAGTGCTCCAGACAGACGCATCCATAGCTAAAAAACAGAAAATCTTTAAAGCGCTGAAGCTTGTTTTGTTAAAGTGGAGATAACTAATAAATACACATATTCAAAGGAACTGTAGCATTCTAGTGACAATAAATTCAACGTTTATGTTTTCACTCAAAAATTGACTGGCCATCTTGAGCAGTATTTTAGCCCAATGCGTACCACGCTGAACAAGTCTACTCACCTGTGGCCTCATGCTGTGAGGTATGCCACCTAGCACCAGGGAACGCAGACGCTCAGAGCGTGGAAGGACGGGATCAATGAGCTCCCAGGTCAAGTCACCCACCGTGTGGTTGTGGGTGAACTCCAGGTGGGCTTGCCAGCGCAATCGCTGCTGGGGATCTTCACGCTGGGGTGAGCCTTCAGTGCCCAGCCAGGACCTGGGCTTCACACCATCTGTTTGAGGAGAGAGTAATATATCAGGATTGAGCAGTGTTTGTGTTCTTTGTAATCATAATATAATATTATATAATATAATCATTAACATTAGTAAGCATCATGCCACCTCTTGAATTGAGAAGGTTGGAATATTAGACAATGATAGCAAGTACAACTGTAACATAACCAAGTATGATATGGACATGGACGGGAAGAGGAACAAATGTTTAAAGTGACACACGAGGACGGAAAGTCAGGAGGTGAGTGAGGAGAGAAAGTGTCTGGATAAGAGATGAGCCAAAAATAGAACTCCATTAATGGGAGACGTACACGGTACTCCCAGCAGTTTGTTAAGTGCATGTTAACTGCAAAAATAGCAGCCAACATTAAGTCTGTCAACAATCAGCTGAATGCAAAAAATCCTACTGCTGCCAGACAAGTTATTTGATACTTTACGCACAGAAAACAGGCTAAACAGCCTTCTGAAATACTACACGAGAACAAAACACAAAAAAACAGTTTCAAGTGGTACAAAACACATTTGTCCCCCATCAGCAAGAAAAATAAAATGAAAGAGCAACTCAGTTAGTTGCAGTCATAACTCTGGGACCCTGACTCAATTTGTGTACATAATGTAGCCACTGTGCCCAGATATTTTATTTGTATTTTATGTTTCCTGACTGGGATTCAAGAATGTAGGGACAGAAGAAATGGGCACCTGTGTGCATGTGTCCATGTGAGAGAACACATTACCTTCATTGTCAACTCTGAAGCCAAACTCATCATATTGGAGTTCAGATTGTTCGGAGGGGTCTTTCTGTAGAGACAAACAAACAACATGCATTTCATTAGTAGAGAAGATGGAAGGTGACTGTGAGAGACCCTGAAGATGGCCACAGCAGCTTTTCTGAGCATTTTAAACGTTAACACAGCAGATCAGATGTCTCCATGCCACAATCAGCTTTATTGACTTTATTGAAGTATGTGTACACATACAAGGTATTTGACTCTCAATATACTAACACAGAAAGACTTACAGCTAAGAACAAGGAAAACAAAGCTGAACAAAGGTAAACAAACATGTAACTATTATGTACATACAAGTAGGTGAAAAAAAGATATAGAGTGTCACATGAGGACAAAGCTCCTTTGTTGTTTGTTTGTCTTTATATTCCGTCACGCTATGCAGACAAGTCATAGCTTCTTATCTTATTTTCTGCTGTTCCGTTATCTGGAGTTGACGTGTTTTATATGAGCATTCTTTCCCTCACACTCTTTTCATTCTTCATTTGTCATCAAAACAAAAGAAATACGTATGAAGGTTTGCACATAAACAACAAATTAAGTCACATTCTCACTTGATGGTACTTGGCCAAAATGTCCTGGGGCCACATGCTTGGGGTGAGAGCAGAGAACGGCCCACCAGGGGCTGGTGTGTAGGTACCTACAACAGACACGGATTCATTTATTAGAAAAACTGGTACTTGATGCTATGATACATACTAGAAAGAAATTTTGAGAACAACAAAGCAGGTTGAAACCACAAATGAGACATCAAATTATATCCAAAGTAAAAAGTAATTCAAGGTTTGTCTCAAAATAATTGATCTAGTCCTGAGATGAGTAAGTTCCTGAGATGAAATGCAATATAATTAATCAAATATTAACAATTCAGATTATTTCAGCAATCCAAGGTCAGTGTGGTACTGTGTATTTGTGGACATGAATAAGTCTTTCTGATAACACATTTACAAATTGAGTGCTTTTCCCACTTATGTTGAAAACTTTATTCATACAAATCTTTACCTGACATTGTGTTGGTAGTAGAGTGAATGGCTTCTATTATCAAATACGGCAGTCACACAAAAGGAGGTCAGCAGACAGTACCCACTCTGTGAAAGGACAAACAGAGGAAGGAAAAAAAAAAAGGTTGGTGGTTCAATTCCTGCATGGTCCTAACAGCAAGAGGAAGAGCCCTGGAGAAAGACACTGAACACCAAAGTGTTCCAGATGTCGGTGCTCCATGTGTTCGACATACTGTAGCACTGCTCTCGGAATAAAGGTTATTTATAACTGCAATCAAATTACGACATCTGGTTAGTCAGCATCAAGCATATGGTTGACTTAGTTGTTGCAGTGGCGGTCCATCCATGGCCGATTAACACATTATAGGCAATGTCTGAAATCCTTCATTTTGTGCCTCATCTACTTTTCCTTTCACTGATGTGTGTATCTTCTCTAAACCTGCCCTCTTTGCTGTGAACACCATGGCTGTTTTTCAAAAATGTATGCAAGTACCTTAACAATAAAGAAACCAGTCCAACAATCCTGTAACAAAGCAATGTTCCTTCTTCAAGCTTTACTGAAGGGAGACATTCAGAGGTTCTACACATCTGCAGTAAGTGAGAGAGGAAGAGATACTGAGAGAGAGAGAAAGAGGGTAAATCTGGGGTCTCTTCTCATGGCCATATGACTTGACCAGAGGCTAATTACTGCACTTAACTGTCTGTGTGTGTGTGTGTGTGTGTGTGTGTGTGTGTGTGTGTGTGTGTGTTTGTGCTCTATTTTAGACAGTACAGGTCCTGGGGCAAATTAAACAGACATTCTGTAAGTCTGAGAGAGCTTTTAACTAGAAATTCATCACAAAGAGTCTACTCACTGGTTACTTTTTTCCATTTGGTGAACAACTTTCTCCTCATGACGAATTCATCTTATTTTTTTGTTGGGAAGGTCTTACGCATCACAACTGTGGCAATTTTCTTAATATGGCTCTAAACCATACAACTTCTATGCTCGCTTCTATTGTTAATGTTTTAAGTCTTTCACGTCTCCTTTAAAAACTAGTTTTACTGTAAGACAAACCCGAAGGAAAAGTGTGTCTTTACAATTCCAATTAATTAGAATAGAAATGAAGTAAATAATGAAGTAGAAAATGTACCAATTAAAACTATTTACAGCACTGCTGAGCCAATCGCCATCATCTCTTCTCACTGCCCTAGCCATTTTGGTTGTGGTTATGCCACATATGCCTGAAATGAATGGGAAAAAAAACTCACCAACAGGTATATACTCTCTTCTGTCGGTATTCATCTGTCAGCTAAAGTTCTTCAGGTATGGCACTTCCCAGTAGAGTATAATGTCCCCCCGGGGATCAATACAGTATTTCTGATTCTGATTTGAGTTTTTCAATATATTAATAAAATGGAAAAACTTGTTTACGCAGTTTTTTTTTTTCCATTCTCACAATTGCAGCTCAGCCTATTGGCCTATGGGCTATTATACCCTTGAATGCCGATTTAATATAATAATTGTAGCAAACAATATGTGCTGCATATAAACACATTAAAGCTGGAAATCTAAGCCAAAGAACGCAGATCCAAAATACCTACAACAAATGTGCTGCTGTCATTTTGAGCACAGAATAATCACCATTCCCATAATTATTGGATGGTCACGAGCAAATATTTGTATAAGAGCCACAGTTTCTATATCAATTAAGCCACTGAGAAGGGGGAGGGAAGATGAATGCTTGTACCATCATGACATCTAGCTTTCACGTTCCTATTAAGTATCCTGAGAGGGGACACTGTTTTGAATGTAAGCAGTGAGAAACCACATACACAAAAACAGGCAGACACAACAGTACTACAACTATAACCTGCGAAAGAGGCTCACCAGCATGCAAACACCCTGCCAAAATGATTCATTCCAGCAGCAGGCTTGCGGCATCTGAAGAGGGATTTAGGACTTAAGAGAGATGAGAAATCAATTTGAGGTTTGGAGGATGGCCAAGTACTTTCAGGCTAGCTCCGTGTGTAGCTCAGGGGAGTACTGGGATTTTGGAGCTGCTCCCTTACAAGAACACTGACAGTTTAATCACCTGCCAAGATAACCAACACGACTGAGCCACTCCTGCAAACTGTTGCACATATTGAAAATCTAATCGGAAAAGTCTGCTGCAGAAGAAGGCAAAAGTTAGATATGAAACAATTAAATGATCAATTGTCTATCAAAATAATAATTGATTAATCAACTAAGTCATTTTTCAAATAAAAATGCCAAACACTTGCTGGTTGCAGCTTGACAAATGTGAGGAAGTAAATATTTTGGGGTTTCTGATTGTTGGTCTGACAAAAACGAGCTAACTGAAGATGTCCCCATGATGGGGATTTCTTTTTTTGTTTGTTTTCTGACATTGATGAGTTTCTCATTTTTTTATCCTTATTTTAATTGTAAACAACTAGGTTGTTTATAATCTAATGGCAAGTAGCTAGTTGTGGGTATCAGCTGTTGATACACCTTTCAACCACAATGTGGTAATTGTGGAGTAAATAGGATCATCCCCATCCCCAACTTTATATTATGTCAAGACTTGGGTATATGTTGGCATATATGGGAAAAGAAATTGCAGCAATTGTTTTTTGTGATCACATTATTACATAATAATTATATTATTTACCATTTCAAATTTTACCAGTTTAGTGTAAAATCAACTGTCTCAGTACATCCTTTGTCATAAGTTGTTTTTTTTATAATGAAATTTGAGGGTTCCTTATCAAAAATGTTTATGTAAAATAAAATATCAGCTGATTTAAATTCCAATATTAGTACTGAGCTAAAAAGTCAAGTAGCATCCAGTCCAGAGGAATCAATCTTTTTTTCCATACATAGGCATATGAATAAACTCCCCTATCAAGGTCTATGTAATTTTATATGACAATATCAATATATAATATGATATAATACATTTTCTTGAAAGTGTTAATGGATTCAAATAAATGACCAGACAGGACTGTTTGTAAATTATCACAGTGACTCAAAAATCCAATATTGCCATAAAGCAGTCCTGCTCATTGACTTACAACATTCCTCACAAGGGCCAAAGATAACCACAGATATTGAAGCAACCATGGTATAGCCTGTAAAATCTGACTTGTTACAAATTTATGTGATCTCACAGTATATGCCGTTCACATAATACAGATCAGGCACTTCGATTATAAAGGGTAGCTTACACAATAAATGTGTAATACTGGGCGAGAAAGCATCAATTTGTTTTAGATAAAGGGGTGATGTAAAAAAGACAACGACTGTCAGGTACTGAATACGGTACAGTAAAAAAATCTTTTGAAAAATCATATTGGAAAAATCAACTCCATTCATTTGGGTTACTGCGGTCAACTGCATGAAAGCACATTTTCTGTTATTATAATCTTGCTACAGTCACGTACTACTCCGAGGAGGAAACTCCCAGAAACACTATGAAGAAACCAAATCCCTTTTGGTGACTTAGCAGACGACTTGGTTGGGTCTATAATAGGAAGTTTTTCCATCTTTCTTCGAGCACAAGAATATCTTTTCCATTATTGAGGTGCGGCTGTGCTCACCTGTGTTTGCACACATTAGTCAACACCCTGCTGCAAGTAAAGCAAAGAGTAACATCCTGCTTTCCAGACAGGGCGAGTGTGTGTGTGCATGGTAAAAACCTTCCTCTTATAGCGGAGAAAGTTCTTATTTTTACCTTGATAATTGACTTGGTGTTGCCCTGTTGGGCTGCTCCACCAGCACCCCCCTCCCCTTCCCAAACGCCTCCTCCAGTTGTCCCTCACAGTAACCACAACAATGGTGACTCATGTTTCCCTCTAGTGAATACGCCCACCTACACAGCCATGTATGTCAGAGAATTACAGCCTCATGCCCCACCGACTTAGCTTTGGCTGAATAATGATAGACAGTCCATCGTTCTCTTTGGCAAACTGTGTCTTTCCGTCTCTCTCCCTTTGACACACATACACACAGCCATGAGTCACATATTTATCCATTCACAGTCTAAGTTACACACAGAGGCATGTGCCACTGTGGTGAACAGGAATGTCACTTCCTGAAGAGCAGGGAAATAAGAAGATATTGGGAAACCCCTCCAAATCCACCGCTTTCCAGGGAGTTTAGAGGTATAAACATCATTCTGCAGGGGAGAGGAGCTTTATAACCACGTACAGCTCTTGATCATTCTAGTTTAAAGCTAAGCTGCCTACAGAACCAAAGCTTTATTCGTAACAAGCCATTAGACATTAGACAACATATGGCAACAAGACTCACATGGATTTGATATTTGTGGTTAGAGAAAAACACAGCATAGTAGTATAAGTTAGGGTGTTAGCTAATGATAATGTTTTTATGTAGGCTAGACCGCAGCATTCAGCCGCTTTGGAGGTGCCACTACACCAGAAGACGGTACGCTGAAAAGCTGCCGTTATGCACAGTTGTTCATTAGACCCACACGTCTCACTTGAGTTGTGATGACAGTTTTCTGCTTATTTGACGCAAGTATGTATATATTATGTCACGACCCTAAAGAAAGCATAACGTTCAATATCAACGTCACGTCAAACCCCCCCGCTGACGTCAGATGCAGTCAAAAGACTAGAAAATGAGCAATACTTATTTTTTTCAATGGCAACACATTTGGCCGACTACATTTACATTTATTTACACATTTTACTCCACAAAACGTGCAGTACGATAATAAGGTATGCCTACAAATGCATAAAACTCCTACCATCTGTCTCAGAGAACAATGTAATGTATTCACGCTGAGTTGTCAGCTGTTAGCGAAATGTAGCATGTATGGCTAACAGTTACATACAACGGTGGACAACAGCCTGCTCGCACAACTTACCGTGACATTATTCTAGTGAAGGCACACGGTTGTGGTTTGTGTCAGACGTGTCTTCTGTCGTTGGAAATGGCAAAACACCATATGCTATGCCATCATTCGTCTCGTATTTGTGGTTTCCTTGCGTTGTGCACCTGCTAGCGACGTGTAGCTCCGTTGTATCCTTACGCCCGTAAAGGGTTTTCCTTTCCATCCCGAGAAGTAGTTCGAGATCCCGGAACTACACTTCTCACTGAAAAATATCCTTCCGCAAAGGCACAGATGACGTAGGCACACGACGTGTATTTGTTCCATTCATTCATTAGTTTCCTCGTCCTTTGGCTCATTCAGTCCAGCATAAAAATAAGCCAGTCACGACAGCACAACAGTACAGATCAGTAATGTGAGATGAAATCAGGAGCCCATCACACACGCTGTGATTGTAGCGTATTTGCTATTTTGTATTATACATTTGTACATCGAATCTTTTGAATTCTGCCTTTTTTAAAGAGGATGTGTCCCTAATAAACTGTCAATAAGAAGACAATATATATTCAAAACTGTTTTATTTTATGATCCTTAACATTTCATGGACAGGTTTTTACTTGGATGCCTCAATAAGGTTAAAATAATGATATGATTATTACGATTATGATTAGTTTTAATAAGATAAGTATTGGAAAATTATATTGGCATACTTCTTACGTCTAAGTTCGAGCATGGGTAGACATCTATACACAATGAAATATATTAAAATTCTAAATCAAACAGGAAAATATGTATAAATAACAGAAGAGGAAGAATTAGGTTGTAGCATCATTGAATCTTTAGTCATAATGAAGACCAATTGCCACTCCTTTAATTATTTTGAGACCAACCTTGAATTTCCTTGCTCTTACACTTTTGCTCCACAAGATGTCTCTACTGCAATAAGTACACAAGCTTTTTCGCATTGGCACAATTGTTACAGCTCAACCATTGAAAGTAAAACCTTACAGCATACAGTATATTCCCTTTATTACAGCCCCCACAAGCCTCCACCCTCCACCTCCACTCACCCACAAACACGCACCTAAAATAAGATATTATAATTGCAGTGTTGTGTAATCCTTTAATACAAATTGGCCCTAGGGGACAGTACCCTGTATTAACAGACATGAGATAGCAGAGCACCCTGTGTTATTTCACGTTAGTTTGTGGAAGTCAGGGTTAATGGGCATTAGAAGACATTGATCAGCTATTCTTTTATCTGTGAGATTATTCATGCATGACAGGTGCTGCTGCTTTGATGCTGGAGCTGAACATTTTGTACAGTGAGAGACTGCATTTTCATTTCTTGTTCTAAAAAACAAGATTGTGTGTCTGTGCATGTGTGCACATGGAAACACATGTGTCATAGCCTCCTGCCTGAGGAGCCAATAATCCTTTAAAATGCAAATCACTTAGTGTTTCACTATTTTACCCATTACACTTACATAACAGTTGACACACACACATACAGTGAAAAGTTAGTATGTCCTTTTCTCTAAAATCTCTTTCACCTTACATAGCCTAACCTTCCCTCAATCTCTCTCTTCCTCTAACCCCCTTCCCTTCTGCCTCTGCCCTGTGACACATCAGTTTGAGGCTCTTCTGTTCATTTTATCCCTCTTGCATTGCTTGCATGCTCAGTTTGGTGCACCATGCCAGAGTGAGTCACATCATTAAAAATGCTGCAGCCTAAAGCCGACCTTGCCCACAGCTTGCCGGCCAAATAGCCCTAATAGTGCATCCACTCTACATGTGACAGTAATGTGGGTGTGGCTCAGTCCCTTTCTGCCACCTCTTCCCCTCTTCTCCAGATCCTCTAGTGTTCGTCTGTCTGGCTGTCTTCGTCATTTTTGATAGAATGATGGGCACTGTCAAGCAAGCCCTGGATCTTACACTGCGGTTGCTATGACGTCAGGCAGCGACAGAGAGAGGTGGAGGGAGATGCCAGGGGAGGAATGAGGAGACGGACAGAGATCAAAACAAGGAAGGGGGCTGGGAGGATACGTGGGAGAGTGAGGGGAGAGAAACAAAGCTGCGATAAGGGAAGTGTGAGTGGAAAAAATATAGGAGAATGAGCAAGTGATTCAACTAAAAATATGTGTGTATATATGTGAATGTGTGTGTGTGTGTGGCTGAAGCATAAGAAAAGAGATTGATTAAAGGCAAGATTAAGGTGAGGAAAAAGAGAAAGCAGTGGTAAACAGAGAGTGGACATGTAGAGCAGGGGGGGGAGGCATGGGCTGAAAGAGAGATTTTTCTGATATATTGTCCATGAAGTGACAGAAACCTTAGGCTCACAGCCTCAGCGTATATGTGGGTGTACAAAAGCTTGCACGCATACATGCAAGCAGTGTTACTGACATATTCATTGGATCAGATGAAAGAGGTTATTAATCCAGAATCAGCAGGTTACCATCAGACAAGAGAAGAAAAGAAACAGAGAGGACCACTTGTTCACACTGCTGTCTTGCAGTTTTTCTTCAGGACAGAAGATAGCGCTGTTGTATTACATCAGGCAGATTTCAATTAACCGCGTACAGTATGTGGGGCATATCTGAGTAGACTGTATTGTAAATGTAAATGAGTGTGTGTGCCCACATGTGTGCATGCGTGCAAGCAATGCACTGATGCATATGAAAACAAGCTTGTGTGCCCACATGTATCTGTGCTGTTCATGCGTATTCATTTATATGTGTATGCATGAATACATATTTGCCTTTACTATGTCATATGTGTGTGCTATGTTTTTCCAGCATGGATAATTAAATAACAATGGAGCAGTGAGTCTCTCTTATGTCCACATTTCAATTTGGACGTAGCCACAACTTGAGCCAACTTGAAACCATTGAGCCGGAACATGATTAAGTCTCCACGTCTCCACGTCTCCGCTGTCATGTCAGAAATGCATAGGGCACCCCTAAAGCAACACAGAGCTCACAGGTTTATGTAACCTGCATGATGTGGCCTCTGCCTTTGGGATAATTTACATCATTTATGCATATAAGGCCAGGGTAGACTGAGCCAGGCTAGGCCTCTTGGGTTGGATCATGGGGCTTTAACGCAGCTGTTCCCCCGGCCTCAGAGGACCTCTCCTGTGATGAGGGGGATTGAAGGTAAAGGGCAGACATTCCAACGGCAAATGATTTCTCTTGGGTGTCGTGATGGGAGTGGCTGCTTTTAGTATATGAGTCTGTGTTTAGAAATCTATACTGTAAGGAGCACATGGGGCAAACATGTTTTCTACCTGTCTTAACAGTTTCACCCAAAAAGGATCTACACAGGATGATGAATAATATGTTTAATGATCATGTTTTCTTGAGGTGAGTGTTATGATGCACTCAAAGGTCGAGAGGGGCCAATGTTGAATGAAGAAGAGGGAAGCAGGAGGGAGTTGGATTTACAACATGAGATATAAAATACAGAGCCAAAGAGGGAGAGATAGTAATCATAAAGCCACAGCAGAATTTGTAGATTCTATTTACACTGCAGCATATAAAAGACCTGCATTAATGCATCACTGTAATAAAGCCTTTGTATTTCTTACTTAACTGCCTCACACACTCACTATTGCCATAAAAGAAACAGAACTGCTATGTGGTATCTATTAAAGCAATCACTTTATTGCAATTTGTAAAACTTCAAAGTTATGTAACCAGTGCTTACAACAGTAGTCGACATTGCATCTAACAGTATTCTCTGTACTTAAAGAATTCCTCAGTGTATTTGGGCTTTTTACAGCAATTATGTCACTTCATTCTGCCCATCTGCTGTGGACATTTGTTCGGTGGGAGGCCAGTCATTATTTGTCTTTGTGATAGACACAGATGACTGGATGTTGTAGCTACAGAAATCCTTCTGACCTCCTCCCTCCCCTCTTGTATTTATGACCGTGGATGTAGTGCTTGTTAACCCTTGAGCCCTTTGCTCAGTGTGTTATAGTGTCTCTGTGTGTACGCGTTGTGCATGTTCAGATTAACTCACAACTGACTGGGATGTCTAAAAATAGTGCAGATCATAATCCATTATAAAAACTAGCAGATTAGTGTACATTATTTTCAATCTATGTCAATCTACAGTATGCCAATATTGCAGTCATGTAGTACAGAGTGAGAAAAATGTTCACATAAGAAGAAAATTAGGATCATATTTTTACTCACTTATTGTGCAAAATTGTTATATGTGTAAGAAATACAACTGAGTAAATCATGTCTATTAAACCCCATACAGCTCCTATCTCGTGTTATGAACTTGCCGTTGTCATGGGGTGGGGGGGGTTCCTTTCGGCTCACTGTAAACCAGGATTCTAGTAGAGGATAGTATTGTATACTGGCTTTAGGGATTCGTCTTGTGCACAGCCCCTTCACATAATTATTTCCCGGTGATATTGGCATCATGGGAAACACAACATTGTTTTTGTCTTATAGGATAGGTCGTCACATTTCCATTTTCTCCGCACTCTTCATATTCAGCCAAGCTTTAGAGAAATATTCCCACTGAAAGCAGTGGGTTTATGTGACAGCTTGCTTTACTATTGTTCATGTCATAAACTGCTGAGCTCCTGCTCTAGCGTTTACACTGCTGGCACACTTATTGCCAACGCTTATATCCGTGTACTGATGGTCAACTGCTGCATCAATCATAACATTTCATAAGGAAAGACTTAATTGCTAAAGATCTGATGTTTAGCTGCATTACTTAGCCCTCTGCCTTATATCAGGTGGAATAGTGGGTTTAGATTTATACATCTCAGTTCACTGGATGGTACATTTCGGTCTGAGCCGTGTACACACAGTTTATTATTATCACTCCCCATTCAACCTAATCTTTGTGCTAAGGTGGGTGTATGCTTGTGGTAAGTGACATGGTCAAATACTATACAACAACTGCTGTGTTGAAAAACTTTGACTGAAACAACAAGAAGCATCTGTGCTTCTGACTGCCGAAAAAGATGTGTATGTTAATTGCGTCATTTATTGAGATGGATTGAAACAGTGCCCACTGCAGCTTGTCACTATCTCTCCCATTAGTCTCTGTTAAAGAAAGAAAAAGGAAGAGAGATCATGACTTAGGTCTACACATCTGTGCTTCCATGTATATGTGTGCACGCACATTTATGTGTTTTATATTTGTCACTAAGTGCTGGCTAAGAGGATAAAAGAACAGCGTGCCCTTGATCCATATGCTGACTTATATATCACAATTTTTATAATAATGGGTACATAGACTCTTCTGCATTGACAATAATGGCTGTAATCATACATTTGGTTTGTAAAGAAAGCGTGATACAAAGCCCTAATGCATAAAAAGCAGGAAGATAATGAAAATGTAAGAGAAAGACTATAAGTCAATAAGGCTGTTGTAAGTTAAATTACTAAATGCAGATATTTGTGTGTGACAATGCCGCTTCGCTTTAAACAACAGATGGTCTGTTGTCATAGAGTTCTTGCTGCTGCTGGTGTCAAAACAAAAATAATTTACATGCAGGTTTTTTTCGTTGGTGTCAGTTATGAAAATTGTATACTGTAAATAGAAGAGTATTTAAAAAAAGAAAATGTATTGAAGTGACAACAATTATTCTAACATTCATGCATAAAAACGAAGACATTGTTTTTCCAGGATATGTGCGAACACTGTCTATTGATTGATTTACATATATGTTATATCATGAGGTGACTGGGTGGAGCATTTCACTAACAGGCATGAATGTCCACCTTTTTCCTCTAAAAGTTAGTCAAAATGAGCTTCTTCCTTGAGCATTGGATCCAATAGTCCCTGGACCTGAACATGATAATGTATTTTAACAGTTATATAACCCAGATACTAATGTGTAGCAACAATGTGCAAACAAGTCCATAGCTAAATCTATTTTTAGGCAAGTTCTGACAGGGACAATAATTTTACATTTCAATAACATCATCACACCTCATCCTCATGCTCCAACTATGAAGTAAATAGCAAGCATGACTGTTCATACCTCGAGCACTAGTTACTGTAGTGTCTGATAGAGATCTTTGGGCCTGCTAGCACAGATAAAAATCAGGAGCAGGAAGAACACTGAGTGGTAGTAATCACTGATAATAGGAATGAATGGGGTCCCTGTAGCCCTGATAAACATTGGCTGATAGAGACAGCACTGTTTATTTTCTGTCAGCACTCTGGCTGCTGATAAATGCTGTTGGGTCTGTGTGTGTTTGTGCATGTATATTTAAAAGAAAGAACAAAAGAATGATTGTGTAGTCAAGACGATATGTGCATGGAGGTATTCTGAGTGGGTGTCAGGAGATGAAAGTGTGTCAGAAACATCACTAGTGTGTCCCTATATACAGTTATGTAACTGGATAAGAGGTCATGTGTATGTGTTTGTGGAAGTATAGGAACAAAGCAAGGTTCACAGCCTCCAGTAAAAAGGACACTTGACCTCTCTCTTCTTCCAGATTGGCCCCTGATGAACTCCTTGTTCCTGGGTGAAAGACACATAAAGCCCTCAACAGTGTTTTTTACTACAAAGCACAAGCAGCAACTCATAGATCACAGCCATGTGTTATGGAAATTAAACAATAGAAGCATGAAGAATAACAACACTAATATCATCACAGAAAAAGAAACAGAGATTCTAAAATTGTGCTACCTTAGATTCAGTTAAAATGCTTTGTGCAATTTGGATGCAACCACTGCCTGAAATGTTACCACTGAGACTTCATTAAAACCTGTTTTGCGTAAACACATCCCGGTGGGTATCTGAACCAAACAAGCAACACTAAACCCTCCAAGTTTTCAACAACGCCATCTGTACGTACAAAACAACACAGATAAACAGACACAATTCAATACCTAGATTTAGGTGCACACAGAAACATTCACTCACAGGTTAGCACAAACATGTGTGTGCTTGAGGGCATGCTCATGCTCATGAATATGTGCATGGCTACACATCCCTCTCAGCACATACACACACACACACACACACACACACACACGCACACACACACACACACACACACACACATGAGAATGTCCAAATATGTACAATTTCTCTTTACGTTAAATGTGTTAAATGTTATACCAGGATGCAGTAAGCACATTAAGTGTTTAGCACACTTACAGGAGACTTTACCTATCCTGACTTGTCAACTTGTTCAAATTTATTGAAAAGGCAACTGACATTTCTGCTTGAATAATTATTTATCTTCCTGAGTCAACACTTTGTTTTGGCACATTTGACAGTGATGCAGCTTCTGTCTGTAACAGCTGGGCTCATCTGAATTTTGGGATTCAGATTTGCCAATTCTTCTTGGTAGATCTGTTCAATTGGTCAAAGTGAGTGGGGGGGAAGTGTGAGCAGCTACTGTGCCTTCTCATTCAAATCACAGGAAAAAATACTGCAAGAAGACGAGGAGGCAAAAAGAAGAGGAAGAACAAGGTGGAGATGGAGCAGGGGGAGGTCTAAGAAGACGGACATAAAAGAATGCTCAACACTCGACAGTCATCATGTATTCATGATGTTATGCAATGACTAAAACCACAAAGAGTAGCATGAAGAACCATAAGAGAAAGACCTTTTCGAGCCCCATTTTAGCGGCATCTACTCAGCCCTGTGGTTTAGGCAACAACATCTTCTTCATTCTTCTCCAGCTTCTTACAAAACCATCCTTTCTCTTGTGCTTGTGTGAGAGAGAGACATGGCAATGAGCTTTGAGCAAATGATTTATTTCTTGCTGTGAAATGGCCCTATAAGCTTTGCAACTCTCCACCAGTGTCTGTCTGAGTGGTTGCTAATTGAAATATCAACACAAGGTCCAGACACCACAAACAAGCCCACAATTGAAAGAAATATAGGGTGTTGCAGTATGTGTCCTAATGTTAATATATGTGTCAGTGTGTGTGCATTATGTTCATGTAATGGCATTACACAATGGAGCAGGTCTTTCCATTTGTACACCTTCAGTGATACATCGGGAGCCAAGGTCTGAAGTGTCCACTCAGTGAAAATCAAATAAACACGAGCTGATTTGAAGCCAAGAACTAATTTGTATGCACAGAACCATTCATTTTGAGATTTTATGCTTTCTCTGTATTATTTTTATCATTTTAGAATTCAAGATTAAAGAGGAACTTTGTATCAGGCTGAAAACCAGTGTTTTACTGTCTCTTGTGAAGAGTTTGATTGTATTAACACCTGTAACCGAACCAGAATCAGTGATGTCACGGTGTACTGACACACCCTGGAGTACACCTCTGTATCACTGCAGCAAGGTGAGGAGTAAAACCACTGGAGGCCAGCCAAAACACAACAACGTTTCTAGTTACCTTTTCACATTGACACTTTTATTGCCTTTCACCACCTCAAATCAAGGGAGTGACAGGTCTCTGCTTTCTTCTTCATTCGGAAAGTAAGCTTTCAGTTAGTTTGCCCATGCTCTACATGTGAACTAATGAATGCTGTAAAGGCTTTTATTTATTTAATCTCCTGATGTGGCTGGTTTATGAATAAAGGCTTATTGCGATGCCCATGTCTGTTAGGCAAATCATGTGTACCATGGCTGATCTTCAGCTTGATAATGCATGTGTGTATAAGTTACATTTATTTCAAAATCTTTCTCCAACATGATTTTTCCAACATCAATGTTTGTTACTGGCTTGATTATGAGCAGAGAGTTTATTGTGGTTCCACAGCTTACCCAGCCTAACCTCTCTGCACTTAAGTGCTTTGCATGTCAAATCATTGAGACTGACTGAAATAGCTTTCCATAACCTGCATTGCATGGAGTCAATGTAATTAGTTTACCAACTCAAGAGCTTACTGTGGTTGCTAGTGCTCATATAGTCAATGTAATCATTGCACTGCATTTTCTATTGAGACAATGTTTATTGCCTCTGTATTTGCCCGTGTATTCAATTTAAAGCCTGCTGGGGTGCTGATGTGATTTTATATTATAATTTAAGGTGTAGAGTAAAGCGTAGAAAAAGAAAAGGAGATTAAGTTTTTGTCGCACTGTTACTGAAATATAGATAAAAAAGCCAGCCTGAAAACAGGGCTTAAAGTTTGGACTTTCTTGTCAGTGATACATTAGGCCATTGCTCCCCCTTTCAAGCAGTCAGAGCATGCTTTTTCATGGCAGTGTGTGCTACCTGGGTTTGATCAAATATTTAAGATACTCCTTTCACCTCACTCATCCTTGAAGCTTCAGCACAGGAAATCAAATATTGAAAGTCTGTGTTTTAATAAATAAGTTTGGCATGCTGCACACACACAGTTACACATGGAGGCCTTTGTGTGCACATGTACAGTCATGCATGCAAATCTACATATCTACCAAAAACATGCACACACACCAATTAAAGAGGATGTAAAATGCTTTTGAAACACACATTTTTCTTTCTCAGTAGATACACATATCACATGGCCAATTCTTTGAGATTTTGTTCAAGAAGAGGTCAACAACCTAAACTCTCACATGATTATATTTGTGGCTCTGTATGCTACCTAGTTATGCCTTTCCTCAAGCACTTCATAAACAGGAGGGGGGGTATAAATACTCTTCTTCCATTTGGTATGTGCTGACATGTGTATGTGTGCATGTACACTGTAAGTGTGTGTAAATGATATGGAAAACATTCTTTTATTATTATTACCATATACATGCAGTGGCAGCACTGGGTTGACGCATGCACTCTGGGCACTAATGTACATTAGAAGGACATGTGACATGACACTGACTGCTTTCAGACACTGGACAGTAGGCATAGGACAAATATTCAGTTTTACAGCACAGTACATACAGTGATATGATTACTGCCGACATTTGAACTCATTCTCACACATTTAAACTGTTCTTTCCGGCAGTTCAGCCTTTTGTCTTTTGCCCCTTCAGGGCTCTTGGAATAACTTGTCCTCATGAACCTCCCTGGAAATCTCATGACTTGGCTTGCAGTTAGTGTTAAAGGGACTTTTTGTGAGACATTTATGCCAGATTTGTTCTCCTCCAATGTATCCCTGTTATGCCCTACAACACACAATATTTGTGTTTCCACAGTATGTGTACATGGTTCCATATTATCAATACTCAGTGCAGTATTAAATATAGTCCTGCTTTCTGGTGTTTGCTATTCACCTGGGATGGGAAGCTACCTCAGTAATGGGTACATTTCCCTCACCCCCAAAAATCTCTCTGTCATGTAGCGTATCTACTTCTTAGCTCTCCTCCTCTTTTTCTTCTCTCCGCACCTCCCAGACACGCACACACAAAATGATTCACTTACATACCCACCATATCTTATTCCTGCCACAACCCCTACTGTTTGCTGTTGTTAGTCGTAGCTTTATGTCGCAGTGTCTTTGTGATGTGATGCAATGTGATGCAATGTGTCTTAGTGACGTATGTGTTAATGTATATGTGTTTTCTTGCGTTCTCTGTCATCACCTGTTGCATTGCATATCACCAATAAAAAAAGAAATGAAGTAAAGTAATGTTGGGTAACGGGTACAATTTATATCTATGCTGTACAGGTCAAGTCGGTTTCATTTATGCAGCCCAATATCAGAAATCTCAAATTTGCCTCAAGGGGCTTTACAATCTGTACAGCACACGGCACCCTCTGCCCTTGGAGCCTTATTTTCAGACATGGAAAAACCCTTTAACAGGGAAAAAATGGAAGAAACATGTGTTTGTCATTGTGTGTACTTATATTATATTCAGGAAGCTAATAACATAGCTGTCAGTGTTTCTTTCTGACACTAAGATCTCCTGTAACCTATCTAATATTTTTCCTATCCTATTCCTGCATCTTCATGGGTGTCAATCCTTTCATAGTGTCTCTCGTCTGCTCTCAGCACAGATTCAAGTGTCAGTCTGTCTGCCTCTCTTCTCTCTCCCAGTCATTTGTCCCTGCCTGCTGTCCTCCATCCTTTCTCTTTCTGCATGTCCAGTCATCCGTGCCCTTCTCCCTCATTTTTCTCAATCTCTGCTCATCCCTCCATTCACCTCTTTTCCCTGCTCACCAGCGCTGTCTGCCCACTTTCTGTCCTCGTTTTCTCCACCTGATAACAAGCAGGGTGGAGCAATGCTACGCTTCGCTGCTCCCCTCCCTGCAGCAGACGAAGAATGTGAATGGTGTACAGAGAAACCAAGGAGACACACACACGCACACCAACACACACACACACAGTATATATATATATATATATATATATATATATATATATACACTACTGGAAATGTTTTGATTTATCCATTTTCACCATGAGTCATCAGCCTGGTGAGAGGCTAGTACCTGCAACGAAGTAATGAAATTTAAAGCTGTCTTTCACAAGCTAGCTTCACTTTCAATAGGAGTGCTGAAGCAGCAAGACATGGATATGAATAATGCCATAATTCATGCCCAGAACATTAATTTTTCTGCCTTGCCAGGTCTAGATTCCTGTGAAATGTTTTGCATAGATCAAGTCTGCTTCGTTGCCCTTGTGGTACTCTTATAAAGTTATGTGGAAATATATTCCATATAAAGATATAAGAGGAGTTTGGGGTGATTTGACATGTGGTTGAAGCAAAAGGAAGTCTTTTTAATGCTTATTAATATTCTGGATAACAATATTGGCTTTGGATTATTATAAAAGTTTTCTTTACATGAAGATGAAAAACCAAACCATGAGCCAGACTGAGTAGTGTCTGATTAACTCTGAAGCCAAACACAAACTGCTTTCACAAAGTTGTATATATTTATATAATAACAAAACATCTCAATGTCTTGAATAGTCAAAGAATAAATTGGGACTCATAGAGAAACTATATTACATTTCAATATTAAAATAAAGGGCAGCATACCACACCAGGAGGGATTAGCAGAAAAAAGACACAGTCTTTAGCAAACACTTAAGCAGTGGCAGACTCAGGCTGTCGGAGGGGCAGGGGCGAAAAAAATAAGGGCACCTGTTATTTGTTATCCAGATAATGGATTGCTGAGGCCCTGAAACATTGGTCGTTGCCCCCAGAGGCTAAATCGTCGTCAGACGATAGCCGATTGGTTCTGAGATTGGTGTTTGTTTACCATGTGCAGTAAATAGTGACATGGGACCTAATAGTCTGATTAGTAACAGGAGTCTTGCAACCTCAGTTCATCACAGTACCAACTAAAAAGAATCCATTCTGTATGGTCCCAACACACCACTCATGCTGTTACCTTGAAGTTGATTTGCCCTGGAAGAAGAGAGCAAAAGACACTGCAGGTGACTAATTAGAAACATATTAATCATGAGTTTGGCTTAATTTATGACTAATTATTCGGCCGCCTTCAAAAGGAATCACAGTGATGAAAACCAGAGGAGAAGACATTGTCAGAAGATGACATTTGAAAAATGCGACCTCATTAAGCAATCATGTTTAACAGTCCAATCTTGTCAGTTTATGAACACATGTAAACAGTTTCACACTTGTTTGGGTATTAGGTTACTGGTTTGGGATTGCACCCTAAAAATGTTTTGCTGTATTGATTAATAAAGACAACAGTTTTGTTTGCGTCGTTGTTGACCAATCACATTTTGAGCTGCTAAGTGTGCATGGGCCGTTTCAACAGCCATGTTGTTTTCAAGTATTCGCCAACCACTGGCCGACCATTCGGACTATACTATAGGTCCGGCTGATGCCTTGGGCAGGATGGTGGTGTGAAGAGGGCATCCTTTCAAGTGCCCAGCCAGTTCATGCCCACATGAAAGGAAACATCTGCTTTGCATTAGTGTTATTGAGCTGACTCTGAACTTTGACCTCCCTATAGAAGGGGAGCAATAAAGAAAATTTTCCTACAGGCATCAAACCAATGGGAAACAAACATGCAAAACATAAACAAACCTGAGATCTGGTCAGTGCCACACTTAAGAAAAGAAGTGTATGTTTTTGTCCTACATTTCTATATTTATTCCTGACATGAAGGTCTGACAGCATGTTAATTGTGTATATATATCTTTTAACAAGAATAGAGACAAGGGAGGAAGTGATGGACAGAGTGAGGGAGCAGAATGATATGATCATGACTTCAAGCAGAGAGTGAAAGCTACAGCATGAGAAAGCGAGATGTGAATGCAACAATGCATGGTTTAGTGACAGGTCAAGAGACGGAGACTAAAAGCAAAGCAAGAGAATATATGTAAGTGTGCAAAAGGAGAAGGCAGAGGCGGGAGAGAGTGAAGAAGAACAAAGCAAATGAGGGAGCAGCAGTGATAAGAGGATGAGGAGAGAAGAGGAGGAGACTCCTCTGGGGTGTAATTAAGGTTCTGAATCCTGTTCGCCATTGACTGCTAGAACTTGAGAAAGATGAGGGGAGAGATGTGCGAGTGAAGATGCAATGAGA
Organism: Enoplosus armatus; assembly: GCF_043641665.1. Lineage (NCBI taxonomy): Eukaryota > Metazoa > Chordata > Actinopteri > Centrarchiformes > Enoplosidae > Enoplosus > Enoplosus armatus. The sequence continues at coordinate 9,347,645 of NC_092196.1, read as the reverse complement.
AGGGATAGAATACATGGGGAGGGAGTCCCTTAGTGAGATGGGATGGGAGCATGCGAAAGAGGAGGATGAACAAGTGAGGACAGTGGAATAAAAGTAAATGCTAACTACAATGAAAAAAGTAACACAGGAATGTGGAAGCATAGATAATCACAGACAGAGGAAAAGGGATAGACAATATAACTGAAAGAGAAACCGAGAGAGAAAAGAAAGAGTAAAGGAAAACGAATTGTGAGCGTGAATATGGTTGACGGATGGATTGGTTGGTTAATGATCACCTATCCAGTCACTGATCAACATCTTTCTTTTTTCCTCCATTCTGTGAGTTGTTACCGTAACATGTTTTTACCTTGAGTTGATGGTGGAAAAACATATTTAGGAGCGCTTCGATTTTTTATTTGAGGATCTCTTGTACTGTAGCTTTACCTTTGGAAATAAACCACACTGTAGAGACGATACATCACAGGCCACAAGTGATACTGTCCAACCCACTACGGATGTGACAGTGTCTTCTGTATGACAAATTGACTGACTAGAGAGAAGCCTGACTTTTAGTTAACTAACATTTTCCTTGGTCGAGGACAGGCCTTGTAGAAAGAGTGAGACAGACAGACAGACATGGGCGTGTTTCTGCTCATGGCACTGGGCTGTCATGAGGTATTCTGTCTCATTATCATCACTATTTGTCCATCCTCTCCCATGCCATGGCAATAAAATCTATGTAATATTAACACGGCTTTATAAAACATTGGCATTAGGAATTGTAAACATTATTTTGTTAAGAGAGATTAGCATAAACTGGTGATGTATCAACATCAAGATGAGGACAAGATATTTTGCCTGAGGGAAGGGAAGGCTGAGGTTTAAAACGTTAGTGTCAGCGTTTGAAAAGACAGAGGCACCAGGGTAAGAGCCGTTGGTAATGTGTTCATTGGTTGAGATTATTTCTGATAAATATTTGGCTCCTGCATTTTAAAGGTTTTTGATTTGTAAGTCTTTCATCTGGTGGTAATAAAGCAGAAGCTTTGTACTTTTTTCCCCAGCTACTCTCAGCTTTACTACAACATTTTTTAGGAATGAGTTGCTTTCATCTATCCACGGGGATTAAGAGAATGATTTTGATCTATTTTTAAACAGGGTGTAACACAGGTTGAGGGAAAAGGGTTGAATTATTTAAGTATAGGTTACATAAGTGGACTGCGTAATATTTGAAAATTAGGTTTAATCAAAATATATCAGTGATCCGATCTACAAAAGTCTTAGTTATGTTACTTAAGTTATGAGTTGACTCATAAATAAATAAAAAAACAAGCGCAGCTTTATCCCTGTCAATGTCCTTGTTTAAAACATTCATTCCAACTAGTTTCAAACTTAAGTCAATATGTAAAATTTCAGGGTGTGAGGCGGATGATCTGCATAACACAACATAACAGATTTACAAACTGACATAGCTTTGGAAGAACATCTCTTGGGATTTACTGGCTCCCACAGGACAGAGAAGTAAAGCCAGAACATCTATGCTCCAACGTGCAACACTGTTCCTATTATGTTTGACATGTGTGACACACACACAACTGATAGGACAGGCCCAACAAACACTGTTAATTGTTTTATCTAACATATGTACAGAGGGACGTACATTAAGATAGTGATTACCATAACATAACATAAACCCCTATTAACTCAATATTCCGACTTGCATTCACTGTCATCAAAGAAACACTGAACCTGATATCATGGTTGATTGTGGAGCACTTTCACTCAAACCCCTGAGACCATAACTGATGAAGACATATCAGTTCAACAAGAGGAATCGAAGCATGAAGATGATTTGAAAAAGTCACCGTAATTGACGCTGACAGTGGTAGGATGACTGTGCGTTGGGTGCTGTTTGCTTTCCGAAAGGAGGTTTGGTGCTGCGAGCAGTTGGCTGCATACTGTAGGCTCGCCGCTGATGCTGAGCTCCCTCGGGTGCTGTGGTGAGTCAGGTTCCCTGTCGCAATACATTCCCTACAACACAGACATGCTCTGGGGAGCCCATGACTGATCCTTCTGCCCTGCAGTGCGCTGTTGGTGTGTATGTGTGCGCACACGTGTGTCTTGGGGTGGGCACGAGTGTGTACATGGCATGTGTCCAGCAAAACTACAAACTACAAAAAAGACTTTAGAGCTCCTTGTTGATGTCAAACACCTTGACCCAGTAGGCACATGGCAAACACTCAGCCTAAGTGTTCTGTATGTATGTAATGTGTGTCTTTGGACACAGAGCACGACTGTGACAGTTTGCAGAGCTGCAAAATGTTAAATGCCCATTATTTATGTATGTATATTTACTACTACAACAAGCGCTGCATATTGCTTCTGCATGTGGGCTAATAATACAGTGTGCTGGTGTATGCAGGTTTGCTGTGTTTTCATGTGTCTAGATTGAGGAAGCACACTGCCCTCTGATTGCCAAGGACATCACACAGTAGTTGACGGATGCAGAATCTGAAGCAGATCCACTGTCCAGTCTTAAAACATTCTTTTATGGTAGTAGTGGAAGAATAGGAGTGCTTGATATGTCATACAATTCAGAGAGGCCAGAGAATATAAAATTGATTTATAAGTATTGGTAGATAATTTTCAAACATTTCCTGTTTGGGAAACTTAAGCCAACAACACCTCACAAATGTGTGTTGATCGCCATAGACTGACTGAAGTTAACAGTTTGGGATTTAATGTATGGGCTATCAGAGTGTCCCCACACATACCAAAACAAGTCAGTGCAAGTCTGGACACACACACTCTGGTATGATATACACTGGTATGACATGATGTAATAGCCATATGACATGATATATGATGTCTGGCGACTCGATGGGTCTGCGTTCTCCACACACTTTGCACACCATCAGTCTTCATATATCTCTCAGCATGTCTCTGCCCTCTGCTGTACCACGCCATAGAGGTCAAATTAAAACTAACTAACACACTATGCAGAGCAGCCCTCTCGCTGCCTCCACACTTCTTTTCTCACTCATGGCTCCCTTCATTTACAGACCTCAGTCTATTCCTATTTAATTTCCTTTTCCTTTCTGTCCCTTTATATGGTGCTGGCTGACTGCCGAGCTGGTTTCCTCAAATTGATCTTACTACTAATAGTATATCTAATGTCTATAACAGTAGTCATTCCCCATGTGTCAAGGTACAATTATACCAAATGTAACACCTGTATTTGCACTGACACAACACCCTAGAACTCATACTGGTGCTTATCCTCATCCTTTAATCTAAGTACAAGGACTGCTGTGATAATACATACCACACTTTTCATACTTGTCGTCACATATTCTTTGGGGAAATTAATATGTTTCGCTGTATGGATAAAATGTCTGTATAGTGGAGATTTTTGCTGTCAAGTAAAGGAGGCCATTGTTCAGGCTTAAAAGCTACTGGTATCATTACAGAAGCTTTATTTGAATGTGTTGATACGTTGTGCCACTTAATGTAGTAAGTTGATAGACTGGTTTTGAAAAATGGCATCAGTGCACCACTAACACATCGCTCTCTGACAGGAGTTAATTAACTTCACATGACAGAAACATACCATGTGATTGTAGATGCAGTTGTTGGATTTATTCTACAGTACGTCTGATGATGCATGGCTGAGCCTCACTGTTTGAACTCATCAGCATTGTTATAGCCTTGAAAGTAGTAGTCAGAACGTATTGTATTAACGAGCTCATTTTTTTTCTTTTCATTCCTGACACTTGGATGAACAGGGTGATGTACACTGCATTAGTCTAGATGAGTCTTTTCATCCTTGAATGTTGTTTTCATGCTTGCTATCATTGACTGCAATATTGCATACAGCTCCTTTTTACAAAGTGGAGCTTCTTACTGTCACTTTAGTTGGTCTTACATGCCAGTCTTACATCCTTATATTCATTCCATTCTAGCTTGTACCTGTCATATTGGTGACAGTTTGGGTCCCAGGAGCCTGTTGTCAGCTCCTCCTGTCATATACTATAACACTAGCAACAAGCATCTGGTCCGGTCCACCACTCAGAAATACTGCACTATATTAATCTGAGAACCAATCCTGCTGGAATCTTATGGCATGAAGATGGTGGCAGTGAAAGTGTGTGCTATTCCCGTGTCACCGACTGATTTTTGAAACATGCAGTATATAAAGTGTGACCTGCCTTGTTGGCTGCTCTTCGGCCAACTCTTTCCAACCCTGAGGGCTCTTTTAAACGTTCAAACCTTTTGGTGGATGACTTCCATGTGTGAAAATAAGAAGTTTGCATCAGTGAGTTAACGATGCAGTGACTGAATCGCAGTTTTTAGGCAGTCCATTACATTTGCCCTAAATTATTATCACTGTCTAAATCACTGTTTAAAGCATGACAATGAGAAAACAATGTGAAAGAGGTCACTCTTCCTGATTAACCGTACAGAGAATCATCACCTGAATCTGCAGCTCCCTTCAGCTTCATGGAGTTTCAGGCCAGACAGCTAAACAATGAGCTGAAACTTGTTTGGTTGTTTTGGTTCGCTCTCACCGTTCTCATAGCATTGTTTTTGGTTGTAGCAGGCAGTCGTTTTCAGTGAAAAAGCTCTAATAAACACTACCCGCTCAGCAGCAAACAGCAGACAGACAAAGTTATCTACAGTTAACTGGTCAACATAGTGGAGTATTTAGCAGCTAAAGGATATTTCCCTCAGGAGTTGGTAGATACCAAAAACAGAGCTAAAAGAGAGTGAATATTGAACTAACATTTGCTGTGTGATCAGAAATATGACTCTAAAACAAATGATAACATTGCACCACAACTCCTGGATGTGTAAATAGGCAACTGTTAGCCATATCAACTTAAAAGGTGATGATATGTCAACTTGTGTCTGCTGGCCAAAACAAATCAGTTATTGCAGGTTTCATAAAATTTTACAACATTGTCAAGTAGACCAAAAGAAGATGTATGTGGGAACAATTAAGTGAGCGGTTAAACTTTTCCCCAAGAAATTCTGCTGTGGGATTCTCACCCAAATAGTGTCGTGAACTGCAACAGCTCAAATAACCTTGTTTGAAGGGATTCTCACTTGTCACAAGTCCACACCTGAACATTCATGACATGAGGACAGAATAAGACACCGACATCATATAAAACTTCCATGCTCTCCAACCTCTGCCCTCTTCTCATGCCTGTAGAGAAACCACTCAAGTAGTAAATTGTCTCTCAAGAAATGCTTATCTTAAGATAAGTGAGTGTAGGGATGAAGGAGATAAGACGGAGGAAGAAATTGCACAGAGGAGTTCAACAGTGGACAAGGAACCTCCGTGTCCCCTTCATGTCTCCTGACCCCACAAATCCCAGCTTACAATTCCTATTATTCATCTCAATGTTGTATCCCTCCTCCTTAAACCAGCTTATTGATCCTAGCAGATACACCCATAGGCCCAGTGCTAAGTGGAAAAAGGAAAGGACAAACATTAAGCATTATTTTATTGTTATGTTTTTGTCATTAGTCATGTTGATCTTTTGTGCCAAAAGCTGTATTTGGACCTGATCAATTTTACCAGGGGCGGTGGGGTAACGTAATTATTACCAAAACATCTCAATGATTTTAAACCCATACAAATTATGAGCACTTTTCGTGCACTGCATGTTCCCGTGCCAGTGAGGATTGTGTCATCTTTCACCTCCCTGTGAATGAATAATGACCTCAGGTGATAACAGTCCAGGGCAAATTAAAATCCACAGTGATTTAATGTGTGAATGGAACAATCCTCTTCTTCTCTTTGACTTGTTGGCCTGATTACTATCCTGCCTCTACATTACAGTAAGTGGACAAATAATACAGTAGGTGCACCATCAGAAAATGTGCTCGAAAAGATTTGCTTTCAAAGTGATTTATTTGTTTTTTCACCTACATGACACTCATGACCACATCTTATAATTATGTATACAATAAGTAGTACTAGAACTTTCTTTGGTGCAGACTCCGTAACTCCATGATAGATCACAATTAGTCAATTTTGTACTATACAAATCAAGACATTAAGAGAATCAACAGGTTACAACCATGAAAAACTAATAACTTATGAACAACCATTTTATCACACTATTGCCTTACACTGCCTTAAGCTGATGGTGTCTTTGTCCTACGTTGTGTTTTACTAAATAGGCGATGAAGACAAAGTAAAACAGTAATGTAATAAATCTTTTATTTGATTTGTGCGTCATCACTGTCAGTCTTTTCGGGTGATGACTATGTGCATGTGTGTGGTTGACTTTGTTTCTGCTTTTGTGCGTTATTGATCCAAAATGAAATATAAACTCTGTCGAGCACTTTTAACTCACTCCGAGACCTCAGTTTCATTGTGTCTTGAGGCCAACTCAAACATTTACTTGGCCAAAATCACATCTTATGATTGATGATTCGATATCAAACCAGAATCTGTGGTTTGAGTGTGACAGTATGGATTACTGTGTTTGGATGTCTGGCATCACCGTGCACAAACTGAGTCCCTGCTTACAATCTGCATCTTTCAAAAGTCATCCACAGTTTTCATCTAAGTTGGGTGAAACATGGAGACAGCAAGAGGACGAGAGAACCTTATATTTGTGTGTGTGTGCGTGTGTGTGTGTGTGTGTGTGTGTGTGTGTGTGTGTACACTCACTGGTGCACACGTGCTTCCATCTAATTACAGTGCAAGGGAGTTGAAACCTTTACAATGCCCCTTCAACAGTGTAAATTATCATAATCATGTTTTTCTGAGTAGTCTGACTTCTTCTCAACCCCCCCCACCGCCAACCCCCACCCCCCAACTCTGCCCTCTCTTTCATCCTCTTGCTCACTCCCCTTCCCTCTCTTCCTCTATTGGTGTTTTTGCAGCAGCGAGGTAATTATAGTCTGCATACACACACACACACACACACACACACACACACACACTGGAGGCCTCGCATGGAGAAATAGAGCACATTAAATATTTATGTGGGCACTCTGAGAGGTTATTCCTCCCTGAAATTTTAATGTCTCTCGTCCCTGGTAGAACCTCGAGAACATATATACATATATACATACAGCCTTAGGCCAAAGTTGGGTGAAAGGTGCTTTACGAATGTGGGAAGATTTATCATCTAATCTGCCACCAGGCAAGTATGTCACCATAACCACAGTTGGCAGTGATGAGTAATCCATGTAATATAAAACACTGCCACTGAGGGTCTCACAGCCAAATTGGCCAAGTGTATGTAAATTCATCAAATTTCTAATTCTATTGATTACTTGAAGGGTTAAGGTTAGAAGTGTTTGAAATGTCTTGAATCATAACATTTAAACAGAAATAATTTGTTTGTTTTGAAGAATAAGAGGAGTTATTGAATTTTCTGAAAAAACAGGAAATCATTTATGAAACACATTGTTCCCCCATGGTGGTGATTATTTTTGTTGAGCATCTCAATGAAATATCAAGAAAATCTAATACTTTAATAAGTAGAAATATAAATAAATGATAAATTAAAGCCATTCATTGAAAAACACATCAATGAATATCTCCCATTTAATTAAAAAACAACTGTATGAATGCAACTTTACCTTGGTTGGCTCTTTTCTGATTAATCTGTTTAATTCACAGTATAAGAATCAAAATAAAATAAAAAAGATTCAATTAGAAAGAGCTGACATAAAAATTATTTTATGCTTATGTTTTCGAACACCTTCATGTCCCAAGAAGAGGACGACAAGGTCTGTGGCCATGACAGCCTGTCAGCTGGGGTCCATAGCGTGATGAGCTCCAAGTGGAGCATGACAGGCCTGGCGGTGGGTTGATGGTGCACAGCCTTCTGGGAAGGTCAGTTCTCCAGGCAGGGGGAGAGAGGTAAAGGTTAGTCATGATGCAACAGGGAACAGTAGGATTAGGACAGAGAGGTTTAATAAGCTCATGTGATGCAAATGTAATTACACAAAATGAAAAGGTGAAGAACTAACTACTAATTAATGAATGAGTATAGTTTTTGAGCTCTTAATTGAAAGATATACATCAGATCATTTTAAGTTACCTGAAAAGGGACTGCTCGTTGTACAGTAAGATCAGTTCACACATATCACATATCTGTAAATCTGCATAATGACTTCTTTCTTTGTTACCTATTCTGGACATTGACTTTTATTTTTGACTTGGCTTGATTAAAACTAAATTTATTGCTACAGCACAAAACATATCAATAAATCCTTATTACATAAATATTTGTTACTTTCTGAGAAAAGCGTTGCATCATACTGAGTTGTTACAAGGAATACATCATTACTTTTACTGTAAATTTCCCTTTAATTCCCATAAATTATACAGGTAACCAGTAGCTAGCTATCAGGTAAGCTTATTTGTTGTGGCTATTGGTTCAGCACTGGCAAATAGTGATGTTGACTTGCCATCAATTTTTTATGGCTGTAATATGAGTTATCCCCACATTTCAACAATGTGTCAATAGACACAGTCACAGTGTTTTTCTGAACTTAATCCGGTGTTTTGCAAAATGTGCTACAGTCTATTATCTATGTTGAGTGGGTTGGCAAAAAAAAATAGTGTGGTACAATATGTGATTGTGATTATGACACACAAACACACACACCACCAGGGAAGACAATAAATTGGCTGTACAAAATAAAAGTGTTCATCCATGAACACAATATCCCACTAGCTACAAAGACATTAAACCTTGAATTCTTAACCCGTCATAAAATTAATCTTTCACTATATACTGAAGCTATACAGATCCTTGGTCTGTTACATGTATTTGTATCCAATAGCAGCATAAAATGAAAAGGCTGCTCTAAGTGGCTTAGAGAACTGAAATCAACAGTCCATAGCCAATTTCTCCAACGCATCAAGCGTCCATTACTCAGTAATACTGGAGGGATTTGGGTCCCAATTACACATTGTATACACACCAATATACATGAAATAATGCCGACACACAGACAAAGTGGACATACATGTGTAAGAAAAATGTAAACACACATACTTCACGTATGCTTGTAGCACACACATGAATGGACTTAAACAAGCATGAACAAAGACATACACACAGTAGCACACACATACCTAAACACACACAGAGCAATGTAACTGCAGCCCTAACGATAACCCATGTGGGATGAATGACATCAGATACAGAACACTGCACCAAATGAGCTCAGAGGATGTGGCAGTCCTGGTCTGTTGTGAGTGTATTAGTTTACTTTATTGCGCAAATAAAAAATGCATGAAAGAAAATGGTGAAAAAAATTAGAAAAGAAAATCCAATAAAGGTTGAATCGGAAAAGTTAAATACAGTGTGTGAAAGGAAAGAAAAACTCATGACAATGTTTGGGAACAGATTTTAATGCAAATTACCTTTCAAATTTACATATAAAAATGCCTCAGCGAAGCAAGGCAAGAGGAAATCCACTTCTTCTCTATTTGAATGGTTTGCCATTACACAGTAGACTAGCTCAAAATGTCTTTAAAGAGAGATTTGAAAGCATAATTACACATATATTACTGTGTAATACAGTGCTGACTAATGGTGAAATGCTAGCTGCATCTTGCATTTGCGTTAAGGGATTTGTGATATTTGGACTTTATGAAACTAGACTTACTTCAAAATCAAAATGGATTCAGTGTTTGGTATATTTATACCTAATTTGAGATGTTACTGGTGTCAGGAGGATTATTGTTATTGTTTGACAGTGAATCCCTGTAAGGTCAGAGGTGAAGTGTGTCTTAGTGAATGTGTGGTTATAGTAGTGGCTTCACAGTCAGAGAAGAAAGTTTTTATTTTTAACCCTGGCAGTTTGATAGAAGATAGACAGCAGATTGGAGCCAATGTTCTATATTAGGACAATATGAATGCATCATCGTCTTGTCATTGTTTTCGTGTGTGTCTTGCTTAAATGATCAAAAATAGTAAAACTATTTCAGACATGAACTCAAATAAGATTGATCGTGACCCACTTACTTAAACTTAGGTTAAACAAGTGCTACTGTTATGTCTGAACAAAGGCCAATACGTGTGTTGTTGTTAAACAAAACCTCATTTTTGGGGGGTAGAAAGTACCGTAGAGAAAAATAAATGTGTCCACAATGTTCCAGAAAAGATGTCCAAATAACTTCTCTGTCTAATAGTGTATGTTGTTGCTGTCAGAGTAACAATATGTGACCTGGGATGTACATAGAAAGTAGCCCAAGTTTGTGTGTCATGTATCTGTTTTTGCTTCGCAAATTACACTCGAGTCAGAAAAAGGCCACTGTCTAAATCAAAAATGAAAAGAAGCACCTGTGCTCATGAAGGATACAATTCTGCAATGACTCGTTCATTTGTTAATGTTTATGTATATCTGTGTGTGTCAAACACAGCATAGCAAGTATGACAGTTTATAAACTAAGCAAAATATGTTAAAGTAATTCAAAACCATTGTAAATGAAGTACCTTGAGATCCACTGGATACATGTGTTAAGATACAGTATGTAGTATTGATCTATCGTTTTCTTAGTACTGAGAGCCAGAATTCAGATTCCAGTGTTAAGGGTCTCACAGGTACAATTATGTCCTTGCCTTTGCTAATGGCCTGCACAAGAAAAACATGCACAAGATCTCAAGCAAAGCTCCCGGGTGTGTGAATGCCTTTCGGTGATTACTTAGAGTCTGGTGTTTATAAGCCTGGGTTGTTTAGAGGCTGAGCTGAGGTCTCACATCGCAACGCTTGAGTTACCAGCTCTGAGTTCCTAATATATGTTTGTGTATGTGTGTTTTCACTGCAGTTATTTGGCCTCTGAATCTGATGGATCACTGGAGAACAAGGATGTCACTGGAGCCGGAGGTGAACAGGTCTCCAGCCACACACATAAACACCCACACACAGCATGCTGAATCATACTGCAGTCCTCTCTCTTCCATTCATCCCTTTTGTGATCTTCATCCCCTCTCACATACAAACACACACCACCCAATATCCACCTCCAGTTCACCAAATGTTATTTCAGAAAAGTAGGAAGCCAAGGAGTTCAGAGGGGTTGATGCTTATTACCTTATTAGATCTATTTCTCGCCACCAAAATTCAAATGCACATAGACATGCTGGACCTCACAGAAAATGATGCATGGACATACATTATGAACTGTGCAAATACTACTACTGTTCTGGGACCTTTTTTCTATTTTCTGACTCGATCAGCCCTATACTGTATCACCAGACAATAACAGTGATACAGGACAATTCTGCAAAACCCCAGATTACGTTCAACGATAATGCTTTTATTATGCTGAACGGCAACATTTTTGAATGCACATGGCAACTACGGTAGGATTAAAGTCCAACTGAAATTAAATTGCATTTTTTTGTACATGTCTGTTCTGTAAATCACTTGTCCTGTGTTCTCCTTTGAGAAGAAACCAGAAAACCAAAATGTGTGCTTAATATTTTTTTGGGTTCAAGATGGCGCCCCCTAGTTTTGCATTAATTGGATGGAATACCGTTCCACCATCCGTCTACAAAGATAGACACCTCATTTTGATACAGCCAATCAAGTCTTGCATAACTCAGTAAGTTTCGGACCTGCTTCGGTCTGGTAAGATGCTGGTTTTTGTCCTTCCTCTTCAGTACCACTAACAACACACTGTCTGCCCGTGACATGAGGGCTACAGCACAAGGTGGTTTACTACAGTGTAACACCGGACCTCTGGCAGCCTGCCAGCTGCTGTCAATCAATCACAGACACTGACTTGCATTTCCCCAGGAACATTTCTCCATATATCTTTAATCTTCCTTCTAATAATAACAAAGCTATTAACAATACCTTAAAAACATGTTGACATTATGATTGAAAGCTACTTCTACAGGGGATGACTTGAGGTTTTGGCAAAGATTGTTGTCATGGCAAATGGTGTTTAAGGTTAAGAAAACATGCACTGCAAATTACAGGTCTGTGACGGGCACAAATTTCAATCTCCTGCATGAAAGTCAAAAGCCTTACATGCCTTGCCTTCTGACCCTTACTTACTTACCCATACTTTCTGAATTGCTACATACAAGACTCATTGACTACTGGGGAGACCCACCACTGGTCCACACTTGACTTGCCCAGTTGGGGAATTCGGCTTCACAATTAAAGCAGTGGTGTTGAAAGGCAATAATTACACTTGTTAGTGTTCTTTATAGATTATTTTCACCTGTCAAATCTTTTGGAAAATTGCAAGCTAACAATAAAAATCAGAGAAATAATTATGTAACATTGACATTGATTGGTTACTGAATATGAAAGAGAGAGGCCCAGGGTAATATCAAAAGAAACTCTAAGAAAGTCTTACCCCCAAATTAATTATGACCACCAGTGCCATTACTAGTGCTAATACCAGTGCAGTAGTTCACAAGCAGCCAACTGCAGTGGGAATCTGACACAGAAACATGTGCAGGCACATACATACATAGTATATTAACTTCCTCCTTACTACATTCTATCTATGCCATCACATCTCTGATCCTGTCTTGCACAAACACAGACTGGTACACAAGTGCATACACACTGAACTGAATCAAATGTAGCAAAGGACACACGTGCGTTACTCTTGCATAATCAATGGGCTTATGAGCAAATATGTATAAAAACACATTCAACATTCATCACATGCCATTTATATTTAAGCACAATGAATAAAACATCTGGCAGAATCCTGAATGCTCACTCTACATTAAAAATGCAGAGGACCCTTCCAACAGGTTTTTAATGACTGTGATTGGTTGGAGGAGCCATGTGAGTATGTGTCATGTTGTTGGAACACCTCAGCTATATTTCATATTTGTATTCGAGCACTGCCGCGCTGCACAGTAAATATCTTTGTTGTGCTGTTGTCAGCAGCAGCAGGACCCTACTGTGATTATTAGAGGTTATTACAATAAAAATACGTGACAATTATCTTTAAGATGGCGTAGAGCCGTATAATTAAAGGTTCTATTCTTGCTGATTGTAATTAATATGAATGAAGACACACAGCTGTTGATCTTTGCCTGGGCATTAGGAAATTCAGTTTCACTGTTCAAGGTTACACTACGTATCTGTGGTTGTACTTTTCTTTTTTAAATATATTATTAAAAATGTGTGCCTGACTTTGTGCATCCTGGGTAGTTATAAGATCTGCCATTCCTATAGACAGGCAACACCTAGAATGTTTACTCGGAGCGTTTGTCACATACTAGGCATTCACACATTTACACGGTCGCAGGTACAACCACTTTGATGCTTATCTACTTAGAGGTGTGTGCCCATGAAATTGTTTTCATTGAAAAACACGCAGAATATAATGTTCAGTTCTCAGACAGAGTACATTAGATAGAGGTTCACCAGGCTCGCCAATTCCCTCTGGAAGTTTCCACACCCATCTAAAAACAGAGAAACTGTTATGTTAGGTCACATAAGAGAGAGGGGCTTAGCAAGGTCAAGTCCAACAACAACAACAAATTCCCAGTCTGCCAGTTTCAACATTGATTGAAACATGACCAAGAGTCAACTGCCATACTTGCGTCTCTGTGAGGCTGTACTTAGGCACAGCAGGGCTTTGAGCTAAATGCTAACATCAGCCTTCTAATGTACTCACAATACCATCTTAACATTGCACTAACATTACCACCACAGATATAATATTAAAGCGATGATCTTTGGCATTCTATCTGAAATGCGTCAGTACAGATGAGGTTGATGGGAAAATGAAATTCTGACCTGATAGTGCTAGATAGTAGTAGTCTGTACAAATGTTTGTGCCAATTCATCTCGTAGATGTTGAGATATTTCACAGCATTTCCAGTGGAAAGCGCTCACGAACGGGAGGGTTGATGAAAATGTTCTTGTGCTGTTAAAAAGAGGATGAACACAGACAAACTGACTGATGGCATGGATTCCCCGTTAGCTGCGCTTTGCTCAACAGCTGAACGAACGGGAGGATACCACGCAAGGAGTGATGAACTAAAGCAAGATAAGAAAGGATTATGGGATGGGGGAGGTTTAAAAAAGTGAAAGAGGGTGGAAAGGATGGATGAAGAGACATTCAAATGAGCGTTAATAGTTTTATAACTGCACTGGATGATTCCTGACATGCTTTTAATGCGGGAGCTAGGATGACACATAATGTTCAGGGTAATTACACGGTGCCATGGAAGGCTTTTAAATCCTTACCGGCAGCACTTGTTTGTTAGACAGAACATCAGAGCCAGATACTGTTCATCTACCCTCACTACAGCACAAGATTTTAACCTGTTTGTGAGTAGCTGCATTATTTAAAAAATGTTATTTCAAGGTCAGCATTAGTAATAATTTTATACATCATTTTTTCTCCCATAAGAATTTCAGAATCATAATAGATGTTTCTACAGCAGAGGATCACAATTAATTTCTTCAAACAGATGGTGTGATGCTTTTGTCTACTTCTTGCTTAGGAAAAAAGGTGCAAAAGTACAAGCAGAAGTCCAGCAAAATTCTCCAACAGCTGATTGCTGAAACACATGAAATGGACAAAGAGTGAGTCCCAGAGGTGGTGTTTGTATCCTCTCCCTCCCTGACCCCTCTACCCTCTGGTGTTTACCTTGCTCACTGTGATTGATCAACATGATGCAATGTAGTCTGCGAGCACCACTTTCCCGCACATGCATTGTATTCCTGTCAGTCTCTCAGCAATAACTAACATATGGAGAACATTCAATTCTCACTAAATAAAATAGATATTCGTCAGGGAAATATTCTGAATACATAATGCTGCAGGCTGATTCTATGTCGTCATGCTCAGAAGATGGTGTATCATGTGGCAATGTTGACACTAATAGGAGTCTAATTAGTAAGTCTATTTAGTCTTTCATACTGGATAGGAAATATCCTCAAGCTGCTGCAGAAGCTACTAACATTTACAGCCACATCTAGGTTACTGCCTTAATGGGGGTTACCCTCGACCTCCTTTCTCTCAGGGACTTCTGAGGTAGCTTGGTTGAAACCGCTACAATTTGCATAGACCTCTAACATGTCACTATGATGGATGTGTGAGCAACAGAAAAGGTGATAGTGTTACTCTGATCTGACATAGTCAGTGCATCTGGCAGAAAGGACCTTGCACATGTTCTTCTACCAGCTGTCACCTCAGAGCCTTAGCTGCTTTCTTTAAGTGGCAGCTAATGAACATTTTCCACTCACAAAGATTTCTTATCGCCACCCAAGAAACAGACAGACAATGACCAAATACCCTGAACATAAACCACTAATGTAAAGTATTTACATATGTAATTTTAGGAGTCCAGGAAGTTGTGTGGGCTCTTCTTGTAAACATGGTAAACATGACCTCATTTGAAGGCACCACAAGCTCCATGCCAGTACTCAATTCACAGATTGGTTGCATCATTTCTAATTGCACTCAATAATTATTTTCCATACACAACCAATTCTGTCACCATTTTTGCAACATTAAATCCCCAGAAAAACAAAGCAATGTGCTGGTTTCCTTTGAGAAAGTCTTTCTTGCAAATTACACAAGCATATTAAAAAGATAAAAGGAAATGAAAGGAAATAGCTGTTACCCCTCTGCATTGCAAGGGTCAGCTCTCACTTTGAAGCAAGTACTGAGAGCAAAATTTGAATGTTGCAATTTTTCTTACACTTTCTTTCCAAACCTCCACCTCTGCAACCTTTGAAAGGAACCATTTAAGACTCAAAATACAAAGAGTCTTAACAGAGAAAGAGCCGTGGATACAATGAATTATTCATAGGTAGGATAGGTAGGTAGGTCTTTTATTGAAAGATGATTTTTTTTCTTTCTGACTCTTTTTTGCTTATTTTTGTGCATACACTTCATGTCTTGTTTACATGTGCAATGCATAAAACTTTCAAAGGCAGTAGGATGGAACTTGCAGAGGATCTTTGAGCTGGGAGAGCAAGTTTTAGCTCTTGGTGTAGCCATGGTTGTAGGCAGTCACCTTCCTATGTTGTCTCTTCCATTATAATGTGCCTTGAATCTGAATTCACACAATGATAATCATAAATCATAAATATGACCCAAATAACATCTTTAAACAGCTCTATGTCTGGACTCAAGCAGTGAAATTGGGTTTGCCATGACTAAGAACATCACACATCAACAAAGTTCAGTCTTGGACTGTCGGACTGTGGACTCCCTGCAGATATTCAGTTTCAGAGCAGATTTTTTTCAGATAGTTTTACTGCACAAGCTGTTTGAAGTATTTGATGATCAATTTTGGCTTTTTGAAAGCCACGACATAAAATTGCTTTAACTCACTTGCCTCTGTGTGACTATTGACCTTCAAACTGTTTGGGTGAAGATTTTCTGTAGTTCTAGTTTTATATGAAATTATGTTTCTCTCAAGATTGCAGTGAAAGTCGTCTTCTTATAGTAGCATTTTGAACCATTTAGTAGCAAATAAACTTGGTTGTGTCTCCTATCAGGTGTTAAATTGGGATTTGTGAGGAGGGGGAGCCCTTGTCCAATGAGGGGTTGGGTTATAAATCTGAGCTCGGTTTTTATCACTCTCCCTCTCGCCTGCTTTGCCTCCTCCGTCAATGGGGCTGCATGGGGATAGCCACCGATAGCTGCCGGGAAAACAAAAGCACTATTCTCTATTCTCTGTTTTGGCTGCAATGGTTGGCGCACTTTCTTTGTGCCGTATCTAGAGCCTTCATTTTCCTGGGAGATCATACTCGGTGGCAGACAGAATTGTGTGAAAGCGAGGTGTCATTATTCTATAGCCATTACGTTGTGCAATCAACATCTAAGTTAAAGCAAAAAACTTGTCTATTGCCCTTGTCTATTTAGATGCTTTGGACTTAATTGACATTCAGCTCTCACTTAACACCACAACAGTCAAAACTTGCTGATTAAAGCTTAGGGGGTTTAAATAGCAAAATTAAAAGAGTCTAATAATTAACAGCCTCAAATAAAGATGAATATCACAGGGCTCAAGTTACTTCAAAAGTTTGAATAAAAAATGTATAATTACACTCTGTCACATACTCTCTCTCACACACACACACACACACACACACACACACACACACATTTCTGTTTATCCTCTTACGTTTGATTACTTTTGATTCATAATATTCTGATGCTCATATTCATGGACAGTTCCTGCATCGAGGGGGCTGCTGTCATTTTCTCCCAGCAGTATGTGTGTGTGTGTGTGTGTGTGTGTGTGTGAGAGATGTGAAGTCAAAGAGAGATTACAGTAAGTCTCACATTCTGTGGTCATAAAATAAAATAAAAGCTGTGGAGTTCCCACACAAATTTGGAGGTTAGCGCTGTTCTTTTTTTGTTTCCTACATGGTATCTTTGATCACCTGCTCTTTCATGTCTTTTATTTGCTTTGTGTCTGTCTCTTTTTTACATGCACAAAAACAAACGCACACAATGTAGTGACACAATGAGAGATAAGGGCGTGAAAGGGCAAGCACAGATAGCAGGCAGGATTAACTGTTAGTTTAAAATGCAGACTGGATAGTCAAGGGTTAATCCAACCCCCTAATCCTCAGGCAATAAAGAGCTTAACACGGATGGTTCGGAGTTATGGCTATATGAAATATGGGATATTTCTATAGCTGCTGAGTTTGGCTTACACAACTCTCAGCAGGGAGGTTGAGGCTACAATGAAAAGAGGAGGAGGTTGGTGGGGATGAGAACAGGGTCAGAGAGAGGGAGGGGAAGTGAGTGAACGATGAAAAAAGAAAAAGATGATGAGAAAGTGCAAGGTTGCCGCAGAGAGGGACATTTTTTGATTTGATAAAAGTTGAACAGCAAAACAACGGGAGAAAGTGAGAGAGAAATAAGGCCGCAGTAAGATACAGAAGGAAAAGATGATAAATGATGCAGTCAAAAACAGAGAGACAGACTGGCCAGGATTTGTGTGTGTTGTCTAAAGACAGTTTTGCACTTTTTGCAGTGAGATTTATTTTATTGGGATAATCATGCCAAACTTACATCATAAAGGCACCTCCACTTGAGTTTAATGAGACCAGAGTAAAGTAAAGCCAGACAGTGGCTTATCTTAAAGGTCAATATCCACTAAATCAGAGTGGGGCTGCTCATAAGTCTCCGTAGACTGTAGGGTCCACCTCTAATCATGGAACTAGAGTTACAACGGCATACCACTGTTATTTTTCACACTGGTTTCACTTTAAATGAGGCAAAGTCCAATAACTACACCCTCATGTAACAGGTGCCCCCACGAGTGAACCCCCATCCCCTACCTTTCCATCATGCTCTCCATCCTGCTTTGTGGAATTTGGTGAAGCTGATAATGGTCCCAAGATAGCACTGATTTTGGATTCTCACACAATATATAATAATATATATGTAATTTGTCATGAGATTTGTGATGATGTTTACTTTACAAAGGGTTGAATGAGTATGTACTTAGCATTTTTGAGCCTGTGCACCAAAACCAATCATTTGAAGCATTAAGCAGGTTTTTATTTTATATTATTTTTTATTTTATTGTCCTCATTACCTTGAAATTTATGCTCATCTGGATGTGGCTAAATATGGGATTGTGTAGTTGACTGCTAATATTAGCTAAATGTTTGGTTGAGTATCATGGGTGTCCTTTTCAATTGTTTGTATATAGCGTATAATTAAATGTTCCTGGTTTAGAATGTCTTTGTTTCCACCAACCTTCCTATTCTTTTGTTTCCTGCCGTTTTACATCAGATTTTGCAACCACACACATAGAGTAAATACCAGCAATTCCTCTGTTGTCAAAACGTGTCCAACCAGCACTTTGAATGCTACCAGCAAAGCCCAGATCCCTGGCCCTCTCTGCCTTCAGGTTCAGAAAACTCCCTGGTTGCTCTCTGTCATCCTTCTCATTAAATTTGTATGTTCAGCAAAGCGTTTGCTCACTCTAGACTCAAACATCTGACTCTCCACGGAACCGTGACTGAGGTGGACGTGTTTGTCGTTTTCGTGAGTCATCAAGTTTCGATTTTTTTCCCCCCTCTTTGAGTACCCATCTGTGCCTGTGTGCCAGGGCCCTCAAAACACTGAGAGGTTTTAATGGAGAGTACAAGTGGTCAGTAGTGTGTGTGTGTGTCGGTAAGGGAAATCCTAAAATGTCTCACAATAGACAGTCCAGGTGCTTTACAGACCTCAGTGCATGAATAATTCAATTACAAGACCCTGCCAAAGCATAGAGTAGCACATATAGTCTATAGTATATGTAGTACACACCGCACACTAGCAGACACACACACACATTTTCAATGGTAGTGCAGTGCTACATGTCTTGATAAACTAGTCAATCACGAGGGACAACTTACTTATTAATCCAAGGAAGGTACACGTGTTTCATATTTAATTACAAATTTATTGCAAATATAGAAATAGATCTTTTGTACAGAAATCGCAAAGGGAAAAATGTCAATATCAGCAGCAAATAATTAAAGAAAGAAAAAAGCCAAGAATTGTCTTTCCCTTTTGGTCTCTAAACATTAAGAAGTGTAGAGCTGAAACCAGAGGGGAGAGTCACATTAGATTTGAATAGAATATGACCATGGGACTTTTAATTTGATACGGTGATGGCCCTTTTTAGCTCTTGCCTTTTAAGACCAAAAGACCTCCTGATACTGTTAACCTGGCAAGAGCCATATTTTGACACAAATGTTACATACATGGCCGACTGACTGAGAATTGGCTTTGGCCCCTGGCCTTAGGAATCACACAGATGGTGGTTATACTTTAGCACTTCAGTAATCGTATAATAGATGGTTGTATTGTGCCAGGCAGGATCATGGAAATACTCTTATTTTTTAAGGGGCTATTCATATTATTTATACCTATTTTCAGCTGATACAACCTGTAAGACAGTGAAAAGCCTCTACTCTCTATTCCGCATGAGTGTTGAAAAAAAAAAGAATAAAAGTGCTTTTGCAAAAGGAGATGAATATGTCATTAAAATGAAAATCACTAAAGCAAAAGAAATGCAATGGTTCAACCACTGAAACACATTGTATATTATGCATCTGCACTGTCCTTTTCTCTAATATGTCTTGTTACTTTTTAGTATGTGACATTGTGCAGTGACATGTGGAAAGTTGTATCCTTAAACTTAAAGGTATTAGAGCTCAAATCACTGATTACTGACTGAGCAGGTTTTGATATACTTAATCCTTACTGAATAATAGTCAGCCACATGTCTATTTAACAGCATGTCTCTGCATCATTGTGTACAATGTTGAATACTTTTGTTGCTGCAAGGCCAAGACACTATTAGCTTTTGAACAGATCAATTCGCAGACATTTAATTTCCTCAATGAGTCGAGGAGCGCCCCTCTTCCCTGCATTCTCTCTGTGGACTGACAGCCAATTTTGGTAGCCGCTGAGTTTTCAATCTCTGGCACTGACAAGGGCTATCATTCTGGCTTTGGGAGTACCACAGCACTGGATTGTGTGTTCTGAATAGCAATGGATGCTCAGCCTCTGCTATCTGGGAGTGCAAAAAGCATTAACATGGATCAGAATGAAGGGATTCTGACACCGAACGGCATCTGCTCTCACTGCAATGGGACCTTTTAGCAAGTTTCACCACTCTGCATCTGGGGTCAAAGAAGTGGGAGATCTGAGTAACAGATTAGCCTCCAGGTCCAATAAACAACAACAACAACAACAACTGCCTTATCAGACTACAGTGCAATTTTGCCTAATTAAAACAGAACTCTACACACCGGCCAATAATATAATATAGCATGGCCATGTCGACAAGCTGAGGAGCAGACTTAGCCCAGAGGTTAATGCATTTCATTTTCTCTTTGTAATTGACACGGGGAGGCCTCTTAAGGTTTTGGCAAAGACTGCGCCACAGAGCAGGATATATATCTCAGTTGGAGAGTCTTGTGTTATCACTGCAGAATGTAAACATGGCTATGACTTATGGCTTGCTGTCATTGCATGGACCCTAATGCAATAACTAATGTATCAGCAGAGCTGCAGGAGGTGTTACCAACACATTATTGGATGGGTGCCAAATGAAATGCCTCATGTCTCTCTACTCTGTCCTTTGGAACCAATTACACTTAAGTTGTTCCTCTCTGTGGTCAAACTCATTCTTTTGAATTTAATTTCGACATTTTGACTTTTTCATAATTATAAGGACTTCAGTTTTAGAGGTAAGATATTGTTTTAGCTCATACAGGGGTAGCTATTAGTTAACATACAGTCTTTTCTGTGTACACTAAAAGGGTGAGTGTGTGATAAACTAGTGTATAGTTAAAGAGCAATGATAAAAGACATGGATATAAGGTGAATTCAATTAACTTGTAGGATTGAAAACCAGCAGGCTCTGAGAGCAGAGGATGAGGAATGAAAAGCACTGATTTAGCGAACAGCGAGTGGGCTGAGGCTGAGGGAGAAACTGCTGATGCTGCATTGATTTGCCAGTGAATTCTAACTGATGGATTGGGATTAGGTTAAGACCATTAGACAACCCACAGTGTGTGTGTGTGTGTGTGTGTGTGTGTGTGTGTGTGTGAGATTGTGTCACTTCAGCACACGCTTTGAAAAACAGATTCTATATATATTATGGCCCTTAACTGGAAAAACTTGTACTGATTTTTTTCCCCATAAAGGAGACAGCTGAGTTAATAGAAAATACAACCACAAACTTTGACAGGGCCCGGCCTCAAGCCAAAGAAGAAAACTTTGCATGTCTGCCATGGAGAATAATCTCTGTAACGGAGAAGAATAGAGTGCAGTTTCTCGTAACTTAATGGATGTAAACACCCACCAGCCTCAGACATTTTTACCCCCTCTCTGTGCTGCACACTCCACCAGCCTGTGGCTACAAGAGTAGCAATGGTAACTGCAGTGTCAGTACACAATACAATCACCCAAATGAAAACCAATAGGTAAGGTGGTAATATAAAACGTCACAGAGAATAAAAAAACGACTAAAACCTAAATGTTCAAATCAAAGGTACTTGACAATATTGTATTTCAGCCCCTACATTTTTTGTTTTCAATGTACGTCCACTCATTGTACACAACAATATAGTTTTGTCTCTCAAAAAATACAGGGAATCATGCAAATATAACAACTTTTCTTTTATGTAGTACACTATGTTAAGCTTTCTCTGCTCTTAAACCTTTATAACATATATCATTGCAAGTACTAAAAGTCAATCCCTTGTTCCCAATACCCCCCCCCCCCAAAAAAAAAAAACAACCCCCTAAACAAAATAAACAAAGACAAACAGCCAACTGAAAGTAGAGAAACACACAGACATATCAAGAGATCAGAGTATAAAACATCCATAGAAGCATTTTTTAACCTTAGCATTTTTTTTTCTTTTATCTAGTGTACAAAATTCACAGATATTTCACAGAGTCCTTTATCCATCTTTGGAAACTAAACCTTGCAGAGTTAATGCATATTGTGTCAGTGTAAATAAACATTTATGTGTGTTTGTGTGTAAAAAGTGGTCCAATCAGGTGGCAAACCGTAGCCCAATTTGACATTTTCAAATGCTCTTCTGCTCAGAAAACCTTTTATTTGAAATTACCAGAGGTTTCTCAACTTTAAATGCCTTTCCAGCTCAATAAACCTGACATTCAAATTCAAAATCCATCCCTGTGCAGACTACATGCATGTTTTTAAGTTTAGAATAGCTCCCAGTCATAACTTTTGCAGACATGGTTGTTCAATTAGAGATGTAAAAACATATTAGAGTTGAACATTTGTAGTCTGCTTCATTCTGATGAAGACTTCTAGTCATCAGTCAATGCTTTCAACATAAACATACAAGGCTATTCATTTTAAGATTTTTTCAAACACTTTTTTGGAGTGCTTGGCAGTTGAGAAGGCAGCGTTGGCAGTGCTCGGCCCGTCAGAGCTGCCTCGTGAAGTGTGAAGAGTGACCAAGAAATCAGTCACGCCAAGACATATTTCATTTGTCTCACCCGACTTCCTTTTTCATTCTTGAGATAAATACGAATTCACATTAAAGAGCAACATTAAAAATGGCATGCGTTTAATTTTTTTTATTACATAAGCCCTTCTGCGGCTATCATGAGGAGACACACAGTATAGTTTCCCATTTATCAAATTTGGCACATTATCCACACAGGCTAATCTCCCACACAGTAAGCTAATGGACTTAATAGACTATTAGACAAAAGGTCTAAAGATACCAAATAAAAGGATTCGTAACCCACTGTCAGCGCTAATACCTGCTTGTCACCTGCCTTAAAATTAAGAGGAAATGAAGCTGTTTGTCTTAAGGCTTTAAGGGAGGGTGAGAAATGCTGAAGTTTCTGAATGTTTTGTAAGAACTCCCACAATATGCTTCTGTTATGCCTGCACATGTGTGTGTTTGTGTTTTACTGTAGCCATGCTTCCGCATCTTTTATCCCAGATGTCTGCCTGTATTCAGCCAAAATCCCTCTTTTATTGCTCTCTTCTCTTTGAAGACCTTGCCCATTACCTGCCTTACAGGAAAGAAGCATTTTAGTTTAGTCAGACTGTGACTCATTCTGACTCACTTTCCAATGTTCCATTTTTGCCATCTAGTCTTGTTGTGTGCGTGCGTGTGTGTTTTGGGAGAGGAAGGGATTAGAGGGAGAAAAATGTTTAAAAATCACTCTTATATGTCACATAATTGAAAAAAAGTTTGCTGTTGGTGTAAACAAGTCGACATTGGTTATTCACCATGTGTCTGTTTCCCTGGTTCTGACTAATTTCTTTTAATTGCTCAACATTACAAATCTCTCTTTCTGCCTGTATCATTCTCTAGGTCTTGATCTAGCACTTTGCTTTTAATTAATAGGTTTTTATATCATCACCCACATTTTTCTGTAATGTGGGAATAAGAATAATGTGCATTGTAATATGCAGAATGATAGGACTGGTCCTGTGTCATCAGTCAATAGCTATTATACATAGTACATACAGTGGATGCCTGTATGTACTGCATGTAAACACATTGGCTGCTGTGTCACAGTTAGAGGGCATTGTTTTGCGCATACACAGATTTTCAGAGTTTTCTTCTTCAATGTAAAAAGATCAAGCAAAATCATTTTTCTACATTTGTAATTAGTATTAGTGTTGCGTCCTCAGATTACCCTCAAATGATGACGTTTGCTCATTAAAGCGATGTCTCACTTCAACTGAGAGTGCTTCAAGCATGGATCACATGAGTAAAAAGTGCACTGTGTCATGGGAAGACTAAAACCTTTTACTGTGGTCTTTACTAATGGAAGCATTTAACTCCTTTAGTAATTTAGAAACTGATTAGACATATACCCACACCCCATTTTGGGCTCTGATTCATTATTTAAGAAACTAGAGTTTGGTTTAATTGGGCCAGACTTTAAATATAAGAGAGCATCAAAGGATTAACATGTTAGAAACTGAAAGCGCCTGTGATTTTCTGGTGGTATACAGAGATAAGTGAAGCAACCCGAGCCAGCCTCCCACAAAAGGATTAAACATTAATAGCACATTAGATGGCTTTCTCACGTCTGGCTTTCCTGTGGCTCGGAGACAAACAACAAGGACGGTGCTACAAAAAGGACCATTGATCTCTGAGTGAGCCACCCTCCAGGGGTTCAACGAGGGTATGAGCAGAGAAGGAAGAGAAGAGTTTTTTTGTTTGATGCTCGCTTTGTGGAACAAAAAAACAGGTATGATGACATTGCTAACGTTTTGAGAAATTTTTGTAGTCCTGTTTCAGTTTTTAGCAATTCATCTGGTAAAGTATTTGAGCTGGCGATTATCCAGGAGTGTACTGTTTTATTGAAAGCTGCAATCCCATAGAGTGACAATTGTAGATAGTAGCTGATTCTCCAATAAACACAACAGAAAAGTATAACTTTATTAAATACCCCCTAAGCTCCAAGGCCAATTAACACAACTGTTTGGTCTAAGCCACCAAGTATTGCTTTGCTTGAGGGGAGCAAGCATTAATAAACAGCAGAAGTTTATTTGGGAGTGCAGCTCTGACCACAAAAAAGTTCAGCCTCTTTTGTTTATATTTCTACCTGTTTTTACCGCTATTGTTATTTGTTGTTAAAATTGCTTATAGACTGACATACAGACTTGCTTGTCAAATTTGAATCTTGTGTAAACTAGTCTTCATTTCCATTTTGCATGACTCTCTTGTGGCTATTTTGGCAGCAGGCTTTTACGTAATTATTAATGACGAGAAAAAACAATATCCCCTCCAACTACGGCAACTGCACTCATTTGAGCTACAGTGAAAACACTGTTTATAAATCCTTAGAAAGATTGGCACCTCTCACACAAACATGAAAATGTTCTCTGCTGGACCAGTAATGCAGTATCATCATTGAGATTCATTCAAACATGAGCAGAAGAGCACTTGAACGTATGTCTGTCCCCTGAAAATCTATCTCCTGAAAAATACATTGTGTGTTAAATATGTTAATTAAAATAGAAAATGTATGAAATGAAAAATAATCCATGACAACAGTAATAATAAGGATTTTCTGTCACATTACATTTTGTCAGGTAGATGAACATAAATGGCTGCTGAAATAATGAGCATGTTGAATTTGCTGTTAGTTATCCTCAGTGTCCATTTCTGTAAACTTGTTATGGCAGTTGAGGATCTGGGGAATCAAAACTTAAAAACAAGTTCCCTCTGTTGGGTTAGCAAAGAAAATCCTTTCCTCTGATTTGGTGAAAGTCTGAGTCAATCTGAGTGTTATCTCAGATGATAGGAGATCAGTGGGAGCATTTCCAAGACTGTATGTTCATCACATGGTGCTTTATCATATAAAGAAGGCGGATGAGGTGGTGCATCCAAGACACGCTGTTACTAAAAGATGACAGTGAGGCTCTTGATCTTATGTGGTCCAGAACACTGACTCCAAGGTTTATGACCTCTGACCCTGACTGTATGCACACATCTTAATAAAACAAGGAAAAAGAGACAGCGATAGATTTGTTATGAAAAACAAAGAGGGAGGAAGAAATACATAGACCAATGTGGAAATACCATTACACGCCGCTGTTTCACATTTGCATTCTCATTCCTGTTCAACCTGCATTTATTCAGAGGAGTCAAGCGCATGCTAAAAATCAACTGCTCAAAAAAAGAAGAAAAGCAGTGTTGATATGTGTTGTGCAGACCCAAGTCCTGCCTGCAAGAAAGGCAATTTCTGACTTTTCTCATTTAATAAAACAGAACAGCTCATGTTCAGTAACCTGCTCATGCCAAACCCATATCCCATTGGACCTGGAGCAGGAAAGGTGGTGGGAGGTGGGCCAAATAACATGATCCAAAGTAAACAAGCGAGGATAAAAAAAGAGAGATAAAAATGTTCCTGAAATTAAACTTGTCACTATAACTTTTCTCTTGAATATAGCCCTGGACAAAAATGTGGAGCAAGGACCACTGATTCAGTTTTCACATTTTTAGGGTAGGATGTCTCAGATTGTGTATGTTAGCTGATGATGTGAAAATTCAACAGCTAAACAGCACTTTGGGTAAGAAGGATGCCTTTTTTTTCAGAATGCAATGACACTGTCATTTAGGAAAATCATGATTAGATCATTCCAATAGAAAAGGCCAGGTGGATGGATAATACTATTATGGCTGTGTTAGCAAGAGGCACTGCGCTACTGTGGTATATCTGAGCATCACGATCATGTGACGTATGTCTGGGAAAGTACAATGACCGTTGTATATTTGTACATTTGTCCATGCCACTAATAATCTAGAAGTGTTTAGACATCCAGCCACTGGGAAAGATATTGACAACTATTCAATTTGGGCATATACAATATAATCTGACAAGGCATGCCAACACCCACTTACACTGACCACTGTATACCACACAGCCACACACACAATCATGAGGCGTAAAGTGCAAGCGAGCATGCCTGTCACAAGTTGGCTAATTAAGTTATCAATAGACAACAATAGTATTAATTTCCAGAACAGAACAGACACGTTGGCAGTAATTAGAAGTGTCCTTTCCCTCTGTGCCTCATTCAGTTTTCATGTTAGAGAAAGGATTTGGAATGTACTGTGGTGCTCACACTGAATGATGCAAATAGATTTCCCCATAACCTGCTTGTAATCTACTTACATTCACAGTGGCTGCAGAAAATTATTTATATCCTTGCTTGTCTTTTTTTCTTTTATACCCCCTCTCGCTTTCAATTTCTCTTGGTCTCTGTCACATATGGGTCACATCTCTCATGCCTTTTTGTAAGGGGATTGTGTGAGCTCATCCGTCTATTAGTTAAATTTCCCTATTGTACAGGTAAGTAGCATCTAATTACATTCATTAAGGGAGCATTATTTTGCCCTCTGTACTCCTTCAAATCACGCTCACAATTCTGATCATTACTTGGGCAAATGCTGTTTAGGACAGTTTTGGACATCTGTGGGACAACATTTTTACATCACTCACTGAACCATGCAAGAGGAAAGATGTGTTACACCTCAGGGTGCAATCACAGCACTATTTTAGGCTAAGATTCCACTTTAATCTCTCTCTCATGATTTCCTTATGCTGCAGGACCTTCCACTTGACTGTTTTCTCTTTGTTTATTTGTTCATTTCTTTCCAATTTCTCCTTTCTTTCTGTGTGACAGAGGCTATTGAAATGCAAATATCTCAGCCGCATGAAGGATCTCATGGAAGAGAGATAGGGCCTGCATTTGACAACTATGCTCCCTAATCGGCATGTTGTCACTTGTAAAAGAGCACAGATACCACCCCATCATGGTCTCCCTTCACTTAGAAGTCTAAACATATCCAAGTGCTCACTGCAAATTGATACAGCACCCAATACAAAACAGGAAACAACATCTTGGATCACACAAGTTTAAAATGGAGGGTATCAACATTTATCTTCTGTGATTACCCATTGATGAAAACATGGCACTGATAAAGACGGTCCATATGATCACAAAACGTGATCACTCAAAGAGTACTAAATTACACAGTTGGCATTTGCTCCCTGTGCTATAAATAAAACCCACAAACACTAAATGAGAATGATCAAGAAATGGTGCTACAATGAAGTGTAAAATAAAACACCATAATGACTCTCATATCCCAGGCACAGTTTCAAAGTCCTTGCTCTTAGAACGATATTCTATACACCTAGCATGCCAAAATTAACCCAAAGGCAAAATTTTGTCCTACATTTGTCTCTGGCCCAAAGGCCAATCAGGGAAAGAAGTATCCAAACTCTTTTTCCATCAATGCTTATCTATGGTCCCCCAGTCACAGCTTCTGCTGTGCTGACACACCCTTCCAGTAATCAAGGATGTCATGCAGGTCCTCGCCTTTAGCGAACTGCACCTTTTTTCGAAGGGCATTTCCGGCCGTCACATAACAGGCCTCTTCTCGCTGGCCTTTCCGGTAGGGACGAAAGCGCTCCCAGATCCGCAGTGAGCTCTCCGAGGAGTACTCTGGGCTGGAGGAGTAGCCAGAGTAACTGGAATGGTGTCGGGCAGGCGAAAGCTGGGAGTAAGATGCTGCATCCCTGCGGGAACGCGTCAGGGGCTTTAGGAAGGAAACCCTCTGGGCTGGGGAGCCCTGGTGGGAGCCTTCATAGTAGAGAGCTGGGACAGAGTGGCGGTGCTCCGAGCAGTGGTAGTCCTGCTGCACCTCCAGCTGCTGCTGCTGCTGCTGCTGTTGTTGTTGTATTTGTTGCTGTTGGTGGTAATGGTGTGGCTTCTGGCTGTCCTGATGTTGGGCACCAACACCACCACTGTCGCAACCACCACCACCCCCTCCACCGCAGCTCCCACTTCCCACTAAAGGTAGCCTCTCCAGGGGTTCCCCACAGCCCACGGGACTGGCCCGATCTGGGTACTGCTGCTGTTGTTGATTACAGGCATCTGGGCTCCTTGGTTCAGGAACATCCAGGCTATACACCCTTGCTCCTCCACGTTCCCTGTCACGACCCATGGAGCCACAAGAGGTGGTGCTGCACTGTTTCTTGACAGCATTTACAATAACCACAGCTGCATCTGCACTCATTTGTCGCTGAATGGGACGTACAGCAGTGGCTGGTGGTGGGGGCCTGTAGGGGGGTGTTACAACAAAGCCACCACCACTGATCCCTGGGCGCTCAGAGAGAGGGGCATTGAAGGCAGGGAGTGGAGGCGGAGGGGGTATTTTGTTAGGAGCAATAACCTGGCATGTCTCTGTCATCCCTTGGGAGAGTGGGATTAGGCCCCGAGTAAGGGAGGATGTGCTGGTGGGAGGAGGTGAGGTGGGATTGGAGGAGGCTGTGGGGTTAGTAGAGGCCCCTGAAGCAGCAACTGCTGCAGCATCCAATTTCAGTGCATCAATGCAGTTGTTAATGATCTGGTTAACCTTGTCTACCTCCATAGCAATGGTGGAAATCTCTGATGCAGAGCCATGTCCGTCATCATCTGAGTCATCCCCAACATCAGTTCCATCATCCCTCAAGCCCCCCCCCCTCATCCCTCCATGCCCACCATCTCCCATCCTCTCCATCCCTGCCCCTCCAGTTCTGATATCCATATAGTTTCCTTTACTTGTAGCCATGGCCTCTGAAAAGGCAGTGGCCATCTTTTCCACTTGAGGAATAGAGGAAAGTCTGGAGGAACTGGTGTTGGCTGAGTGGAGCATTCCCGAGCTAGAGGATGTGGACATGGGAAGTTTGCCTCCATGGTGGTGCTGATACTGGTGATGTTCTCTGGACTGCTCCTGAAGCTTGTGGACTGCCGATGGATCATTTGCCACTGCTGCTGCCACCTCTGGTCCATAACGCATTTCCAGAATAGTTTTCTTGACACAGATGGACTTCTTCTTCTCATCATGCATCCGTTTCTTACGTAGACAATAGTAGACAAGGCCTAAAACAATGAGCATGCCAAAAAGGCAGCCCACAATGGTCATTATGTAGTGAGTAGTAGTGGAAGGTGTGGGGAGAGTGTCATCTTGATTTTGAGCGCGAGTGGAAAACGTGGAGCAGGTGTGGTTGTAACGCTGAGAGTTGCGGATGGATGCTACACAGAAGGTGTAATTGGTGTGCGGTTTGAGCTTGTTAAGGGTGATCATCTCCTTCTTGTTCTTCAAATTCATGACGTCAGAAACGTATGTGTGGTTGTATTGTGTTAGAATATACATTTTGCTGTAGGGCCTTGGAATCTGCACAAGGAGAGAGGCTGATGACAAAGAGACATGATGGAGCTTGATAGTGGGAATGAAGCTGTGTTCAGTAGATGAGGAAGAGGTGGTGGGCTCATTGTACGGCCTCACACCACCAAACATCTCTGGTCCGAGCCCTGAAGGACCATCCAGATCTGGTGGAAGAGAGGTCATTCCGGGAATCATCACTCCATCTCGACAGTGATGGTACAAAATGTTTTTGGCATTCCGGCCAGCATGGCCAGCAGCGATAAGTAAGGGGTAGCCAAACATCTCCCGAGGCGTCTCACACTGGAGGCGGTCATAGGTGTGTGTTACATTGTTAAAGGACTCCAACCAGGTTAGGAAGCTATAAAGATCACACCCACAATGGAATGGATTTGCTGCCAGTTCACACACCATCAGCCGACTGAGTACTGTGAATGTGGATGGGTCAATGCGGGCAAGTTTGTTGGATGACAGATCAATGCTGCTGAGGCTGGGGCACTCCCAGAATGCATTGCTGGCAATAACCTCTATGAGATTGTGCTGTAGGAAGAAGCATTGCATACGACCGAGCCCTCTCATCATACCCTCTGTTAAGTTGGTCAACTTGTTGTAGCCCAGCTGAAGAACCTGGGAAAAAAAACAGAAAAGTTTAAACTTTTTACATTGTGAGCCCAGTTTCTGTCAGAATTTGTACAGTTGATAATACAATTTGAATTCAACGTAATTACTGGATTCGGTCATGCCGAAGCATTTTCCATAACAGATCAAAAGGGCAAACAACACAAGCGGTACAAAATCTTTTATCCGACTTTCTGTTCAAATTTGTCATTGCTTAGCAAATAGGGTTAGAAATTCCACTGAAATGTAGTTCAATGACACGTGGTGCTAGTTTCAAACTAAGCTCTAATGCATTCTGAACAATATTCTTCTGTGTTAAGCTCAAAGCTTTTATCATCCATTTCTCCATCACCTGTAGGTTGGCTTGTCCTGCAAAGGCTCCATCCTCAATGTAGCTGATTTCATTCTTGGTGAGGTTAAGGTCAGTCAGGTTGGTGAAACGGTACATGGAGCTGAAGAGCACAGCTTTCAGTTTGTTCTCATTCAATCTCAAGTCATGAACCGTGTTGTTGATGTGCTGGGGGATAGTCTCGTACGGCGGCTGGTTCTGACTGCAGATAGCCAGCCACACATAGCCTTTGTCTCCCTCAATGAGCCAGCAGTCCCCGTTTACCATGTTGGGAAGGTGGGAAAAGAATAGGAGGGAGGGAAGAATAAGAAGAAGGAGAGTGGAGGTGGTAGAAGCACCCTGCATGATGCCGATGAAAAGAAATGAGAATGAGGGGAACCTAAAACTATTAGCTAGACAAACTAAGCGGCAGGCAGGAAAGGAGGTTGTGTTTGCAGGAGAAAGGGAGGCAAATGTTGCTAGGATGGATTTCCAAAGAGGAGATGGGTCCAGGTTGGGTGTTGAAAAAGGGGTGAAGGCTTCACAATGCCAGTCACAGCTTTATGGTCATCATGGGAATTAGCAGGGGACCCATGTTATGTCATATCTTGTTGGGCTGCAATGCGGGGTGACACAGCTTGTCTTCATAGTCTCTCCTTAGATGTCTGCTGTGACTGACTCAACTGGATGGACCCTTGGAATGATGGAGAATCTGTAGAGGAGAATATAACAAAAGAAACATGAGAAAAAAGCAAAAGTAATATAGTGTGATAGATACATGATGGCAAAGACAAATTTGTATTACTTTCTTTTTAAATTATACATAGATATTACATTGCCTACACTCTTTGCACAAATGAAAACAATCACAAATCTAAATTAACAGTAAATGAATTCAGATTCTACCAAATTCCAAACATTTCATTGTCTCAGAATTATTCTATTCACTGAACCTGCAGGCATCCCAAAATCAATCGCACTTTTCCTTGGGGCTTGTTCCACACTTTTTTCTTCAGCTGATGTTGTTTCTCATCATGTAAATATATGCATGCAGGTCCCCTTTTAGCCCACTGCGTCTGCACTTAGTCATCTCCCCTTGGTCAACCACCTCGTAAGGCTATGAGATCATCAAGCTTTGGCTGATACCTATGTGCACCTGCCAATCTCTCCTCAGTCCTCGAAGAGCAGCATTAATCACCCAAATGCTGATAGCATATTGTCTCCACAGACATTTCTTGTTATGACACTATCCTGCCAAAACCTAAGCTCTCTATCCCATCTGCATGTCATTTGAATAGCAGTCAAGCGTTTACATAAGGAGAGGATTAGCTGCCTGTTGCATCACGATAGACATTGTCCTCTTGCCGGCTCAGCAGTTGGGGAAAACATACTTACAATTGCACACACATTACACAAACATGCTCACTAAAATGGACACATTCCCTCAGACAAGCATGTGTAGATGCACTCAAACACATGCATGTCCTTGTTTAATTCTCACAGGCACAACATATATACAAGTCAAAGCTATTGAGATGAATTCCAAACAGCACACTAATGGTATGCTATTATACAATAAAGTTTGTCCATCTACGTGTTATCTTACATCTTTCATCCCACATCTTCCCCCATTTTACATTCTCTTGATTTCCACCGTCATTCAATGAAAAAAACTCTCTCTCTCTTATGATCAGGCAAATTTCTTCCTTGTGCTCCAAATTCAGACTTCTTTCTAATTCCGACAGAGAATTGAACTCATTCCAGTCTATTCTGGTCCTTGCTCCCCGGAGGTGTCAGCAGAGAATCAGGTCCATCCTCCTCTAATCTACTTAATACTGCAGAAAATTGTAATACCTAAAGCATGAGTGAAATGTTACATTATCATGTAGATCTAATGACCATAGGCACCTGCTAGGTTAACTGTCTCCTCTTATCAGGCAAACACTCGGCAAAGGAGATACAAGACATGTGGTTGCCAATGAC
This sequence comes from Enoplosus armatus, assembly GCF_043641665.1. Taxonomy (NCBI): domain Eukaryota; kingdom Metazoa; phylum Chordata; class Actinopteri; order Centrarchiformes; family Enoplosidae; genus Enoplosus; species Enoplosus armatus. Next base: position 9,314,563 of record NC_092196.1, on the reverse strand, counting down.
GTAACAGATAGATACAAAGACAAAACTGCACCGATATGCATATAATCTGGTCACAACTAGACAGCTAGAGAACAGGTGTGAATGCACCCACAAATCACTTTGCTATGGCACAGCAAACATCTCACTCATGGTTAAGGCTAAACAATTCGGCAATTGGTTTTGATGTTTGTACTTGAGGTATCAAATAGTTGATTTGATTTGTTGATCACCATTTGTGATGGAGCCTAAGCATTCACACATTGACGTCTGTTCAGAGGTGCTCATTGAAGACCTGTGTGAACTGCAATCAATCCAAACCTCCGAAGACATAACCAGACTGAATCTACAGTATCTAGATACCAGATTAGTTTGAAGGTCATCAGGACTCACAATACAAAAGATATGCTGAATGTGGCTCAATGATGAAGAGACAAAAACAAAGTGGACACACCACAAGAGCTGGGTAGATCAGATTTGTAATTTCCCTCCAGCTGCATGTTTTGCCAAAATTTGACAGACTTTCAAGAGTTCATTTCCATGGCATATGTGACATATTACTAAACGTTGTACTGTCAAACTTTATGTTGGAAGGGCTCTATGCTATGCAAGGTTCTAGTGCAGGAGAAGGTTATAGACAAATAGAAATGCATTTAGCAGCATACTAGCAAAAACAACTTCATATTCCTATATATGCATATGAAATCAAACCAATATCCACATCACTTCTGAAGTGATTTGGAAATAAAATAATATATTTCAAAATCTCCTACAAGCCCAGGTCAACATATCAATCAATCAAATGTTATTGTATTTTTTCCCCCATATAATCTGCAATGAATTCAGTCTTTCTAGTTCAATTGGGACTGACATGTCTGCACATATTATAGACATTTTGGTTTGTTCCACTGTTCCTGTACTAGTCTATACAGCCCTGCACACAGGCATGTATTGGGACACTCCCTTGCAATTGATTGTCTTGCTCTCGCTTTCTTGTTTGAGGTTTATCCCCTCCACATGAGACATGATCTCATTTGGTGCTCCACATAGTGAAACCCAGAGGGTTCACATGAGGGAGGCAGGAAGCACAGTAAGTCTGTATGTGTGCGTGTTTAGGGATATGATTACATAATTAGGAATATGGGACATGCCGAACACCTGTCTCAAAGGGAAACAGCATGACTCATAACACAGATCCATTTGTGACTATGAAAATGTAGGACACAAGATCAAACCTTTTCCTTCCTGCGTTGTGACATTTGATTCCATGAAAATAATGAGATATATTTGTCTAATTGTGTACATGCTCCTTCACAATTTGATGATTTGATAATAAAATATGCAAGCAAACAAATTGTATTTGTAATTTTTAACGGTATCTTTATATAAATTACATAGTGCATGTTTTATATGATCCAGTATCCACACTATCTCACATTATTTCATGGGAGTTCTTTTTGACCTGCCCTGTGGAGCAATACAGTCATCTAATCTGAGTAGATCACAGCAGCAGAAATGGTTAAAATCTTGGAAAGTAACAGGTGAACAGGTGGTACAAGGGTAGCTGCAGGTGTCTGTCTGTCCTACTTCCACCTTTTCCAGAAATACATCTAGTAACACAAATCCTCCGTTTTTAAAAGCCTCTTGAATTACTGCCATGCACCAAAACTAGAGTTACTAATTGAACATCATTCATTGACACACTTTAGCCACTGACTGTAAGTAGGGTTTTCAAAGTTTTTGAAGCCAAACACATTGAGAACGATTTTTGATGCCTACTGTGTACATTTTGCACCACACACATACACGCACATATATATCACCGCCATCCCCTCATGTGATACAGATCTGGGTTACTCAATTTACATGCTCATATTGATCCTTCACTGTTGCCATGGAAACAGACTTATGATTGACAGTGCCAATTAAGCCTAATGCTAACAGAATAGGATGTTGTTGGCATTCACATCAAATCAGCGTGTCTCTTCCGCTTCATTAGCCACAATGATGAAACTCCTCCCTGAATTTTAATTGCATCCAAATGAACATTGACTGTGACAGGTGTTGGAATTGGAGAGGGTCCATATCTTTTGGAGCTGAGCCACTGTCAGTCCAAATGTAAACATATTTACTAGGACCCCTTGTGCCGCTGGCTGCATATGATGCTGTCATTTTGAATTGTGTCACCTGCAAATTATATGGACCCATTGAACTGACATGTCAAATCAAAGAGAGGCAGATTTATGCACATGAAAGTGCAGGGCAAATTTGCTGTGCGCCTTTCATTCAATTTGTGCTCACAATCTGTGTATAATTAGTGTCTGATTTACTCAGGCAGCAGCTCATTACACAATCAGACAAGGACCTTCTGCTTTCTAGGTGCATTGTGAGAGTGAAGAAGAGCACTATAGATTTATCTGAGACCAGCAAGGTCAAAAAGAGTTCTCAAGTTGTGGTGATGCTGAAGTAGAATTAATCATTAATAAAGTAATGGAATTCTAAAACATTTACATTACTACATTATTTATTAAATTATAATAATAATGTTTAGTCATGGAGAGGCGTGTTATGTTAATCTAGTGGGAGTGAACAGTACTGTGTCATGTAATTTGGTTTTAGAAGTGTTAGGCTGCTGATGGCAGACATAATGTCAATGGAACATTTATACCTTGAATTATATATATATATATATCTCATAATGACAAACATATTTCTATATGTTCTTTGTTGTGAGTGTACACAGTACAATAACATTTCCCCAGGCAGTGGCAGCCACAACATCCCAGTGTTTTGCTGTTGCTGGTGTTTGATTTAGAAATAACAAAAAAAACAAAAACATAAACAGGTCTAGAATATTGTAACTAAAAAAAGAAAAAAGTAAGGGAGAACACAGTAGCAATACATAATTGCTAAATTTGGGGAAACCAAGTAAAGGTAAACACTTAGTAGCTCTCAACTCCAACAGCTAACACTGAGACTTCCTGCCAGGTGATCTTAAGGGCATCAAATAAGGTTCGACAGTCTCATTGGACAAAATCATAATAAATAGCTGTTGGTGCTGTGGATTCTGGATGTGACTGAAATGCCAAAACAATCATTCCCTGAGTAGTTTTGAGAACAGAAAATATCAAATGCTATAAAACAGAGAAACAACCTCAGAATAGTACCTGCTACACAATAAAAATAGATGTGTTTTTATATTGATCATGCTTTGCCCAAACCTGTTTTTCTGGGGTGATACTGATTGACCCTTCACAACTTCACTCTATTCATCATGGCACTGAATTGATTTGATTCAATTTACCATGAGTCAGAAGACCTTAGACAGACTTAAAAGACTGATTTAAAGAGGGAGCGCCAAGCAATTCAAGTGCTCATTTCTTCATTGTATGGTAATGTTTCTATTGGAATAGTTATTTAAACAAATCTATTCTCAGTGCGTTTCCATTGTCAGGCTAAGCCTATTACTCCTTATTTACAACTTACAGCCCCTCTCAGTGTCCACAGGCTGATGTCATGACTTGAAATGAATCCTATTTTATTCACTACAGTGATTTGGGAAAGACACAGGTCACTATGGTAGCTGTTATGCCATGATGGGGTTCTTAACTGATGGCTCAAAGATTTTCATGGTAGAAGAAGAATACAGCACGCTGTAGCTGTCAATCAACTGTCTGCACACAAACTCACACACTGACTTTATCTAACCCCTGCCATTCACCCTCTGTAACCACAATATCTATATATAGCTCTTTATCCTAAAATTCCCTTTTCAGCTCTTCATGTACCGATTGGTGTAACGCACGCTATAAATAAGTGGTAGGACACATGGAGAAAGACAGACTCGCCCACAGTGGATATCTTCCTGAACCTGGATGGGAGAGGAAACGAAGGGAAGGCTGTTGCAAGAGCAGAACAAAGGACTTGGATTGCCCCCCAAATATCTTGATCACACTGTAGAAAGCTTTTTAACATATCGCTGAAAATGTGTGTGTGTGTGTGTGTGTGTGTGTGTGTGTGTGTTTGCTGTGATTACAGTGACCAGTTTGCAACTGTTCATCACAAACAACCCCAACAGACAAGAATCTCATAAAACTCCTTGTTCTGTCTACACCTGTATTTTGCTCTTTATCTCCCTCCTCCAAGGTCTCTCCAGATCTCTCTACTCTCCCTCTACCTCTACCTCTTTTTGTCTCTCAACTCCTCTAATCCCTCCACAAGCCTTGATATGTGTTCCTGTCTCTTAATTTCCTTCACTTTGTCTCCTTCTCACCTCTCCCTGTATCGCTCTCTTTCCATCAGACTGCACTGCTGCTACACTTTCTTCTCGTCCAGGCCAGTTCCCTGGAGTACAGTCAGTGTAGTGCGGAGAGGTTGGGGCTGTGAGCAAAACACTCTTTCCTCTCCACTTCACACAGGGCTTAGAGATGAGACAAACACAACTACAGACAGATGAGGCTCCTCTGAGAGCTTCACCGTATGTGTGTGTATGAGTGGAACAGATCATTTCTCAGTGGCCATAAGAGGAACCTGATAAAAGCAGCGGTACTACTTTGTTAAGCAGTGCTGAACAAAATGTTGCTTGTTCACTCTTCACTCTCAGATTTTAAAGATATGTATTTGTTTTTCTAAGTGTGTACCTTCATATACAATATGTATATCTATATTACAATGTTTGTCTATTCATAAAAAGCTACATAAATTAATGTTTGGACAATCTCGCCCATGTCTTGAGAAGCTATTTGTTGCTCAAGTAGTATAGAAAAATGTAGGAAGATGAGGAAGATGAGAGGGGAAAAGCATAAAGAAAGGAGAGAGGGAGAAAGAGGAGAGAAAGGGCAGTGAAAGCGACAGCAGAGACAGAACCGATGAGACGCTGCGTTTGATCTTTGGTTCCTCCACAATCTTCTTTTTCACAGCCGCAAAGAACAGAGACAAAGTCACAGACGCTGCAACACAAATCACCTTGGATGCACCATGCTATTATGAGGATGATCCACGCTGCAAACAGCCCAAACTTTGGAGAGTGAGGTAGAAGTACAAGGAGACAGAGAGAAAAAAGGCAGAAAGGAATGAAAGGGATAGTAGGGGAAACAGTGTGCTAACTAACTCTCAGGTTTGATCTATAATTCATATTTCATCGTCATGTACGCCTTAGGAAGATCTTCACAACTTCTCCTCTTCTTTTTTTTACACCTGTCTCAATTTTTCTCTGTCCTTGCTGACCTTCTCTCTGTGTTTATGTCTATATCTGTTTGCCAGTGTTTGACTTTTAGACCACTGTCATCTGTGGCTGCTCATGCATGGCATCATATCCATTTCCTGGATGCCTCACAGAAAGAAGAAGTGATGCAATGGAGCATGACAGAAAAGGGCCCAAAGGTCCAGAGCTAAATGGAGCAGAGCACCTAAGCCGCCCGTCTGACCACTGTATCACCACTACTACCATAGTTTCTTTTCCACACCAAGTGACTGGGCGCGCGGCCAGGAGACGTGGTTCCATGGTGGAACCAGGGTAGATGCCACCCAGAGCTGGGGTTAAAGCCAGAGAGAGCTGGGGGTTGAAACTCAAGAGCAGTTACGGCAACCATGTGGAAAGAAGCAGATTGTTTCTGCAAGAAGCAAGGATGGGATTTGGGGAATAGAGAAAAGCAGAACATGTGGCTTGGACCCGGGAAACACAGGGGCCGAGGGAAAACAGAAATTGGATGATGTGAACTACGAAGGGTAGTGGGAACAACTCAGTGATTGAGGTCAGATTTCAGCCCCGGTAATAATGCCATTGAGGGCAGAATTAAATCACAATCCTGGAGCTGAAAATGATAAAAATGCTCTCTATAGTACAAACATGTGCATTTACATGCCTTAGCAGGTGTGGGTTATGGTGCAGAGGAGTCTTTCAAATGCTGTCTAGCTGGCCCTAAAGAACAGCAGAGGTGAATGCAGCACAAATTGTCAGAGAAGAAAGATTTCCACTTGTCTGTTAGGGATTCAAATCAACAGGTTCAAATCCATAAAAATCATGGTCAGAAAAATAAATAACTAACGAAAGCTTACATAAAGATCGTAGCTGCAACTCCAACAGTTGTCAAAGGCCAACATGAGGCCCAACACTGAAAACGTATTATTGACAATGACCCATGTAAAGAAGTATCCCCTACTGCTCCAGCTAGAATCTACCGCCAGCTATACTGTTTTTAAGTCCCGTCCTGGGCTCAACAGGTCTGAGTATCTCAGTGTGGTTTCAATAAGTAGATATGTGTATTGATAATCAACAAACAGCCGTTAAGGTTAAGCCACAGGGGTTTAAATTTCATGACCAATATTTATCAGTTTCCTCAATATGGCTACAGGATCAATAGATATAGATGATGAAACTGAATACATTTTGTTCAGCTGTCTGTGACTTGTGGAAAAGGAGCTTGAAAGAAATGAATCAATAGGAAGCTCAACAGCTGACTGGGGAAGTGGGCGGGGCTCAAATCACAGCTCAACAGGCCTGGTTGCATGAAAATGAATGGATAAAGTAAAGCCCCAGTCAGACAGGATTTATTTCTCCAGGGGAGGTCCGGTGATTTCAATATTGCATGTGCTCTTCAGTAATTTTAATCCCATAGAAGAGTATATTGTGTGTGGTTTTCTCCCCCTCTTCCACAGTATTAATTACAGTACCAAATACCTTCAGTTTTATGTTTGTTGGACATACAGCGCACACTGTAGCTCTGAGCTCTACTAATAAGAAAACATCTGTTTATCAGTTCTCTCCTGTTTCTTTCTACAGATTTCTAGGTTGAATGTTTTGCTAGGCATGAAAAGATGGCCCTTCCTCAAAAGGAAAAAAAAAAAGCTCAACAATAAGTGCATCTGCTTACATTTCATTCATGGCGTGCTGTTTAAAATTTTTGATAAACAATACAAAGCACACCAATCACAAAATGTGCTGATTGCTGTTTCTAACAAGTGTTTTACGTAATGCGGTACCTTGGCTTTCCTTCACAGAATGCAGGCATCATATACCTCTCAGTTAAAGCTAATAGAGTTTATTGATTTTCCTCTGGCTAGAATGTCCTGGAGGTTTCTCATTTGCCGAAACTTAATAGATTCATGTTTGCTAACATGAACTCTGACAAACACACTTAGATCTAATACCAGAATGCCACTCTTCCTCCACACAAACACACATGCATATATTGTGGGGGCAGCTGTAGGTTTTTCATTTACTGTTTTTTAACGTGCAAGACCACAAGTTGAGCCGCACTCTCAATCAAAGCACAATACATTTGCCACTACAAATGTATCTGTTATCCTACCCACTTGCACCAGTGCTGTCATAGCAACGATGTATCAATGCTGGAGGCATGAAAGCACAATCACTTTCTGAGGATCATGGGAACCAACAATGCATAAAATATGAAAGAGGGGTAGAGACTGAGATATAGCGATATAAGTAAAGTTCAAGTTGGAAAGATTTTTAGAAGAAGATATTGTGTGATGAAAAGAATGAGACCGGTATGGAGAGCAAAATCACCACTGGAGAGATAAATGTGTGGAATGAGTCAATGGGAAATGCATAGTAAATGGGGGGACATGGGGTGTCAAGAGAAAGGATGAAGAATGACGGGGCAGGCGATGTTGAATCAGCAGTAACCTGCATACAGCGAACTGCTGTGCTCACAAAATAGCAGCTCTCCCATCATATTCATATCTTTTTTTTCTGGCGATTCTCACAACACAGAGATGGAGGCAGTAATCATTTGGCCAACACTCCTCCATGGCAGACTTGATATGAGTAGAGTGGTGCGGCACTGCCATTGAGATGTGTGAATGCACTGCCAGGCATAATGTGCTCAATAACTTTTGATTAGTTTTGCCTTCCCTGTGATAGACTGGAAACTGGGCTGTACCCCACCTCTTGCCCAATGTGTGCTGGGATAGACTCCGGCTCCCCACAACCCAGAGCAGGATTAATAGTTTAGGAATCGCATGGATGGATGGATTGTGATCGGTTTTGCCTCCACAAATCAAAGAAGGGCTGGAGCTATTCTGCCCAAAGGGAAACAAAAAGTTCGCCAAAAGTGTTGGTAATCAAAGAAATCAAACCGTTTCTTGATCTTGGGGCTGATGTGTGGCTGACATGACATGGTAGCTCATTGGAATTAACATGATGAGGGTATTTCTGGATATAACACCCCATCAGTATGCACTTGTCTTCTTCTGGAATTTTAAACTACAAAAGGCTTGTGTTTGCGTTTCTGTGTGTGTATGTGTGTGCATGTCCATGAAGGCGGACCTACAAACTCACTTGGGAGAGCAACGTGCAGTGCCGAGTATTTATTTGTGAGTCATGAATATTCTAGATGCCTAATTGCACCTCGCAATGTTGAGGAATTCCATCGGCAAGCCTGAAGGTAAACCACCATGCTACGAGAAAGTCAGAGAAGAGAGAGAGAGAGAGAGGAATACAGTTTGTACTTTCAAACAAATACAAAAAAAGATTTGCTTTGTTTCTGGAAGCTTAACAACCTCCCCTTTCCTTTTGTACCACATGTGAATTATTGGGTTGACTTGAGCTCTGTGACACTAATATTGCCAAGGTTGGAGTTTGGGAAAACTGGATGCTCTCAATGAGCTCTATCATGAGTACATTCACCAAATGGCACGCTGCTGCATCAGTTCATATCACATTCAAGTTAAGAGGCGCAAACAAATCAAAGAGCTGATGGCACAAACAAATCAAAGAGCTGATGTCTCTCTTCTCGTCTTACAATCCCTCTCCCTTCTCTGATCACTCATTTATACTTCAGTCAGAGACACTTATGTTGAGGAATTGAACATCTATGCAGTTATATCTGGTGCAAAAGGCTCCGCTTCGACAGAATCCAAGCAGCAACAGGGATTCAGCTGGGAGCACTAATCCCCCAGAATCATAAGCACATTAACTTTAGTATGCAGAATTCAGAGAGAGCTGTAAACAGATATCAGATCTTGGCCAAGTCAACAATATTTCAAAAGCTTTAACACAAAAAGGAAGGAGGAGGTTAGGGTGGTGGAAGGTGCCGCAGAGGCAGGGATGAGACACGAGAATACAGAGAACAGAACCCAAAATCTGGACCAAAATGATACCAATTAAACCAGCAATACAAAGGAGCATTCCTCAACAGCTATACCGCCTTTTATATTAAACTGTGCATGCATGTTTTTATACATTGTGCCACCACGTTTACTTGCTGTATATGTGTTTATGTGCTTGCATGTATGTCATACAGTCTGCCACAGTTTATTCGTTAAAAGGGGAGACACAGAGAGGAGGGGCTGAAAGGGTTAAAGCAGTACTGCTTTACAGCCAGGTTGAGGCTTAATTCCCACAGGGGCTTCATATGATTAAAATACAGAGGGAAAGAAGAACAGAGCAGAACTGGACAGAAAATAATTGAATCAGGATGGCTTAGTCAAGTTCAGCATGTTCTTGTCAAAACCCCACTGCACTGCAGCTGCATTACGAAGATCATTTTAGTGTTGATCAAACATTTTTCCAGTCATATAGCCATGTTTAATAGAAAAACGCAACTTGACTCTGTTCTTTCCAAGTATTTGCACCGCTCCTTTGTTGCATTACTTTTTGGAGCAATAACAATCTAGCGTAATGTTATGAAGTCTCTCCAGTGGAACATCTCTTGTATCTTGTAGCTGTCTTTTGTGTCCCATTCAAAGACTTACAAGACTATAAGTCTTTGAATGGGACACAACTGCTACTAGACCCCAAGGTTGCTCGGGGAGGCACTGAGAACACAAGACAGTTTCTTGTATCAAATATTCAATTTGACATTGTGGGGAACAGCACTTTGCCTGTTTTCTCCACTCGTCATCACAACCGATAGGCTCAGTAACCACATAAAAAAGTTTTGCACTTTAGGTTTTACGGATAAAAGAAAAAGCAATCCCCCATTCTCTCACTCTACTTCTTCACAGACATTGACTTGTGTGCCTCAAGGTCTATAAAAAAATTACATGATTAAATGTCTCTGTATTAGATTAATTTCCTTTTTATGAGTCTCGAATTGTTTGCTCTCGAGAAATATGTTTTCTGGCTAAATTGCCCCTTTCTCACAGTAACTCAGAATCATCATCTGGTTGACGATGTTGGGATATTGGTAGCCTTGAGCTTAGAGGAGGAAACTATATTGGAGGGAAGGAGTTATGTTTAAAATTTTTCTTTCTTCTGTAGTGTATTACTGTTAAGAAGAATTATGATGCAGTTGGGGTAATTTAAGTATTGACACAGAGGTTCACAATTGGCTCCATGCACTGATAAGTCCATGTAGATTGCTCAGAGTGTGGCAGTTAAAGAAATAGTCCATCATTTTCTGGAGTCAGATCCCATTGAATCCAGTGTGCTGATAATGTATTAGTCTTTTATTATTATTATGAGTGGAGCACAATTACAAGGCTGAACAAAGTTAGATGGCTTCTGAGTCATTGTGCAAAGCTAAGATAACCAGATGCTGTAGCTTCATATTTACCAAAGAGACATAAGATTGGGATTGACTTTCTCATTTAAGATTTTAGAATTCCTTTAAGAAATAGCTCTTGGCTGGATAGTTACATCTCAGTACAGAAAAGGTGTGATATGGGATAGACTCAGCTCTGTAACTGTGCTGCACTCATCATGTCCTACGTTGTCAGCACACACGATTCAAGGAGAATGTTACAGAATACAGAAACAAACTGTTAAATCTTATTATCTTTAAAATGAGTGGGCATGTCCAAAATGAATAAAAGTCATTGCTGGTGAATTTCACTATGAATCAGCGTTGACTGCAAGTAAAGTGACTCAGTTTCACTGCAAAACAAAACATTTTTTTTTACACTTTATATTACTGTTTTAACTTACCAACCAATACTCTTCTGAATAGTTTTGGGGCATACAGTATATTATTCCCAGTGTATATTGATTCTTTTTTATTAACCATGAGTCAACAGTGAATCCAAGCAATGAGTCATATTTGATAATAATGGAAATGGCAAGGATTGTCTGGGGCCTCGGATGGATGGCTTCTCATACATTAGCCTGCAGGCCAGCATCCTATACTGACTGCAACACATTATAACATGGGTCAACTGAAACCCAACGCTGGTTCAGACAACTGAGTGACATGTGCTGACACATGTGACATGCGTAGTTCCTATTTGTATGTGTAAAAGTGGACATACATACTCTTCCTGCATTTGTTGGTTTGTTTGTTTCTTCTTTTTAATCTCTTTCCTTTTCTTTGATCTTCCTTCTCACTGTATTTATATCCTCCCGTCTATTGTCACACTGAGAGACTAGTGAGATTGTTTAAATGTCTTTAAGTCTCTTCTTATCGGGAGAGGATACACTGAGGGAAAGACATGGACTGTGTGATGAGGCGATGAGCCAAAGACATTTTTTCTTATGTTGTCTTATCAGTTTTCAAGTTTAATTCAAAGGCAGACTTGAAACTTGAATGTGATTTGTCACAACAGCTACACAACAAACTCACTGCCTTTTTCCATACTCTTTGCTTTCCTTTCTCAGTTCAATACACAAAACATGATTTACTCTGCTGGCTGTCAAAAACTAATATAATCAGGCTATTTCTTGGAAACCATATATGTCAAACCAGAGGAGGTGAATGTATGTGAATGAATTATTCTCATAAATTTACTTATACAAGTATAAAGTAAGTATGAACAATATGGTAGGAAGCAGCCCCCTCTGTGTCAGGGAGCAGGTGTGCTTTCCTTAAAGCAAAATGGAACATGCTCCAAAGAGATTAAATTGGCAGTCATGCAACGATGCGGGTACAGCAGTGTTTGTGTGTGTGAGTGGGGGTGTATGCTTGTTTTTGAACACTAAGACAGCATGTAGGAAACTCTGAGCATCTGCACCTGCACTACTCTTAAATGGAGGCATGTACACAGTGTAGGTGTCCATCTACGCTTGTGTACATGCATAGATTTGGAACCTTCCTGTGTTCTCCCTTGATTCCATATTATTATTGTTTGGTTGGGTGATGCTGACAAACCTTCTGCACTGCTAAACTAGGCCACTGCCTGGCTGGCGGCAAAAAAAAAAGAAAAAAAAAAAAGATGGAGAGACAGGGAAGGGGAAAGAGTGAGAGGGAGAGGAGAAAAGGAGGTAATGAAGAAATTACATGAAAGCGTAAAAGGCTGCGGAGCGAGTCATTCCCTGTCCTTGTCTATCGGTGCGCCTTACATGTCACAGTGACCCACAGATTGCTAGTATTATCAGCCCGCATCAGACAGGCAAAGCAGGTAGGGCGACAAAATACAAAAATAAATAGATAGATGGATAGGAAGATAGATAGCTCTTGTCCCAGTTAAACAATACAACTTACTAAGAAGAAAAGGATGACATATAAGGGGTACTTTATTGTTTGTTCTTATAAGCTGCTCAGAAGAACATCAGCTCAGTGTCTACGAATCTGAAATGTAATGATCTTAATGCTAAGAGGCCTAAGAGGCTTTCATGCTCATCTACCATCTATTGTTTGTTGTTGTTAGTGGTGTTAGTTGTTTGTTGTTGTTAGTGGTGCAGATCCAACTTAAAGCCTTCTTTATCTTGAACCCTGACACTGATGAAATGAATGGTGTTCTTTGATACGTGTGTACAAAGTATTACAGGGAATTTTTTTTTTTTACCATTATTATTATCATTATCAGAATCTCTCATGACACATTCCCATGTCAAAATGAGGATTTTGTCATTATGATGTTTTGCTGGGTGCAGCTCAGGTGGTACCTGGGGTGGTTCATTAAAGGCCTTGTTGGTGGTTCAATCCCCATCTCTTCCTGTCAGCTCTGTCGGTGGTGACAACAGACATTTACACTCATGGAGGGCCAAATCTGCAAATATGAGTATCACCCGGTATCACCGCGTGATACCCAGTGTGGTGTTAATGACTCAGACATCATTCTTGGATGTTGCCAGTTTTTTTTTTTTTTTCAAAAGCTTGGATTTTTTATTTCTGAATGATAAATGGTCGTAGATGAACGTGCATCTGTATTATATAAAGCATCTTTCTCTCGTGTTTTACCTTTACTTCATAATTTATTTTTGCCAACAGTTCATAATCTTTCTAGACCTGGCCTTAATTTACACCATTTCCTCTCGTAATTACTCAGCTTCCCTTGCCTGGTTGTAATTGTGCCTACATGGGGACTAAAAAACAAATGAAAATCCACAAAAGTCAAACCATCTTTCATATTCAAATATGAATGAAATTCATATTTATCATATTCACGTAATTTTTTTTTGCCAACAGTACATCAATAATTGAGACAAGAGGGCTTCCACTTCTTAAATCACCAAATATTATTGTTTGTGGGCACATACTCAAGCAAACAGAATACAAAGCTAGCCATCTCTTGATTTCCACCCACAAGGCAATAACATGAGGACAAAACCAAAATGAATGCATCACATCCCGTGATAGAGTTAGAACTTCTGGGATGCTGGCTTGATAGCTCCTTTAAGGCAACGATTAGAACAAAGGAAACAGAAAACAAAAGACTTTCCTGCTGCTAACTTGGTGGTGCATTGTGTTCACAGTACAGTACATGCCTAGTTGTTCTCAAGTTATCAGCTCTTGGGACTTGTCTTTGTGCAGGTCTTCGAATTTGGTGTTAAGAGCTAAGAATAGCACATGCAAAAATGTTGATCCCATCAGTATTGCATTTTGTCAACTGTCAACAGAGATTTAAAGTTATTCATATGAATGAGCATGTAGTAGGGATGGGAATGTGGCACAACATAAAGAGGCAGAAAATGGAGGCAGAAAAAAGGGGAGAAACAGGGACATGGGAACTGAGGAATGGGGCTGATAAAGAGAACAAAGGGCTTGACACCAGATATAAGACGAGCTGTGACAGATCATGTTATGAAACTCTCCCCTGCCTGTTAAATCTCAGAGACGGGGAATGTGTGCGAGACACAGAAAGTGAGGGAGAGTGAGAGACAGGGAACGACTTTGTGTGAGAATCAGAAATAGTGAGAAAGACCTCTCTGATTTGGGGTCAAGAACATCCGTCCTCAAAAGAGTCAGAAAAAAAATAAAAAGTTACATGAAACAAATAGCAGAGGTAAAGCAAAATATGCAGAGTGACAGGAGAGAGTGGGAGCAGAGGAAAGGTGAGGATCAGAGTATGTCAGGAGGGAGAGATAAGAGAGAGCTTTGTTTTTGTTTTTTCCCCTCAACTTCTCACTCATGGCAATGGCTAAACTCTGCCTCTTTCACTGTTTGATTCTCTTGGAAGACTTACACCACAGGAAAAGATGGGGCAAGGCAGAGAGGGAGAGAAAACACAGCAGAGAGCGAAAGTGAAGCAAGAGGAAATGGAGGATGATGAGACTGAGGTAGAAAATATGAAGACAGAGGGAGAAAGGATAGAGGAAGAGGTGTAATTAGAAAGAGAAGCAGAAAAAACAAGGCTCTGATAAACAACACAGAAAACCAGGAGAAAGAGACAGATAGGAAATAAAAGGGAGAACACATTTAGACTAAAAACAGATGCAAGAAAAGAAAAATAGAGATTCCAATAAGAGTGCAATAGATCTGTAAAGACATGCAGACATAGGAGTGCCACATCGATAGGAGAGCTTGGTAATTGCATCTAAGGAAGACTAATTGCACGAGGTGTGGTGACACTTTTAGATGTATTACCACTGGACCGACTCTGGTGACAGCTGATGTCAAAGGCACACCAACAGCTTGACTCAGCACCACACACACACACACACACACGAACACACACACACACACACACACACACACACACGAACACACACACACACAAGCATTTAAAAACTTCTCAGGAGAAGAAAGGATCATTTTCAATGGTTTGTGTTCATGTGAAGGTGGTAAGGGGTTAAGTGAGAAATGAGACACATGCAACACAACAAGCTATCCCACTTCTAATTCCATAGAAAGTCGTGGCGTGCTCTTCAACACACAACCATACGAAGACTCGCACACATGCACAGATTCAGACTGCAGTGTGCAGGAGGCTTGTAATGGGCTTTCACCAGCATATAGCCACTTCCAACAGCATTCTCTCCTGCACCTATAAATCATCCTGAGTAGCACGGATAATGCAGCTATAGGACGACCGGACCTGTGTGGACTCAGAAGTCCACAGTTATTTCGGTATGTTTTAATCATAGGCAGCAAAAAGAGCAAGAGTGAAAAAGTGAAAAAATGATGGTGCAGTGCTGTCTGCTGTCTGCTGTCCTACATGTCCAGTCCAGCTTGTCTGCCTTATCCTGTCAATCCTTTGTGATCCTGTTGAGGCTGTAATGTGTCATCACCATTTAACCGAGGTTAAGTCATTTGTGTAGTCATACCGCACACCTGCCATCTTTCTCTCCTAAACTCCCAAATTCCCCGCCTGCTCCTTCTCCCTCTGTCTCCCCTGATGTCACTGAAGCAGAACCCCCTACGGTGAAGTGTATTATCTCACACTGGGAGTTTTAACTAAGTGCCACTTCCCCCAATTAGCATTTTTAAAACGACAAGATTTGTCATCCACGACTGCAGTCCTTGGAAGATTGCAGGCTTGGACTGGAACAAGACCAAGATTAGATGCTTCTGAGAGTCTGCATGCATCAGCTTTCAGCACCTTTCTCCCCCCCAAGGAACAACACGCATGCTTCATTTGCTCTCTCATGTAAAGAGCCAAGATTGTTCAACACTTTCTAAACAGCCAACCCCAGCCTCTGTCAAACAGTGCTGGGGATTAAAAATCATTTGCATGAATCATGTCTGTAATTCTGAACAAACTTGAAATAACTTCAAAAGTGTTTCTGGTTTGCATTTTTTTTCCATTCCCATTTGAAAATGACTGGATCATATGGACTCTTTAACCACCCCAGCAACAATGTTAAGGTAAATTGTTGGTGTCACATGCACTAATGTGTTATTAAACCATGGTCTGAATTTGTCAGTGGGTTCAATTCTGACCCCACATTCAGTCACAACAGAAACTGGAATTTATAAGACCAGACAAAGTTTTTCACTCTTTAGGCGACAAGTTACAGAAACAATGAGCCCACTGTAGCCTCCTCTTGTTCCTCACTGATGGCACTGCAACCTGACATGTACTGCTGACATTGTCGCCCATTTACTGAAGAATCTGATGGGTTTTGTGCTCTCAGATGCCCTCCTGCATGTCATTCACCTCTGATGTTATCTTTCGCATGGAAAGTGCTCAGGACACCACTGAGTTTTTCTTTTTCTTGTGTCCCTTTTCTTGTATCCCGTTGCCACTCGCTGCTGCCAGTCTACTTTCACCATGGGGCTCATTAAAGTGTATGAGCTCTAACAACGTTTAATTCTGTTCTGGTAGTTGAACTGGATGTTGAAACACATGATTGCACATGCATAAGTCAATGATTAATTGTATCCCTCCCTTGATGCATGCATCATGTTCTGGTCAGACAACTGATGTGACAGAAGCACAGGTCAAGTTGACACAGCCCTTAAGTTATAAATATTTATGAAAACAAAACTAGACCAAGGGAATTATTATCATACTGGCTTGTCATAGATCACTTACCCAACTATGCTTCTTTCGTGATGTTAGCGTTATGTTTGTGCATTCACACCCCTTCTTTAAGTTTGACATATATCCCTTATACTTTATTATACTTTAATTTATAATACATTACATTCTTTCCAGTAACTTTACTGCAGACTTGAACATTTGTAAAATTGTGCTTAATCCTTTCATAGTGTTTCATAACTGTTAAAATTGTATGTAACGGGTGGAATGGTTGAAGTCTACATATTATCTCATGAGTGTTTGGTGTCTTGATAGTCATGTTTGCACAAATGAAGACACATTTAGATGGCCCACCACATGTGGAAATTGAAAATGGATATAGGCACTAGACACTAGATAGACACTATGCATGTGCTTATCATATTTACTGTAAAATCTGAGCTGAGATTTCCCCACCGCATGGCTTGACACGTTGTCTGACTGGTGCACCACCTGTTGCCAAGTTGAAAGGGCATGTTACCTGGTGTGACATGGAAGGGATGTTGGCTGTCTGGCAGCACACCCCAATGATCCAAGCCCTAGCGACAGTGCAATTGACATGCATGTAAGGTGCTTGTATGGCAATACTTTCCCTTCACTTGTGTGATGAATGAAACTCTGAGTTTAGATGACTGCGGTAATAAAAGAGTCAGTCCTTGCATCAAAGTGCATTTAAACATTAATAAAAATATTGTCTGGAGTCAGTGGTTTCATATTTCTTTTCTATTTTTTTTCTATTTAAACTGAATAGTGGCTTATTTGATGTCTTTGGTTTTATTACTATGCATACATCAAGAAACAGATAGTGTTAGACATACTGTATGGATTTGGATACAAAAGGTAATAATGTAGTGTGAGTGTAGAAAAACATAGACAGTCTGATTTTTTTCTTGCCGTCATTTTGTCTTATCCTGCTGGAGTCAGTAAATCAACATTTTGCAAATAGTGTGGAGTTTGGAGAGCAAGCATCACAGCTCAGTGTTGAAACCTGCGAGATCTGTCAATCAGCATACACTTTATGAGCCTTAATATCCTCTAAATTGAATTGTAATTTTCCAATTCACCATTACAACATGCATTAGATGCAGTGAAATTAATTAATGAGATGCTAACTTCCTGTGAAAGTAAATGACAGATTGTTCTACACTCCTAACAAATGTCCTCCATACAGAGTCTTTCAGGAAACCACAATCTAACAGCCATTAAAGGACCTGCACTGGCCTGAACACTTGGCTGCAGTGGCTGCTCCTTACCATGGATGTAAGTCCATTATAGTATTGTTTCTGCAAATGTTGTTTTTTAAATGAAGATATCTTTTCCATAAACTCAATTAGCTTCTGCTTTTGCAAGATCACGAAGACAAGTGCTGCTGATTGTCCCTTTAGTGTTTTGTGTTTGAGTCTGAAATATCCTGCTGGAAAGACTCACCCAGAGGCCCTCAGAGTAAATTGCAAGGCTAGCAGAGGGTGTCAATCATCTAAAGGATGGTATTCTTTGTAATAATGTAATTATTTTAAGTGCTGCTTCTAATCAAGTCCAATGTGATCCTACAATTACAACTTAAACCTGTCACATTAGCAGCTGAAATGTTCGCAGTAATGTACGTGTACAGAAAGTTATGCTTATAAAAACATATCACGTACACATACTGTCCATGCACATTGACGCACACAACAGACACAATGTGAAACCTTTGTTTCTCTGCAGTAGCTCCAGATGTGAGTAGTAGTAGTCAAACCTCTGTGTGTGTTTGTAAGTGTTTGTAAGATCATTAGGATCAATGAGCGCTATTGAAATGTTGATTTTGTTTGAGAAAATAAAAACACACAAAGATGTGGCAACACATATACAAACAAACACATTTACAGGCACTCAAACAAACCCAGTTCTCTTGGCATGTCATTGTCCTCACATATTCCTTTTTTTTTTCTGCGCTTCCGTTTATGAAATATAAGCCACACATACAAGAATCTGACAACCGGTTATAAGAAGATGTGAAGATCTATTCACCCTACTGCTATGGCACCAAGTACTGAGTTAAGAACTGCAAACACTTGAGCCTGTGACAACATTCACAAGATTTATTACCATTTCACCCTCCCTCTCTCACCCCAATCATGTGTCCTCCTCTATACTCGTAAAACATTTCTCCAGTATTTTACATTCACACTCTATTCCCTTTCTCTTCCTTCCTGACCACACTCCATCCTTCCTCGACTTCCACTCTTAACCCTGCTCCCCCCTTTAATTGGTCATCTCACCTGTCTGTCGTTCTCTCACTTTATCTCCCTGCCTTCATTCTTTACTGTGGGTTCCCCCCTCTGAACCAGGACCCATTAGTCTCCCACTTGAAAGCAAACTCTTCAGTCTGATTCAAGCAGCCCACCATGAGGCTTCTACTTAAGGAAGGCACTTCAATTCAATTTAATTCTACCAAAGTGAATATTCAGAAATGTACCGCAAACTATGAATTCTGAGGCTTGGGTGCAGTCTTTGTCATCGGCATCACCTCCGCACCTTTACCCTTTCTCTACATCAGATTTTTTCTTTGAGAAATATGATAACAATTGTTACAGATATAATTAGAAAATTGTTGTTAATAGTAAAGTAATAATAATCCAAGTTTATTTTATCTAAAAGCATAATACAATTAAATGATTATCTAATTAGCAGATACTGTATACAAACAAAATTGTTCAAAAGGGATTTATTGACTTCTCTGTGGAGCTGCAGGACACTTTTCCACAGATTGTGTATCTTGCTTGATGGACAGAGACAGCGCACAGAGGCTTGACTTGGTTAAATAATGACACTAACAAAACCGATTTTTACAAGCAATTTCTTCTTTTGCTTGATTTATGGCAGATTACAAAAGAGTGGACAGCCACAGGCTTTTTTTTATTTGAATGCTACATTTGACCTCCAATTCAGCTTTCTAAAATGTCTTTTGCCAGTCAAAAGTTAAATTTAGAGAAGAGTGCCTCTTTCTCATTGTTTTTTTCTCTCCGTCTTGACAGTCAGACAGGCACAAAAAGGGGGGAGGGAGAGAGAAAGTGTGAGAGGGAGAAGTAGCTCTACTGTATTCAAGTGTGTACACCTACAGAAGGCGTGTTGAGATGAATTAAAGATCAAAAGTGGATGGCGGTTATTAAGACCTGTATCTGCCTTGCTTCACTAAGGTGATAAGGTCAGACGGTGAGAAGTGGGTCGTGGAGGTGGTAGAAAAGAAGCAGTGAAAGTAGTGCCGGATGAAAGAACTGGTACAATGAAACAAGGAGAAAAAGATAGCAAACAGAGTGAAGAAAAAACGTGGGAGACAGGGAAAGTGTTTGTGATTAGGAGAAAAAGTGCTAGAAGAAAGAGAGAGAGTGGCTGAGAAAGAGATGAAGAGAGGGAGAAACAGGGAGGGAGGAGGAGAGACAGGGAGAGCATGCGATGACAAAGAACAATGTTGGAGAAAGTAAACAGCTGGTTTTGAGTTGACACTGGGAAACAGATAGCAAAAACAAGCCTCATTATAACTCCTATTGTCCCCTGGGCTGCTTTGGAAATTTTAGAGGCCGTCATTATCAGTTTACCTGCTATTCTCTATCTCTCTCGACCTCACTCTCTCACCTCACTGACAGCTTGGCGAGGTAAGACTATGCTTCCATAATTACGTCTGGATTTTTTTCTGTCTCTCTCTTTTCTACCTGACACCCTCCAGCAAGCCACAGCAGGAGACCCAATTTAAAAAAAAGGGGAATCAATGGATGTACCTTTTCTCAGAGCGGTAACAATGTCCACTTTCGGTGGGATGATGTACACAGTGATGTGTTCAAGTAAACACAAGGTGGAGTGCTAGCAGTTGTCTATCCATCTATCTATCTAGTTTTTCCTGTCCTATCTTTCTCTACCTCTGCCCGTGCGTGGGCGACAGTATTCCTTCCCTGTGATGATACGTGCATGTAGGCATATCAGCATATGGCCTGTGATCATACAGAAACAGAAGCTGGTTGGAAGAACAATGGCTCTGGTTGTGAGAACAATGGTTTCATACACCGCTGACTGCAGCGCTAATGAATCGCTGCCACATTCGCACTGTTTTGTAAGCCAAGTGTGCTTCGGTTGCACATATATAAGTCACAATTTTAGCAAAAGCAGACAGTAATGACAAGAAGTGCGTTTGGTGTAATTATCGTGGCTACATTTCACCACGTCCATATGAGAAAACGACTTGTGCTAGAACAGTTGAGAGCAGGATGTGGCATGGAGGTGTAATTAACACGAAGGAGGAAAACTCAATAACTTTGTTGACCCCTGCAGAGGCTGTAATTTTTTGCCAGGTGTCACAAAGACAACCCACCGTCAACCTCCATTTATTACATCGAATTAAAAACAACATATCAGCCTGTTTAGTTACAGGGTGGTGTAATACTGCCATGACACAAACTGAATAATGAGACTGAAATAAACATTCACAAGGAGGAAAATACTTTCTCCTGAGGCACAAAACAAGTTCAGAAGCAACATGAAGCTTAGTCAGTCCATCAGTCAGTGAGCTAATGCTTGCTCTCCTCATAATAAGCTTACTCAAACAGTGTTGTGCGCCCCTCCTCAGTCATCCCACCATGCATTTTTTGAAATAGCGTACTTAGGGCAATGCCAATGATGCATTAAACAAATTAGCTTCTATGGAAGGCAATGAAGCTGCCAGTGCGTAGGAATGGCTCTGTTTTTTTAACATTACCTCAGAGAATGATCTGATTCTTCCAAGAAGTCCTCCAAATTGAACAACAAAGTACGTCATTTGCTCATGCTCTCTCGAACGATACAGAAGCGTTTTCTCATCTGATGCCCCTATCGGCAGGGCGATGGATAATTTGTCCATTCCATTCCTTCCTTTCATTACAAATCACTGTTTAAATTATTTAAATTAAAATAAATGTTTTATGATGTGACAACGCTGTGTTTACTAGGGATGCTAATTTTGACCGTTAGCCGACCCTCATTAACCGATCATTAACAGTTAGCCGACAAGATTAAAATGCACTATTTAGATTGGACAAATGTTTGTGACCCATTCAAAAAATGACCAATAGGCCTATTACAGAAAGGGTTTATCTTTCTATGTCCAATAGCAGCACAAACAACACCAGAACATGAGGATTCACACATCGACACACATGAATACTTTTCCACTAGTGAAGAGGATCCAATGGGGGGGGGGTTGTCTCTCATACAGGTGTATGCCTCTGGGTCAATCATTTGATGAGGGGTGCTTTAGTCGTCTCCCAGGAGCAACATGGTTGCTGTTCTTTTTTTTTTTTTACTGTTTAACTGATAAATTATTGGTCGGTTAATTATTAACATCCCTAGTTTATACAGGACTGTACAACATCTGATTCGCCCATGGTACTAAAAAGTGAAACAGTGATGGCCTCATTTTATACTGCTATGATATACTAGACATGAGAGTAATCATTATATAATCATTATATACTTTGAAGTGTGTCCTTCAGAAGTAGCCATTCAGAAGCATCAAATAACGAAATACTACATTTCAAAAATTGTTGAATGACTAAAACTGTTTTGTCTATCTTTTTTTTACTATGGTTTTTGAGTTGGATTGTCTTTGAAGCAACTTTTAGGGCTTTACACCTATTTACCAACCCACACAAAGTGCAGTATGTGCTAAGCAGCTAACAGGTCACTCTCGTTCTGGGCTACCTAGATAATATCACCCTGACATGCTTCCCAGGTTTAAAATAACACAGGGCTAGGTCTCAGACGACACACTGTTCCTCATTTAATGCTCCAGTTTCATCTTCTTGGCAATGTATGTGTGTGTGTGTGGTGATAGGTGTGTGTGTGTGTGTGAGCATCGTAATTGAGACCCCAACACCACCGTACACACACAAATTATGGCCCAGTAATAACTTCCTGTAACTATTCTAAAAATACTGTATATCCAAACTTTTTAATGGCACATTTGAGCAGAAGGCTGCAGCAGAGAGTGACATGAAAAACAGCAGAGAGCAAAAGGTTGGATGAAATGCAGCGTCGCTTGGGAGCTGAACTCAAAATCAGTAAGTGGCACCTCAGTTCAGTTCTTCACAGAGCTCACCACGTTCTTGTCAGCGCCTGTGAATCTGGAGTGTGTACACTGATCTGAGTTGTTTACCAAGCACATCAGTACAGCAGTCCTGTGTCTTGTATTATTTAAGATTCTGCAAGTGTCAAGTGTAACCCTTTCCAGAAATAATGTCAACAGACATCATTAGTTCAATATTCAGTGCTAAAATAGGGCTGCATTTTGTTTCATAAAGTCATTTTATTGTAAGTTGGAGACCAAGTTGCTGTTTATTTGTACAGATAGATCAGAAACAAAAATGAAATACAACATATCTGAAAGTGAAGTCTGACTCACTGCCACTCATGACACAAACAGGGTGAAAAACTCACTGAACTGTGAGACTACAAGCGGTGGTTCCTGTTCAAACAGATGCATAATCAAAGCAACATGAACAAAATACACCAAGGTGTTGCTAAAGTACCACTTCACAGTAGTTCCACGTACACAGACAACATGGCACATCTCTTGTCATCACACAACAAATTACTGTACTTGGTTAAGAGAGAACCTCCATCAACACTTAAAGGAATTTAAAGTTGCCATGTAAAGCAGTGGATTTCCTCACAGTTATCAGCGTTGAACCTCTCTCTAAACTGCCTTTTTATTATCAGTTTCAAGTAGACTAAGAGTAACCTGTTAGTCGATATCTTATTAATACCCACATATTTGATTAATTTCAGTCAGGTTCACAGGGCAGGTAATGTGCTTAAAGTGTCCTCACTCTTGCTGATGTTGCTGATGCCCTCGTGTCTTCAGCATATCACATTCCTTTATTAGAAGACAGAAAATCTCGAGTATAGGAGGCGACAGGGAATCATGCACGGTGGGGCTGAAATGACCTGTATGTAAGTCATATATTCCTCATAGTTTCACAGTGCTTAACTGGCAGAAACTGCCACTAATTAGGAGTTTTACGTGAATGACACCTGACTTTACCGGCTTACTTGATGGTTATAACTACTCCTTTTCTGTACAGATGCTGGTTGTAACTGTAATGATGCCCAAGAGTGCCTGGAGAGAGTGAAAACCTCATTAAAACAGGAGAACCTTGAATAGCCTGATTTCAGAAGCTACTGGTCTGAACAGTCCTGCAACTTGTACATGTAAATCATGCTATGCAGGTCCTCATTCTGTGTGAACAAGGCCTTAGTGTACATATCTCCAAGCATACACCCCCATCCCCCATCTACCTCCCTCTTTTTCTGAGAATAGTGAACATTACAGATTACATGCACCTAGAAATGTCATAGCACTCATAAAATATACATCCGCAGTAAAACATGCACTGTTCCCTGCTGCGAGAAGTAGCTGCCCATGAAACAAACGCACTCAAAGAAAACCCCAAACTGGGTGTGCATGCACAAAATCACCATGGGAGGATTGTCTGAGTGATCCTTCATTCTTTCTTTGATCTTATTCCTCTTTCTGCCTCTGACTGTCAGTCATTAAATCTTTTTCAAGCTGAACTGCTGTTGTTTAGCAGTTGCTTCTGGATTAGATTTTTGCAAGTATACTGATCTGATTACAGCACTAGATAGGTCAGCTTATGCAACATGTATGGCTCGCTGCATATCTCCTGTGTTCTCCCACTCTCTTGGTTTGCTAGTAATACCCATGGTGAATTATATGACCAAACTGTATTCAGTTATTTTAAAAGGTCCAGAGCAATGACAGCCACATTGTCCGACTGTAAATTGTTGTTCGACATTTTAAAGATATTATAAAAGACGTAATTAGCTGTGTCTGCTCAGGCAGCAAATGGATGCTTAAAAAACAGTGATGTACACTGAAGTTTCACTCAGGTCAAGATAAATACTGAATGGGTCTCAGAAGAAAATCTTCACCATCAGGCATCAAAAAACGGTTATAAGTAAGATTGTAAATCAGTACACAACCAGCTATCTTTAAATTAATGATTTTAACTGTACATTTTTAAAGAAGGAGCCTCCTTTTTTAATTCTTTCCCTTTTCGCCTGTACGCTAGAAAATGTTCTGTTGTCATCTGGTGGAGGGCAGGGCCGTAATGTGAATGTCAGCGTAGATTAGCAGCTCATGCAACCTCCTCCTCTTCTCTCAGACTAAAACACATTGCTCCTTCTTTCTCAAACTTAAATGTTCTCCATTTGTACGTCATGTACAAGGTCCATGCTATCAAAGCAATGATGTCTCTTCATGTCTTGCTTTCTGCTCTGTTCTGTTTTTCGCCGCTCAGATCGTCCCCATTTCCCCTTCTCCCCACTCCCATTATGTCATTTCTCTTCTCTTCCCTTCTCTAATTGAGGGTAGTCTACAGGCTATGTGTGTTTGTGTGCATGTGCTGTATGTGAGTTTACAAGTATGACAGTTGGTGTCCACTGCAGCAAATGCGTTGTCAGTGTACTGAAGATGCACTATAACTTGAGAACCATATTGGACTGTTTCTCTCTAATGCAATTACAGTTAGAATTGCAATTTCTCTTTAGTTCTTTTTCTGTCATTGGCACTCTTACACAGACGAGGCACTGATAATTACTTCGAGGTTGCAGCTTCATTAGCCAACAGACCTGGCAAGCGGATTAACACTTCAAAGAGTGGAAAGAAAGAATGAGGGAGGATGTTGGGAGCCAGAAAAAATGTGAAGTAATGTTAAAAAGTTGAGTTTAAGCAGGAGAAAGAGAACTAGGTCGGGACAAAACATGACATAACATGACATATGACGCATATGTACATAATTGTTTCATTTGCTTATTTTTCACTGGAACATTTTTAACGCATGTGTGTGTGTGTGTGTGTGTGTGTGTTAGCCTCTGTGTCAGTGGGCATATCCGTGTATGCGTGCATTTGCTTGTACTGTCTGTTCAGTGTTTCTGAATGCACCCATGCAAGTAAAGTTCATTGCAGGAGGGGATGAAATAACAGAGAAACATCTATAAATACAGCGACGGGAGCGACAAATGGTTTGGGCAGAACTGAGAAAGAGACAAGAGACAAACAACATACTAACAGATTTTTATCTTCTTTACCTGCTCTCTGCGTGGCAGCTAGACTCAAAGCATAAGCTCAGTAATGGTGCAAATACTGTATCAAAAAAGGAAAAGGCCAGTGATGTAACCTAATGTGAGCAGGATTAGTAAATGCTAGACACAGCATACTGGCACACTGACTGCCACACTAACACCACAAAAAGGAGTAGGAGAGGCAGGAGCCCGGTGAGAGATAGAGAGAGTAAGTGAGAGAGCAGCAAGTAAAAGAAACAACATGAGAAGTATTTATCTGTTTATTTCTATATGCAATAGAAGACCAGATGTAGGGGGAAAGAAAGCAAGAAAAAAAGTTATGCACAGCTCCAGTGATACAGGTGACAGACGACAGAGGTGTGAGTGCAGATAGATACTGTAGATCAAGACAGATCTATGTGCCTGCAGAGTCCTGCATGTGTAAACAGACTGATAGTGAATGAAAGAGGAGACGGGAGAAGAGGACATAAGATGGGAAAGAATGTTTCCCTTTGCACGCATCATTACAATACACAAAGTTTAACAGACAGGCAGCGGGAGAAGTTACCTCTGCTAACGTCTAATAATATCACCAGGTTGCTGCTATTTTTTTTACTTTTCTCTGTGCTGGCCCTGATGCTGTTGTACAAGGGTTGCCAAGGCACAGGTGTGCACAGCAGATATTGTGTGCTGATAACTAATGAGTCAGAACATGATTTAAAATCCAAATGTTTGGACTTACACACCAATGCACATGCTCGTGTACTGCTCACATACAGACAGACAGATAAACACACAGATGGAGCACATCACCTCCATGCTGAGGTAAGTATGGGTCAACGTAGGATTAGCTGGATTCCCTTTTTTCAGGAAAGTCAATGCAGTGCCATGCCACATAAAGTTGCAATATATATAAACAGTAAATTTGCTAAATATAATTATGGGGTGAAAATTAGAAACCATCATACCCAATTTAATTATGTAACATAATTTTCAGTATAAATTGTAGTGCCAGTGAGTGCCTGACTAGCTGCTCACACAACAATCAGTTGACTTATGTAATGTTTTACAAACAAGAATGCAGATTCAAGTACAGTCGTTCTTGATCTCTCACACCTGCACACATTTGAGCCATGTCTAGATCATAATAATTTTAAAAAGACAAAATACTCAATTTTGGAGGCCCAGTATGGTCTCAGTATGGTCTGATGGAGACACATGCACAAGGTAATGGTTCTGAGGTTTTTCAAGGCCTGCGCTGAAACTTGGTAGGCAGCTGTGAGCCAAACTGAAGGAGAATATAATTCTGCATATGAAAATAATATGACAAGCAAAAAAATGCAGAAACTGGAATTGTCAATGAGGCAAAATATACTGGGAATCAAAAAGGTAATTTACAGGTGCCATTTTGGTTCCCAGCTACCTGAAATGCAAATTTACTGGTGGCAATCAAATCTCGCTGCAGTAACCCTTACCCATCTGCTTTTTCAAGTCGAAAAGTACCCACAAAGGACAATTTACAGCCACTTTGACGCCTGAGATAATGGGAAAAGCAAAGTAATGAAAGTCTTGGTGGATATCAGTCAAAATAAGCTCAGAACTCATCAGTAAAACATGACACACCCTTGATGAGACTCAAACTATGAGGTAATTTAATGCTTCATTCCTTCAGCCCTTCACTGGCAGCACCCACATACACAGACACGACTCAAGACAATGCTCTCTCTCTCTCTCAGACACACACACACACACACACACACACACACACACACACACAAAATGTATTTTCATTTATCACTTCCGGACGGCTCTACGCTCACACATACACAACAGTACGAGAACATACAGCTTAGTTGTCACATACACACATAGCCAGACACAAACATACACAAAGTCTCAGTTCTAGGCTGCCACCCAATCGATAATCCCATTATAGCTGAAAAGGCTCTTTTATTTGTTCTGATTGAGTTTGGGGGGAGGAGGAGGCATGGCTCATAATTAAAGCAGGATTTGCTAGATTGATGGTTAAATGGGGTGGATCGGAATGTAAGCAGACACTTGGGCTGTGGCACATGCAAAAACATTTCTTTAAAGTGTCTATCCCACAAAAACACAGGCTTAAATTTAGACTCTCTTCTCTCTTTCTCCGTACCCCTTCCTCGGTCCATCCCTGTTCTCATCAAAAGTATGTCACATCTTCGCTCCCTCTGAATGTAGTGAGGGTGTGTGTGCACTGTTGCGTCAGTATGGGTGAATACAGGGCCAGTCTCAATGAAAAAGAGTGCTTGAACAGGAGTCACAACCTTGGCCTCTGGCTTAACTGGCCTTGGGCTTACAATAGTTCCACATGTATATAGACATTTACAGCCATGATAAAAGACACACAGCATACACTGTCATTCACAAATTCTTGCATGTTTGCAGTCTTGGACGCAGATCTTCTATATAGAAGCCGACTCCACTTTTGAAATATTTACACATAAACACAACCCTTTTTGAAGGTTTTGTTTGTGTCTCCTCTATGTGTCCAGCTCAGTGGTCTGAACTGTTGCATAGACTAAAATAAGCTGGAATTTGGGAAATTAAGTTAAGGTTTACTTCATCTTAATACCTTTGCTTGCATTTGGCTAATCCTGTGACAGATGCATTGTAAGTAAATTTGTTCAAACAAAGATAAAGTGCTACTTCTACCCATCAACAGACAACATCAACAAAGCTTTAAAATACCTCTATGCCTACTTTCAGAGAATTAATAATTTGATATATGTTGGTGATATTAATGATGTTCCCACCAGAAAATACTCCTGAGAAATTCCATGTTTGTGGTTGTGTTGAGAGCTTCGCCCTTGTTTGCAGTGCATGCACACACCAAACTCACATTAAATACACAAACACTGAAAAACAAAGTGAATCTCCTTCAACATACATGACATAAAAATACATCTTACTGTCATAGCCCCTCATAGACGTGATTATTTGTTGTCTGTGAGCATTTTCACTTTGTCGAAATGTGTTTTTAAGCAAGGCTCTAGACCTAAAATGCTGCTCTACTTGTTGACTAAATGGTAAACTATGGTTATACTGGTCAGCTCTTGTAAGAATGAATGTACGATGTGAGTACTGTGTCCCAGTGGAGCAGTACCCTCAGGCTGTTGCTGTAACAATCTGGTCAAACCACTGGCAATCACAATACTGTGTAACTGCCTCATTACCATTGTTTCAGGTACTGGAACATATGACATCACTGAAAGCAGCTACTCAGCAGAACATCAGCTAAAGTTCAACTAGTTGTTACAGTCATCACATGAGGATGAACCTCATCAAACTGTTTACAGCATCAATGCATGGTTTGTTACCTGCTTGACAAAGAGTATTCCTTTCCTTCATGTTTAATGAGACCAAGGGGCACTGTAACAGAAAACAGAAGTGGCCACTAACATCACATATTTTAAATTAGCTATTTCAAAATAGTGTGAACGGCTCTATTACAGCATTCCAGGTTTGGGATGATCAGAATGCCACACCATGTTAAGTGCAGAGATGTGGATAACCATTCTACCATTAGATGGATTTCAAGTTGGACTTATTATTCATGGCAAAAGCTGGAAGGCACCATCACCTGACATGATAATACAGAATACATTTATTTTGGATGTCGATATGTCCTTCACCATGTCCTTTCCATCTGTACAGACACTTCTGTTTCTGAACATGTTTCCCCTTCAACGGTTGAGAAACCTGCAACATTCAAAACTCTTTCCCTGTCTCCTCAATTTCATGCCTTGTTTGTGGAAAAAGAGCACATCTCTCCAAGAAACAATAGTGCATAATTATCTGACACATGCCGCAAGGCTGCAGTATTCCAGGAGCATAGCCAGCATGTGACTGGAAGGAGCCATATGCAAACACCTGAAGTGTTAACAGAATTCTAACAATGCTGGCAATGGCTTTGAGATCTTAGAGTGACAGGCTTAATGTCTTCCTGAATCTCCTCAAGTAAGTCAATAATTGCCTTTCTTAACAGCCTATAACGGTTAATAGTTTCTCTGTTGGTTATCTTAATTAATGTTAATGTCTAAATATCCTCTCCTTAGCACACCTGGGATGATGTCAGTGCCTTTGGCTCGCTGCAATCAGCCACTACAATAGTAATTTTACACTGCATGCATCATGTCTCTTTAATACCCCCGTATCACCTAGAAGGTCAAATCTTTTTGTGTAATTGTTTTGAGAATTTAGCGCTGGTTTTTGTGAATAGTACTCACCCTGTAAAAAGGTTGTTTGCATTCAAAAGGGATTGATTTTGTCTTGAAATGCAAACTAATTAGTTAATTAAATATACAATACAAGAAAGATGCACTCACTGTATCCTGGGCAGCGCTACCAAATGCTTTTCCTCCCACTGTTGTTGGTTTCTGAATTAGAAGTTATTTTATGTTTTGCCCTTACTGTTAAGTCCACAAAAGCATTAGAACGTTTTATTAGTGCTCCTGTCAGACTCAAAAAGCCCTATAAGGGGGCCCCAGAGGCAATTCAGCTTTTATACCTGACTGGACCAAAGTGATTTGAAATGACTAAGTGACAGTGCCATCCTCAGAGCCCACTGAGAGTTTGCTAAAAAGCCTTCAAATATAAAAGTAAAGGGGATTTACTCATGTAGGTGATTATATCACTGTCAGATGCAACTGTGTGACCAACCGTATAATTTTCCACAGGGTTACAGTTACTGATTAAGCAGGTCACAGCTGATTATATAATGGAACATGCAATCACATCACACATGAAGTTTCACATTTACTCAGAGACTAACATCTGATTTCTTCATGTAGTCCATGTGAACACATACAGCCGTACATACACAAACACAGACACTGTAACCAAAGCGACACACTAAGTAAAGGTACTTTTTATTTCTGTCTTCTTGGGTGTGGCTTTCATGAAGTCACTGTCCTGTTACTGTAATCTTTTAAATTAAAACATTTGGGGTTGGCTTTGTGTTTTCTTTGTCCCTATCATGCAACAGGCTGTACAGGCTAGCATATTAGCCCTTTAGCTGGTGAATTCTGCTTACTTCCAAAAGCTGAGGTCGCGAATGGGACTGTCAATATCTTACATATAATAAGCAACCTCATTTGATTGATATCCACATTTGAGCCATTCCACAGAGAGGCTCAAGTTCACAGTGACTGGTGGTGCATGTAAGGACACTGTAGTCATGCCCACAGAGACTGTGAGTGTGTGCTGAAATGAATGTGCACCACACAGTCTTTGCTTCAAACCATGTCTGACATTGAGGAACAGGGATCATTGTGTGCACATTATTATAATTTTAAAAATTCCACTGCGCAACAAAACAGGAAAAGGAGATACCAGAATGAGAGGTTAACTTGCCTGTTTAATTGCCTAAACTACACACATTTGACAAAATATGATACACTGTAAATCACGTTTTTGTTGCATCCACCTTCCACCAAATGAACACGGTGTTCACTCTGTTTGCCTCATTTATTGGTGGTGATATAGCTCCACAGTCACATATCAAAGGCCCAATCGGTATTTTTGTCCCACCGAGCTGATTGTGAGTGGCACCACTGAGTCTGTGAAAGTGATCTTAACAAAGAAGCATATGTTGATTCCCAAAAAGGAGGAGAAAATTCAAATCCAACCCTGCATGAATAATTGCTTCTTACAATCCAGATTGCAAGACTAATTTCCATATAGTTACATTATGTATTGCGCAGAAGAGGCTACAGTAAATTAACACAGCATACAAGATTGCATGCATATACAGTAAAAGCTCTACTGTTTGGATGATAGTTCTAACTTTTACTGTACCTGTTCATTATTGTCACAGTGTAGGTGACACAGCTTACTAGACTTTGATTGTATGTCAGCAGCGATGTAGTGTGACTTATAGTAGGTAGTCACAATAAGAAACATCATGCACAATATGCACTACAAAGCTGTGTTCACCTCAGCGTAATACTTATTGTAGTGTCCCTTTCACCCTGTTATCTGCTCCTGAGCTGTGTTAACTTTTTTTCTTTTTGTCAGGAAGTGGGCATTACGGATGAGCAATACCTTATATTTCCTTGCTTTAAATTCTTTTTTGTCCAGACCTTTACTTTCATTTTGCAACAAATGTTCAACCTCTACTCACTTAATGATATTATTTGTGATATTATGTCGAACATTTTTGGCTAAAATAGATGCCCATAAGTGAATTCTTCAATCTAAAGCGATACTGGTCCCCTTGTTCAATCCAAGTTGTTGGTGACACTGTTCTTGTTACTTTACAGTATTGTATTTATGTACAATGTATTTATTTCCTCTGGTGTATATTGTGTAAGGTACAGTGCGTCCATGTGCACAGTTACACCACTGCTCATAGTCATACAGGCAAAATCGATTCCTTTCAACAATTACATGTGTAACCTTCCTTTTTTGTGATGCCATTGTCAGGAGTTTGTTCTTGATGATAGCAATTAATATAATGGCATATGATCACCACAAAATGGTGCTGAAACTTCATTACATGAATATGAAGGTGGATAAACTAAGCTGAGTCTGCTCTGCATTACATTCTTCTTGGAGTAGCAAGATTTTCCTCAACGCTCGCACAGCGGGCGGGAAAGAGAACGGAGATGAAATAATTACAACAATTACTTCTTTTACTTTATCCCTCCCTGACACACACAGCACACTCACATATGCACACACAGCCAGAATATAATAGCTGTGGTAAGTGAAGTACTGTCAGCACTAATGACAATGTTGCCAGTAAAATAAGAGCAATACAAGCAGGGAAGATGGCATAATATATGCCTGTGAAGACGCACTAACTAATGCTTTCACTCCAGTGCTAAACGTTGTGTCAAAAGCCTCACACACTCTCGCAAAGCAGAGTACATGTGTCTAACAGCGAGGTGGGGTCAGTTTGTGTTGTTGCATACATGTAAGATTATATAATCCTTGGTGTGTGCAGATAAAGGTCGGACATGATGGTTACATCCTTGGGAAACACACAGTCGAATGACTTACAGAAGCATAAGTTTGAAGGTATCAGTCACACAAAGGAGTCCATGTTCAAAAATGAGAAACTCTGAGAAACTCATTGAGACCTCAGCTTAATACACGATGGGAAATAAACTGTTTTTATTAAAAAGAATCTCCTACCTGTTCCCTCTCTTTGTTACCTTCTCTCACTCCTCGGAGATCTTTATCGAGGCACAAAAGTGCTCCTTTCTCTCGTCTGCTGTGTATCCTTTAGGAAAGATTTCAGGTGAGGGTTGCCAAGGTTGGCAGGTGGTTGAGGTTGTACACCAAAATTAGTTGGATGCTTTGCTCCCCTTGGGCTCAGTGGTTCTGCCAGGGTTACAGGAGGCAGAATTGGACCTGGAGCTGAAATAAAAAATAATACAAATAAAAAGAGGTGTTAAAAAAAATAATCTAGACGAATTTAACATCACTGGGTATTTTGCAATTAAAAGAAAGGCTAATCATCTCAAAACATGCTTTATTGTTTCTTTGCTTTATTTCATGTACAGTAACTAGCTAATATAAACCATTATGTATCAATTTATGTAACAAGTCAGTAAATCTGAGTGTTCGTAAATGGAATTCAAGTTTGATATAAATGTAAATCCTACAAATAATAACATTCAACATGTTGCTTAAATGTCTATGGCTAACAACAGTATATTTAGTGTTAAAAAGAAATACATTCTGGTAAAATAAATCTATCTTTAATAGAGACGAATAGAGAGATGACAGTAAATAATGCATCGCTCAGCACAGAGTGGCAATGTGGACGAATAGACGAAAGTTGAGACTACAGTCAGACAGAGAGAAAAAGGTGAGAATAAGAAAAGGTTTTCAGAGGCATACTGATTTTTCTCTGCATCAAGACTGTGAAGAAATGCGCAATGGACCCATGACAAGCATGAGAAATAATGCTGAGAGCATGAGAAAGGAATGAGGCACCAGAGGATCTATCTATCTATCTATCTATCTATCTATCTATCTATCTATCTATCATATGCCTGTCACTAGTCTATTTATTGCTCTCCATCTATCATTCTTTCTCTATCTGTCCTGCTCTCCTTTTCTCTAACTTCATTTCAGCTGCTGTGGTTCTCTTAAATTAACATTACCAGGGCAGAGAAGCAGGGTTACAATAATGGCTGATGATGCATCAGAAGGGTACAAGGTGACAGATGGCTCGGTCTGTAAGTGGTACTATATATAATAATGAGATGCTACCTATCTTCCTGTTTCAGTCACAGAGCAGGACACCTGTCACAGCCCACCTCAAGCCGTCAGTACACAACACACTGCCTATCTATGAATAATTTGTGCAAATAACTGTCAGAGAAACTGACAAACACAGCTCCCTTTTCTCTCTCTCTCTCTCTCTCTCGCTCTCTTTGTATTGGTCTCTGCCTTTCTTTATCCGTCTCTTTCCATCTTTCTCCCTCTCTCCCTCCAGTACTTTCACCCTCTCCCTGACACACACACACACAAGCACAGACATACCCACACAGACAGTCTGAATCAGTTAGGGAGAGCCCGGCCGGCTGCCCCAAAGTGAGCCGAGCGTGACATCTCATTTTCAGCAGTAATACTGGGCTGATCCTGCTCCTCCCTTACAAGTTAAATGGAGAAAGGGTGCTGCATTACACTTGATCATGACTAGGCACAGTAAGTAGGCATATGCATGTGAGAAGACAAGAGCACTCGGCTCATGAAAACACATACACACTGAGGAAAACACACATCCTGTGAGCTCTCACCCGCAGTAAAATATACTTGCAAGATACATGAGTGCACTCACAGAGCATGTTTTGCATGCACCCTGCAGACACTAAAACAAACACATATGCTTATATTGCAGAAACACAAACACACAGGGTTTCAAGCTGACTACTGAAACAGATTAGAAGTGTCTCCCCTGTGTGCTCTTACGGCAAAAGAAAAGTTGAAACTAAAGAAATTCAAGAATAAAAAAAGCACACAGAAACAAACCTCACTGAAGGCGTGCATGTTCCAGTGTTGTTTTTTTTGCTTAATAAAATAAGCTTCAAAAGAATCAAAGTGCTGATAAAAAAAAAATGGAGCACACTTGAGGCTTACTTCACACTATTTGTTTATCCCTAGACATGAATATACAAATATTATAAAATAAAATGAATTTGATCTCATCACATTCCTCAAAAATGCTGTATGATCCTTATAAATGTTGATTTTATATTTATGTTATTTTAAAAGGACATGTTTTTGTACTAGTAGGCATAAACAGTGTTGCCATGACAGGGGTCAAAATGGATTTCCTTGGGAAATTTCATCTTGAAGGAAGTGCACTAGGGCTGTCAGCTCTGAAGAAACATTGCCCAAATGTACTGTATTCATGCTTGAACCATTTCCATTTTAAAAACTCCACGAGTTTTCCTCTGGGGATGCCCTCAGGTCAAATTGTCAACTTTCTACTCAGGATGTCAAAAACTAATGGCCAGATTTCCATTAAATTTGCTGGGGATATTTATGGTCCCTGGAGGATGAATTCTAGAGAGAATGAAAATACTTTACACTTTGGACACTTTTGTCATCTTAACCTCATCTCATGCCCACAAAGGGTTGAACCTGGGTTGCCTGACACTGCCTGACACTGTTACCCTACTGATACAGCTCTGAGAACAACAAATATTTTGTTATGTCGTTCTTTCTGTTCAACAGTCACACTGGAGACTGCAGTTGGCTTTTTTATTTTTGGTTATTTATTTGATGGCCCTAGACTATAACAGCGATTTTTCGACTATTTTTCATGTTAAAAGTCTGGATAGTAGCTTTGTATAGTCACATCAAACAACTATATCTAGGGTATCGGTTAGAGAGAGTGACAAGAGCCAAATACTAAGAACCCAAACTAATCCAGCGAGTACTTTCATCATCCCACGAAACACAGAGGAAGGATATCATGTGTTGCTCCCTCACCAGGCAATGAAGCAGTGTGTGTTTTCTATCTAGTCTCAATGTCATTCTCAATAATGGATGGACACCATGTCTGACTACTGTCTCAGCTTCCAGAGTGTATTTATGATAGTGAAATGCTGTAGACACATCAATATTGAAAGTTACTCAAACACGTTACCACCACTTATACAACTCAGACGCTGACTTGAGCAACATGGCCCCCAAGAGACTTGGATCGAGTTTGCTATTTTTGCTTAAATTTTCAGAGGTGACACCTGTGCAGCAATTCACATTGAGTGTTAATATTACTTCTTCTCATTTATCTCTCT
The DNA here is from genome assembly GCF_043641665.1 of Enoplosus armatus. NCBI lineage: Eukaryota > Metazoa > Chordata > Actinopteri > Centrarchiformes > Enoplosidae > Enoplosus > Enoplosus armatus. The sequence continues at coordinate 9,278,618 of NC_092196.1, read as the reverse complement.
CTTACAGATGTTCACTGTCTCCCTCCCTCTCAATATTTCTCTACCTCTCCCACTCATAATCGCATCAAAGAGAAGCAGCTGCTGATACATTGAGAGCGTTGGAAGTGAATCAGTCACTTTTCCTCTGTTCAGCAATACACATATACAAAGAGGAGCCTTACTCATAGCTAGGTGCAGTCAGCATTTTTATAGCCTCCACACTCTCTCATGGGTCCATGGGTGGATTACACAAATGAGTTACAAAATCTCATGTGTGTGGGTGGCTGTGTCTCTGTGTTTGCACATGTGTTAATACATACTTTGTATTTACAACATTTCATCAAAATGAAGAGTGAAAACTAACTTTAAGGAAAGGAAAGAAGAGGAGTTTGGAGATGAGGTTGGAGGGGAGAAAAAAGAGGGAACACAGTGCCAGGATGCAAGTAAAGAAGAACAAGAAAGCAAACGGGGAGAAAGATGGGAAGGAGAGGAAGATCAAAAGCGGTAAGAATGATTAGAGGGAAGGTGAGATTGCTAGATAGCGTTTTTGTACAATGTACAGTGGAATAGAGTCCATGGGCATGTACATTTACACCTCGTTAGTCTGACAGCAAGATCAACTGAAATTAAGCACTTTCTGCGAGTGTGTGGTTGTCTGTCAAAGAAGGCTGGACTTGTAGAGTGGACAAATTGACAGTACTCTGAACTTCATCCCTAACTGCAGCTCAAAGCAGCAATTAGAGAGAAATGTCAGAGCCAACCAATCAAAGCACCATTTACAGTGAAGTGATCTTTCAAATATTTTGCATGACAGTCTTTTTACTTTTCATGACTGTCACAACTACTATTAAATGGCCCTTAGAGCGATTGGTTGTCAGCTTGTCAAAGCCAAGAGACGAGCAACTGTGAAACTGTTGCTCATCTATATGTTCAATGTTTTAATGGACCATCGATGTCAAGGGTGTGAGTTGGCGTAATAATATTAATTCTAAAAAAAAGAAAAGAAGAACTGTGCTCAGTGCCCAACTGGAGTTCAACTAATGTGTAAAAAGTTCACTCACCTCCAACTCACTCTGCAGTGTTTACAGCCCATATTACACAAGTGTCTCCATCCACCATTTCACTTAAATTTGGCCTTTTTGTTAGATTTTTTTTCTTTTTATGTAACATTGTGCAGGAGTTTCTATTTCATGTATGGTTCTACAATAGGTATAATTTAGAAAATCTAATCTGAATTTACTACTTGATTTTTGTGACATGGGCCATATGAGTATCTCCAGGTGGGTTTTGGTGGACCGGTCTGAGTCAAAAGTTCATTTTTATTGCCAGTCCATCCCTACTGGCTCTGTGCCTCTGACATCTTTATCTTTAAACCCCACATACTGCTCACTTCAGCAGTCTCACACAGAGCAACACAAAGAAGTCTTCTGCATACATATGCTTCTCCCTCACAGCATGGACTAGAATGAGTGTATGAGGGAAAAAGAAGAGAGTAATTAGAGGGTTGGAAACAGCACCATGTCCAAATCTAAAATGGACACCAGTGTGCTCCAGGCACTGCTATTACCACTATAACCAGCTGGTCTGCTGCTACATAACTAACAATGCTAGCATTACTCAGTGTAGACAATGCATAGTGGTCATTGGGCTCAGTTCTTAAAAGCAATATTGTTATTATTCCTAATAAAGAATTTCCGGAAGCATTACTTGTGTCAGGTGTGCAAATGTGCCTCGCTATTACATGAATATGAAGAAATCATAAAATGTTGAGCATTGAAAGGCCTTTGAATTTAAACTTTCACCCATGGAATGTGTTCAATTTTTCCTTGCACTTGTAATCTTATGAGTCCACATACTCAGTTGTATGATTTAAGCCTCTTATGTCTGTTATGCTTTGCTGCACTTCAGTTTCTAATTTCAGGAAAAAAAAAATCTTGAGCATGAGAAAGTCGTGACCTCTCCATCTGCGTCTTAGCATTTAGACATATCTTAATTAGCTTGATACAATGCCTACATGATGGGAGATATGCAAGCTTGTGATCTGACTGTATATGAGTTCTTGGTGCGTTGAAAGAGCAATGAAAGATACCTAATTATGCTTGGAATACTTCCTAGCACTTTGCTGCATCCAAATTTATAATGTCATCCATTCTCAACAGGCAAATAATGCGAGAGGAAATCTCCTTTACACATGAATGAATAGCAAAATCAGTCAGTTGCGTAGTGGTCATCTGGACAATTCCCATTTGTAATTTGATTATGCAAACATCCAATTATAATGCCTTGTGATCATCAAGACAAGAAACCAATTCAGAATGAATTATATATTTGAAACCTTCCATATATGCTTCCTCTTATTGTATGCTATGAAGCCAGCTGTATGTGTTTACTGCGTGCCCTGCTCAAAATAAACATATGTAATGATACTTTTACCAAATTCATGATATAATATATAATGTATGTATGTAATGGTCTTAGTTCCCTTCATTTAGAAGAAAAGACAAGGATCTGATGTGTAGCAAGGGACAGTAAGTCTATCTTTGGTTCAACATGCCAGAAGTGCACTCAATCCGCTCAACACACCTCATAAAATGTCAGTCGTTTATGTGTGTGCATCCATGCTCATAACAAGGCCCTATGAAGCAAAAACACCAAACACTCCTTCAACGTTTTAATAAACACCCTGTAAGGCAAGAAACTGAGGCTGCCAACAAAGACAAAGGTTTAACAATCTGAGGAGAGCAGGTGTGAGTCAAGAACCAAGGTGATGTCATGAAGTCACAGGAGGCAGGTGGGCCAACTGAGCTGAGCAGTTGAGAAGGAGCCCGCATCTGGTAAATGTGTCACCGTTGGTTAGATAACGATGACACATTGAATGAAGCAGACATTTTGGAGAACTTTCTGTCTTGTACCTGCACGTTCTCACACAGTAACAGACGTCATGCCAATTAGAATTGAAATGAGACCAATTTCATCACAGCGTGGAAAAAAAACAGTTGTAGACTGACACCAGAGGAACAGAAACCTCAACACTACTGTAAGTTGCACCAACAACGCCACTAAATGAGCTAAAAGTTTCTTGATTTCATTATTATTTGGGAGCAGGAGGCTGGTAAATTGAAAGTTAGCCCACTACTTCCTACTTGACTAAACCACTGATAGAGCGGAAGGACTGGAAAGGAGGGAGGACTGAAATTGAGCTTCCAACAAATACTGTATATCTCTATTGCCCACCCATCTGTCTTTCTGTCTCTGTCTTTCCTTCAAGGCGCATGTGTCCTTAGTACTGCTAGGCAAAATCTGCCACTGAGGCTCCTAACTGCACAGCTTCAGGCGGGTGAGATGGAGAGAGTGAGAGAGAAAGAAAGACAGAGCGACAGAGAGAGAGAATATGAAGACAAGGAGAGCATTGGTGATAAAAATAATGTGACAAAAGATAAAAAACTTTCATCAGAAAGTGCTGTAGACCTCAGTTTTTAAACGCTTGTCACAGACTCCATACTTTGTCTGTGTGTGTGTGTGTGTGTGTGTGTGTGTGTGTACTGTATGTGTGTTCTTCCATGAACCTGTCCTTCCTCAAGGTATTCTGCTGAATCATGAGGCTGACTCACGATGAAACCTTTCAAGGTGTGCGTCAGTTTGTGATTGTATGCACATAAAAATTGTATGTGTATCCTACGTATCATACGTGTTTAATATGGGTGCGCTATGAGGCTGCTGGAGTGTAATGCATGCTAGGATACGCCTGAGATATATATTGAGGACACAATTCAGCCTCCAACACTGGCCAGCAGTACTTTGGACATACATATACAGTATACACATGCATACACACAAACACGAGTAATCCCTGTGGCATAAATGAAATATTTGACTCTCGGAGATGTCCATGTCGGCTCTGGTTTTCTCTCACTTTGACACTAATGCATCTTTTTTGTGCATGTTTACATTTATGCAGTAAATGTGTCCTTTCAGCCCTCAGCACCATTTTAGAAGTTAACCATGCTCAATCTTCTACTTTCATCACAAACCCTCCTCAGTATGCCGAGCTGCATGAATGAGTAGTAACCATTCATCTTGACAGCTATGCCCGTGAACATAAACCAAAGGTTTTCTTGCCTGCCAACAGCCACAATGCAAGCCTATGTTTTAACCAAACCTTTGGAAGAAGGGTTTAGGTTTTGGACTGAGTGCTGGTGTTGCCACACTCTCTGGTAGAACATTGTGGATTAGAGGGAGAGTGGGGACTTTGATAATCCCCCCTTCACTCTCTCTCTCTCTCTCTCTCTCTCTCTCTCTCTCTCTCTCTCTCTCTGTCCCTGCCTCTAGACCTCTCTCGGGTGGTGAATGACAAATCTCTGTGGGGTGGGGATGCCGTCAGAATAATGTTAAGATAATGTCAGGGCACTGTCAGGACAAGGTTTCATTGTTTGTTTATCTGATTTTATTTTCACCCCTAAAAAAAGACAAAATGTAATGAACACACCACATATTACTCAATGAAAAGGTTAGCTTAATGTTAGCCAAGGTGACTGCATGCAGCACTACATGTCTCATACTCAATCAACAGTAACAAGCTAACTTAAGAAGACACAAAACATGTAAATTAGACAACTTTGAAGTTACCAGGAGTTACGTTTCTCCTCTTTCGGCAGAGGCTAACTGCCTCCCCACACCTTCAGCCCCTGTGCCAAGCTAACAGGTCACGGACCAGTCCGTCCACTGCACACAGAGAGAGCAAGCTCCTGGTAACATAGCAAACAAGCGGACCCTCTAACTACTGAAGGAACTGAGCATTACTGGGATTAGTAACTTTAATGTAATTACTGACTTTACCCCCAGTAACTACTTGTTACTGAAAATTGTCATCACTTTAACGTGTTACTGCCTAACACTGATGATTATGCAGCCAAACAGTCTTTTTTCTGTCACAGTTCATCATGTTATTTGTTATTAATATTCGGGGTTGAGTGTTAGGGTTAAAGTTAGTACCATAAATGTCAATTGCCTATAAATACCAGTTAACAACTGAGAAAAGAAAGCTCTAATTGCAACCCCTGAACAATTTTGAACTGAATTCAGGCAAAGATAAATACACGTTTTGGTATGTTTCCCTGTTTATTCTGCTATCTGTCTAGCTCCATGCAGTCACATCTGGAAACTATGTGATATTGCATTGCTGTATATAAAGTCACTCAAAGTATGTTGTAATCTCTGTAATATGTTTGACTCATAAAACAGGCCTCTGTGTCCACACCATTATAGAACAATACTTAGAGTAAGCCTAAATTTGTCATGCAGTTAGGGCTTATTGAAACAAATGCAGAAAAAAAAACACAACATCATGATAATCTCGACCCCTCTAAATAGAGGTTGGCGTAGATCAGAGTCATAATCTATGTTTGTCGCAGCTGATTCAGTTACATAACAATGGAAGCTGTGGCTCAGTGTCCAAGTGTCATTCTTAAAATAACTCTGTATTTGTAATTGTCAGTCTTTTATGCAAGCTGGGCAATTTCTTTGTTCCTGAAAAGACCAAATTTATATTTATAAATCTTAAGTAGTTATTTCTCCTGCAGCAACATTAATTTAATTTGCGATTTCGATGATCTACCTTCGACTGACATAATGCTACTACAGGTAGCACATGTACACTGACCAGCCCATTCCCATCTGACAGAATACTGAAACTTTTCAGGATTGTTCATGGGAACAAAAACAAGTACACTCAGAATTGATAAGAATCACTCTTGTAAAAAGCTGTGAAATAAATAAAAAAAACATGTTCATGCTTCAGAACATTGCCGTCCCTCAACTACAACACATTCACCTTTCAATTACTATTAATTTAATGTGTAAGTAAATAAACACTTATGAATAAAAAAGTGTGCTCATATTATTCGCATATAAACCACAGCACAGTACAGTGCCACATATACACACTCACATTCTCACACACACTCGTCTAAGCTTTTGTCGCCTGGCTGGTGGATTAAGTGTGAGCATTTGTGAAATCATTTGAACCCCTAGGGGTAAGACTGTAGACGGTGTGTGTGTGCGCATACATATGTGTGTGTCACAATGTTTATGTGTGCAATGTGGTGGGCATTTGGCTTAGGTTTGTGCCCTTTTTTACAGCGTATGTGTGCTTGTGTTCGGGGCCCACAGTGTGTCTGTGTGGTTCAGCTCTACTGTGACTACACACCAGTAAAACTGCAGTAAAAGAAGTTTAAAAAAAGTACTGCAAAATGAAAAAGAAGAACAAATGAACTCCCCTTGGCTTGTTTTAACAGAGGACGTACAGCAATCAATTTTTTTATTGACCAAGGGGAGAGGTAGCATTCGTCTATCTTAACTATTGATTACTTCAAGCCAACAGTTTATTTCTACATTTTAGCCTCCATGACTCCAGACTCTCAGCCTGAGAAGCTGACTAAGCATCACAGAGCATCTGAAGGAATCTGAACTGGGAAAACGTAAACAGTTTTTCATCTTTTTTTTTTCTTTACTTTTCAGATATGAATGAAGGCACAACCATATATACACTGTCAATGTTTAGTCAGTTTGTATTAAGAAATCATGGGCATGTCAAAAGCAACTTCCACGGGCAGATGTGTCTGCAGGCGGCAGGTTAGAGTGAGAGATGTGTTTCTAATCTCTAATCCCCTGGAATAAACTAGAATTATTCTGCCCTCCAAACACCTGTCAGTGTACAGTGGCAGAAAGTAACCAACTAAATTCACTCAAGTACTGTTCTTAAATACAATTTTGAGGTACTTGTACTTTACTTTCAATTTTATGCTATTTCATAGTTATACTTCACTGCATTTCAGAGGGAATTATTGTATACTCCACTACACTTATTTGACAGCCGTAGTTACTAGCTATTTTGAAGATTATATTATACACAAAAAGTGCTGCTTTTATAGACTAAACTACCCAATAGTATACAAACTAGTTATAATTATCTCCACTTCAACCAGCTAAAACATTAAACTGTTGCTTACATAGTATGGTATTAGTAATAATACCACCAAAATGAGTAATTTTGCTTTTTATACTTTAAGTACATTTAGCTGCTAACAGTTTTTTACTTCTACTTTAAAATTAAGATTGCATGACTTTAACTTGTAATGAAGCATTTTTATAGTGTGGTATTGGTACTTTTACGCGAGTAATCACAATACTTCCTCCACTACTAGTCTACCCACCATCCCTGCAATGCTTCTGGCCCACATTTTCAGTGGGCCTGCAGAAGTGTGTGTGTATGCAGGGATTTTCCTCCTATCTCACCCATTGTAGTAACACTGAACCCACCTCTCTCTCTCTCTCTCTGTCTCTCTCTTCATTTTCCTCCCAGTTTATTAAATTTAACTGACATATGTGACCTGCAAGAAAGCAAAATTCATATTGAATTTAGAGGACAGACTGAATGGATCAATACTGATGGATAAGAAAGAAAGACAGAAAAATATTCTCTCTTGAGATACAGTAGCTCAGGAAAACAAGCTCTCAGAAGGGGGGCTTCCACGACTTTCTATTTTGCTTGTTGTTTATGTCTCTCATCCAAAGTCTTTTTTTGCATCACAACCTGGCATCTACAGTGTTGCAAGTTATAAATATTGATTTTAGAGGATAAACAACCTCAGAGTGAAAGGAAATGTGTGAAACTGTAGCATACAGATTTGGGATGGTACTGTCTTGTGTGGAATGATTATGCCATGTTAAGAAATGATGAAATGATCGTCCAGTTTCTCTAATTTCTGTTTGCACTGATTTCTCTTGCAGAGTCCCCCTAAGCAAGCTCAAACATTGAGGGGTTATTGTTGAGCATCAGCTGACATCCGAGTTCAATGTGGCAAAACAGCCATGACGCTGCAACTCACTTTAGCCCTGCGTGAAAAAAACGCAGGCCTCTCATTCATTTGAATGGGGTCCATCTGTTGGCTCAGCAGTTGTGCCAACGCAGAAGGCTCTAGCAAAAAACTACAGGGTACAAAGATAAAATATTTGCAGTTGTGATGACTTTCAAGTTATAAAATGTCCTGTCTTATAGTATTAGAAATCACGGTGCAGTGTTTTAGCATCCAATAAGCCGTCATACTCATGGATCTATCGCTCAAACAGGATCAAACCTGGATCATATATGTTTTTATCGTTTTGGTTTGGGGTGAATTATTTTGGCTACACCAAGGCAAAGGTAAGGTTAGAATTGTGTGGACATTGTTTTGCTTTCTGTACTACCCAACAAAAAACAACACATATAAAATTTTGGCAGATTCTGGACACATTTTGCTGGCCAAGACATTGAAACATTCAGTTTCTGTAGGCCATGGCACAAATTAGAATACAAACAGATTCTCCAGTTGAACATACCGCCACATACTCATCCAACTAAACTGTGCCTAGACGTACAGACACACATGCACACATGCACACACGTACACACGCTAGCACACACACACAGGGGGACTGGAAATACTGTCTCTCTGTGAAACTGCAGATGCAGAGTGGGTGACAAAGCTAAAATATTTATGCCCAGATCTTAGCAGTCTGTACTAAGAGAGGCAGAGACACAGAGAAAGATGGATAGAGAGAGGGAAAGAGGGAGAGATTCAAGAAGAGAGGCAGGCTACAAGAAAGAGGGCGATGGAAAGTGTCAGTGTGTGTGTGTGTGTGTCTGTGTGTGTGCGCGTGTGTGTGTGTGTGTGTTTGTGTGTGAGAAAGAGGAAAAGCAGAGTGATAACAACGGAGAGGGAAAAAGAGAGAGAGAGAGTTGAGTGTGTAGCACAGATGCCAAATGAATCTAGGGCAGTTCAGAAAAAAACGAGGCATTATTTCAAAATCCACTTTGTACGTGTGTGCAAGTATGTGTGCGTAATTGTATTTCTATATTTGTGTGTGTATGTGTGTGTGTGTGTGTGTCTGTGTGATGCACAGGGAAATATGTAAGCATCCATCTAATGTGAATGTAACATGCCAGAGGCTGAAAAGTAGAAACACCACAACTTTCTTTTTTGCTCTATCTTTGCTTTTTATTCATCATCCTTCAACAATTACAGCGCTCTCTTCATCACACCCACTCTTCTTCCAGCATGTTCTGCCCCTCTCTCTCTCTCTTCCTCACATATCCATATGTTTTGTCTTCTTCTAACTCAAACGCTTAAGGATTTTGTGTATGTGAGTATGGGTGTGGGTTAATAGGGGTGGGGGGTTGGCACAAAGCAAACATGATGGCAGATGGTGTCCTTACTTAACACACATACAGTAAACACACACACACACACACACTAAACACTGACTAAACAGATACACCCTCATGCAGACAAAAAGTGGTCCATGCATAACGTGCATGGCTCATAATGCACACACATTCACACATGCAGGTTTCAGTGACAGCTTCGTCAACTCCACTGAGCCACCAGGAGGACAATCCCTAAAAACTCTTGTAATGTGTGCATTCATTTTTTTGTCATGATTTTGCCTTAAAGATGGTGGACCATTTCTTTTTTTTTTAATGATTAATTAATTATTGGGTTTACACTTCAATTCTAAATTCTAAAATAAGCTGCTGTCACTTTTACCTGATTGGTGTGCCAAACTTTTACCATTCAGGAATATATTGTACTCATTATCGCCAGTCGTATATTTTAAATGACTGCACTTTTAACTCAACCAAATAAGAAAAGCTGCACAGCCCACACATTTATCTTTTTTATTTGTCCCATTTTTTCAATCAAATGGTGATTCTGATTAAGAGGCAGTAGTAAAACAATTGCATATTACAGTACTGAAAACACGAGTAAATCACTTCTGAATTAGCGCACAGTGCACTGCAGTAAGAGCTTGAAAATAGCACTACAACAGTAACAGCTGCATATTGTATGAGTCATGTCAAGTACTTTCTTACTCTGGAGATTATTAAATCCGAAATGCGTCCAAATTCTTGGCTTCATTCAAAATCAGACTAGTTGACTTATTTTTTCCTTCTTTATAGTGTCATAGAACAGTGTTTTTCAACCTTTTTTGAGCCAAGGCACACTTTTTTCTTTGGAAAAATCTCGAGGCACACCACCAGCCGAAAATGTTAAAATTTGAAACTCTGTAGCGGCTACAGAGTTTCAAATTTTAACATTTTCGGTCAAGTGCTTCTATGACATAGAAGCACTTGACTGCACTACATGATCACAGGAAAAAGTTCTATATTGTAGTGCTTATTTAGCATTATGTTATTTAGAGGGAAAGCTAAAACATTATCATTTACAGGAATCGATTTTTGGAATTTGTGAGATAATCCAGAATCACAGAGGTTCAGAACATTATTTTCCCCCACCTGTACTGTATATATCAGGCTCTGATATACAGTATACTGGTGTAGTGGTGGTGCCATAAGAAAAACATGGCATAATGAGTTTGAATCATTTAGCATCAGTATAAGCATCATATAGCTTCAATGAAATGAAACAAGCTGATAGAGATATGTGTGATTCTGTCATACAGCTCTATTGTCTTTTCTACATTTAAAGAAAGATTGGGGTAGAATGTAGCAGTAGTGTTGTAGTAGAGTATGTACAGTATAAATATGTGTTTGTGCCTGAGTGAACAATCAAGAGTGCATGTGTGTGTGTGTGTGTGTGTGTGTGTGTGTGTGTGTAAATGTGTGGGCTTGTTTCTTGTGGCTGGCGTACACGTGTACTGCAGATATTCACAGACCTCAGTCAACATCATCCTTCTGAGGGGAGACGTGGATGTCCATACACACATCTAAGCAATATCATACGCGCTGCTGCAGTATGTCGCCACAAGAGAACCAACACCTTCCCTCAAACAGACACGCATCATTGCCACCCACTCTTTCTGCTCAACAGCTTTTCCCCGTCGAAAACATTTTGTCAATGTCAGGTCACATTGCACCATTTTGTCACTCCTGTTATAGTCATAAAGCGCTGAGTTGTTAATCTATTAACATGAGAGAAGCAATACAATATCATCGGATGATTGGCCTCTACATAAAGACTACCGTGGGTTCACTGAACAGTGGTATTTGGCTTCCAGTCATTTCGTTTACTGCCCACAGTCTCTACATGTGGCTATGAAGGTAATGAAAAAGTGAATGCCTATGCAACCAACTGATTTAATTGAAATGAATGAACCATCATGGATCATGGATCATCATTTGTAAAGTTGTATTCAAGCTGAATTGGGGTAGCACATGTTGAGTCTGTGCCACTCTGTTGCATGGCCCTCAACACTGGGCTGAAAACACTGAGTAGCACTACGGATTTTCCCTGTTTATATTACAGTTAGGTTGAAAGGTATGAGACGTGACCATACCTGCCTACCAGATCACCTGCCATTCAAGGGGTTATGGTGGTGTTGGAGATTCACTAACTTCTTCTTCCTTTGCCTTTCTTCTCTCCTGTACACGGTGACATTCTTGTTTCCCATCTTTATCTGTTTCATGTTTCCTCCCTTCCTTCCTTCCTTGATTTCTCCTGTTTCCCAGCCTCTGTCTGTCCACACTCTCTGCACTCCTTTCACGTCTCATCCTCCCAGGGAACGGAAAACAGCGGTATCAACACTTTCACGCCCTGCAAAAGTACAGCTAATGAAACTGCATCCGATAATTCTCCAACCTGCTGTTCCTGTTGCATTTCTGAAACCTCGTCAGCGGATCGCTGCCTACCATGTCTCTCAGTCTCTTGCCCAAGGGGACCTCCCACAGGTTCCTGGCAGTGAAGGAGTGACGGTTGTTGTGAAACATGACTGTCGTATTGATTGCACAGAGCACTGCAACAGCTGGTAGGCTCAAAGAGAGCACAGTGTGCTATGGCCAAGAATGTGATGTGGAGGAGTGAGCAAGTGTGAATGTCTCCCAAGGGTTATCCCTCTCAGGATCTTTGCATAATACATTCCTGATGGATACTGCAATCGATTTAGAGGGCTGGGAAAAGGAGGCCAGGAGAGGTGGAGCTGGTGAGAGAGTTAAAGATCGGAGATTGCCAGATGTTGGCCAGAGAGCTGGCAGTCCTGAGTCCCTGAAATATACACTTAGGATCAGAAACATACAGAGACTTAGCAGACCATAGTAGACTTTGGTAAACCTGGATGTAAAAGAAAATAAGATGAATAATACATGAAGTTAGTTAAAGACCCAATCAGCATTTTTATGACCATAGTAAATTGCATATATATTTTCATAATGAATTAAAGAAGATGAAAAATTATAGTCTTGTCTCTGTATCAAATGACTTGTCAGTCAACCTATCAACTTGTCGTAGCAGGTTTCAATCCCGTGTTCTGATCCACAGCATGGCATTGCTAATGGCAACGACTCAACCAATCCAGTTGGTGATAGTGAGATAGTATGTGGTTTAGTGACTTAGTGAGAGAGATAATGAATGACAGAATCAGTCAGTCAACTAGTCAACTAAGCAGCCACCCCCCCCCCCCCCCCCATCTGCTTTATTAGTCCGTCAGCAATCATCAAACCAACAGAACGTACACACTACACATTACTACTGCATGACTATTGCATTTTGCATATATTTACTTACCAACTTAACACGGTGTGTGCTGTCACACATGAATTATGCATAAATATATTGGTGGGTTTAACGTACTGTAGTAGCATTCCATCACTGCATGCAATCCACCACATCAGGACCATTATCCATTTGACCTGTATCCGAGTGCAAGGTGAATTAATTAGGTCAGTGGAGCGTCTTGGCCTCTCAGTGTACTTAGGTCAGGAAAATAAAATGGCTCTAATGGCTCTCGTTATTAACTATATAACTACTCAAGCACCTGCCCATCTGGCTCTGTCCCAGACAATTGATAGAAATACCAACTCTCTAGCTGTGAAGGGAGACACTTCTGGAACACTTATTTTATTCATCGTAGGTCAAACTGCCATGCCATCTTATTTCAATCATCCATCAAACTATATGATGCTGTTTGTACACAATGACTATTCAATTTGTATTTCATATCATTTTTTCTTTTTACACACATATATTTGTAATGTTTTTGATGACGTTATGTTTTACACTGTCTTTCCCTATATTTAATTCCCATGGTTTCTTTGCTGTATCCTCTTTTTATGTTGCTCCCGTAGTTCAGTCTTTCACTGGTGTTTTTTCTGGTTTCTTTCACCGAGTGAACTCCACACTATCAGTTTGCATGTCATGGATTTCACACAAGAGAAGGAAGAAAATTACACTTCAGGTTTCTTCCAGTATAACATCCATCAACTCTTGAGAGCAACCCCAACAGACAGCGCTATGGATTCCCTGAATTATGGCTAACGTAGTTCAATAGTATTCTGATGAACTGAAGATTACATAGCAACAAGGCAGCGGGTTTGGTAGGTGGGTGGTCATTATTCAGGTCTCCCAGGCCTGCCTCCCCTACTGATTTCCTTTCCCCTTTTTCCTGGTACACCACTGATCTGTGATTGCAATTGATTGGAGACTGCTCATCATTCCTCCAAGGCCAACATCAGGAATCATCAACATCAGGAGGAAATGGATTTAGGGAGATAAGCTGAATGGGACAAATGAATGCAACTGGTGGAGAGAGAATAAAGCAATGTGTGGAAACCAAAGGGGTGTAGTAGTTTGGCATATATTCCTTATGTATTTTTCCTTAATTCAAGTGGGTGTGGCCAATGATTGATGGGGTCAGGCTCAGGCATGGATGGTAAAGGCACTAGGAGAGGCTTTCCTTATTGATTGTAGTGAAAGCAAATTTACTACCCTGTATAAAAAGGAATCCTCCTACTTACCCTTCTGTCATTTTGAGCAGTAACCTGATGGAGCACTTACTAAACTATTGATCAGCCACTGACTAAAGAAACAGTGCCGTCTTATTGACATTCTCACTTTAGTTTAAGAGCAACATGAATTGACCGTAGCAGGTTTCTTGACAACTCTTGTATTGAATTCAAATTAATCTATTTGCAAGCTTTGGAAACAATTGTAATGGAACTTACTTTAAATTTCATATATACTTTACTCATATTTGGGTTTAAATGTGGACATATTTAATAACAAATATATTGAGTTTGATGGGGGTGGGGTGGGGGGGGGGTTATGCTGGTTTGCAAACACTCAACAGTTAGTTGAGTAAGTTTTCAGAGTGAAATGAGAGACTGTGTAAGCAAAAACACAAGAAACATGCCATCTACCAGCTTTCTTGTTCCAGACAAACATTCCCATACAGAACTCTGATTCCTCTATACACATTTCCAGTTATCATTAATGTATTATCACCAAAGTGAACGAGAAAATGGTGCCTATATTGCGATTATGCATGCAAATCATGTTCAAGCATACCCTTGTCTCATTTTAGAACCATTCAATGGCTCTTCATAAACAGCCCACCAATGACCGTTTTGCGCTTGGTCAGCACAATGCCTCAGTCCACCGTGCTCTGCGGTTTAGGACACTCATATGTACTGGTACCCACACCAGCCTTTAACTGTGTACAGACACTAACGACTAATTTCACCAACGTAGTGATAGATGATTTTAAAATGTTGTGTGGGCGAGTGAATCTGTGTGGTCCATCGGTCAGTAGTCGGACACTGTTGCTGCTGCTGGCAGGAAATCTCTCTCTCTCTCTCTCTGTCTCTGTCTCTCTCTCTCTCTCTCTCTCTCTCTCTGTCTCTCTCTCTCTCTCTCTGTCTCTCTGTCTCTCTCTCTCTCTCTCTCTCTCTGTCTCTCTCTCTCTCTCTCTGTCTCTCTGTCTCTCTCTCTCTCTCTCTCTCTCTGTCTCTCTCTCTCTCTCTGTCTCTCTCTCTCTCTCTCTCTCTCACTGACTCACACGCACGCACGAGCACAGGAGACTAAAGGCAGCTGACACCGAAGCCCTCATTGCAGGTAAAGTGTGGCGCCCGTCGTGCGGCAGAGTGGTCAACACTGCTGGAAAGCTGGGCCATTCACCCTCAAAAACACAAGCTGGAACACACACACACACACACGCACGCACGCACGCATCGCCAGTTTTATCCCCTGCGTGATTCCTCCCTCGATACTAAATCCCTTCTCGCACATCTGTCCATGGCGCGTACTCCGTCCATCCTATCCCCGCAGAACTCAGCATAAATACCAGCCTGGCTTCATGTGACACTTTAAATCTGTCGCCACAGATTTTAATCACTTCTGTTTGGCATTTAAAACCCAAACATGCAGAAATAGCTCGTTGTGCTATACAGAAACAACTGTAGCAAAACGGAGGAAATGTCGACTAATATCCAGCAATAAAGCCTTCTTCCGTACACGTACATCAGTATTCAATATCACAAGCCGCTCAAAATCGCAGTTGATGCAAACCCCAAACAGAAAAAACATGGTTTCGTACCCTCGTAAAATCAACCATATGGGCTTCTGTTGCACCAAGAGGAGTCTGTAGAGCAGGTGCATGCTCGCTCTGCCGTCGCTTGCATCCATCGCATATCATTTATCAAACCAAGGCAACATAAAAAAGAAAAAAGAAACATTCTAAATGATATTGAAATAGTAAGAAAGAAACGTGTATTTTTGTACAGTACCTTCATTTATTTTCCTCCCAAATTAAGCGTCCGTTGGCTGAAGCAAAGAGAGCGATTTTATTTTTCATCCACTGCTACGTCGCAGGCTCAGCAGCACGGCGGGAGAGGATGACTGAGAGAGAGAGAGAGAGACAGAGAGAGAGACAGAGAGAGAGAGAGAGAGATGAGGATGCACGGACCTCTGCGTAGAGTAATATAGTTGAACTGCAGTGAGCATCTGCCTCTACAGCTGGCTTCTTTTTCAGTGAAGTGAATACCTGCAGAGGAGTTTAAAAAAAGTAGCGTATAATATTGAATAAAACATTACGTTTATTATCATTTATCAGTGATATGAGGTTGTCAGACTGCATGATCCCATACTCCCTTCACCATTAAAGGACCCCAACTTCAAACAGACACGTGAAACCACAAACAGCCTGACTAGCCTCAGTAATTCTTAATTGGTAATTGCAGTAAGAGGTTAACAGATGCTGTTTGTAAAAAGTGAAGAGGGGTGGGAGGGAGAGGAGGAAGAGAGGAAGGAAGCAGGATTTTGCTCCATGATATGAATAATTCTATTTTGACGGATTCAGTCACATCAGCAAACAGGGCTGTGAATTATTGACAACAAAAAAACATCCATGCAAAAAAACATCACATGTTGTAAGCACACTGCAATGATTTGGGGCAATGAAAAATGTCAACAAAAGAGGTATTGCTCCAAGCTCACAATAAATATAAACCACCAAATGGGTCCATCTGCATTAGGATGCCGATGATACTATTGTATGTTGTTGTGCAAGCACTGTTGCCCTGGCATTTGAGCATCTGCAGTTGACACTATTCAGTCGCACCTGTTCCACCTCATACTAGTGTTAAATACAGACAAAACCAAGGCCATGTTCTTTCAGAATCATCAGAATCAGAATCAGAAACCTTTTTGCCAAGTAACATACATTACAAGGAATTTGCTGTGGTCTGATGGTGCTTTAACATATAATATGACAGACAACAAACATGTAAAAATATAAAGGTACATTTTGGAAATTGAAAAAGTTGAGTATTTACAGGTAGAAGAATAAGATAAGATAAATAATATACGAACATAAAACAATAATAACAGACAGTGCAGTTGGCAGTAGAGTGACCAAATAAAGTGTCCAGTAGGAGGTGCGTGCGTTAATGTAACGCAGGGGGGACAGGGGCGGTGTACATTAATATAACGTATAACTTGTGTTTGTGTGTGTGTTGGGGGGGGTCATGTAAGTCTTTGGCCATGTTCGTCAGGTTGACTGCAGAGGGGAAGAAACTGTTTTTGTGGCGGGAGGTTTTGGTCCTGATGGACCGCAGCCTCCTGCCAGAGGGGAGGGGGTCAAACAGATAGTGTCCGGGGTGGGAGGGGTCGGCAGCGATCTTCCCTGCTCTCCTCAGGGTCCTGGAGGAGAACAGGTCCTGAAGAGATGGGAGGTTGCAGCCAATCACCCTCTCTGCAGAGCGGATGATACGCTGCAGTCTGCACCTGTCCTTGGTGGAGGCAGCAGCGTACCAGACAGTGATGGAGGAGGTGAGGATGGACTTTATGATGGCGGTTAGAAGTGAACCAGCATTGTTTGTGGCAGGTTAAACTTCTTCAGCTGCCTCAGGAACTACATCCTCTGTTGGGCTTTCTTGATGAGTGAGCTGATGTTCTGAGCTTCTTTTTTTCAGGAATAAATCCTATTGTGTACTGTGTATTCTTTAGTCAACTGGTCAATGAGATGAATAAGTCTCCAGCAGTTTGTGAATCAAGCTGTGGAAAAACATCCAGAGCTAGGAATGAGAAGGCCCTGATGATGTTCTGCACGAGTGTGTGGGCGGTGGGGAGGTTGATTCTGCCTGTTTCACACGAAGGAATATGTTGGAGGTGTGATCATACTCAATTAACACTCTTCCCCTCCTCATTTCTCACATGCCTTTTTTTTTATTTTGTCTCCTTGCCTTTCTCACACAGCACACAGACACATGCAAACACACGTGTATACTTCAGCTCATTAACTCGCTCTCTCTCCATCTCTTTCTTTTTTCTCTGTCAGTGGAGGACTATTAGCCGCAGAGACTGATGCGTTACTGAGACTCTCATTAATATTTTCTCATTATCTGTGCCTGTAGTGTTAAGCAATAGCACAATGGCTTGTCTTGGCATGATGCTTAGCAAGTCTGTTGCATATTGCTGCTACAGGGAGGATATGTAGTCATGTGATGAGCAAGTTAATGCCTATGCTTCCACACACAGTGGGCTACATTGTATACAATAAGCAAAAACACAGCTGTGCCACTATAATGGATAGTGATTTCTTCCATCAAAAGTAATTTCTTACTGCAGAACCACATCGTTATTCCACATCATCTGCAAGGTACCGCTGCAGCCACGATACATTTTTTTTTCAACATTCACACAGCTGAGTCGCAGCCTTGCCTTCAAAAGAACTGACTGGGAAAATCCTGCTCTAATAATCCTGTCTAGACTGCATTTGGTCAGTTCTGATCTACTATTTTCCAGAGACTGCGTTTATTGGCTGAATGCAATCTAGAGAAATTAGTAGATCGGAAGGCAAAAATTAGAGCAAGGGAGAGAGAAACGACCATTAGCCCTGGCTAAGAAGTTTTTGTTCCATCTTTACCTTTGCACATCTGATAAAACTAATGGCTCCCACACTTTAATTTGATATTGATTTAATATCAATCAAGTTATTAGTTTTTGTGATACCTGTGTGACAAAATGTTTCACCTGGTGGTTCTAGATGATCAGTAGGAATCTATCTGTACCATCACATGTTCATTACAGCTCACTAGCTAGTATTTGTTGAGATACTCAACAAATTGTGTCAGACACACAGAAGGGCTGACTGACAGGCCATTGTCAGGCCCTGTAATTAGTGGGCCAATATGATGTTAAAGCGATGGCTCATATTCAAAAGCATTATTTTGTCTGACCACAAATTGACAGGTTTCAGGCTAGTGCTGATGGTCTTACGGGACCCAAAGATGCTGGTCTGTCTACTTGTATTTCTTGATAGCCTCATCCAGCTGTCTAGCCATAAATAATTCTTTCCTAACTTCGCTGTCACGTACAAAGCCACTTTGATGCATGGGACTCTTTTCCTAACAGCCAAACAATTAAAAGCTGTGCTTATATTCTCCAGTTACTGCCAGGGACTTTCAATTTGGATCCTTCTTGTGAGGCTAACTATTAGTGTGAAGGCAAGAAGGGTTGTCATCATGCCACTGCTTAAGGTTTGGGGGGTATGACATTGGCTGCTCCATTAAATGAATCTAATTTCAGATGCCCTCCCATTCCAGAAATCTTTCCAGCTGGGTGCATTCCTCTCTATACTTTTCTACTTGATTTATCTTTTATACTTTTCCTGGGAAACTGCTGTGGTGCACCTTGTCAACTGCATCAGCTCATGTGTTTCCTCCACTTAAAGTCCAACTGAAATCACATTCAGTCATCCCTTTTTGTAGTCAGAAATAAGATCAACACGTATTATCATTATTAATTTTATCATTAAAAGGAAGAGAAAAGGTCTTTGGGGAAATATCAGAAATGCTCTTTTTCCAGTTGGCTGGAGGGGCGTGTCTGTGTTGGATTGACAGAAGCTGGCAAGCTGCCAGAATAGGGAAGAGACATTATGTAAATGAACTTGACAACAGACAGCGTGATATTAGTGGTATCTAACCAAACTCAAGTGACTATATCATATATAGTATCGAGTATCTCGCATCATTGAATACTGATGTTACTGCGTTATGCAAGATTTGATTGACTATATCGAAATAAGGTCTCCATATATGTAGAAGAATCCCGGAACGGTATTCCGTTGAATTAATGCAAAACTAGGGGGCGCCATCATGAAATCAAAAAATATAATATTCTCCCGTTTGGTTTCTGATTTTTTTCTCTAAGAGAACACATGACAAGTGTTGGACAGAGCTGACATGTTTGCTGTAACAGAAAAAAAATGCACTTTAACTTCAGTTGGACTTATCTTCAATGGCATTGCCTTGATCCATGCAGGCTTGCTTCTAGGTAGGTCAAGGTTTACATGACTGTGTTCCAATTACAGAACAATTATCCCCATGTTTAAGTGCTAAAATTGCTGAACTGCTTTTTTTTGTTACAGGGCCCTCTGTCTTTTAAATGTCTTTAAAATCTGTTTGCTTTGGTCCTAGTCTCACTTTTCAGCATCTTTATTTTGACTTGAGACTAAAGACTGGGCTAAATAGAGGGAAACATCCCTACAGTGCATCAAACATTGTGAGACATTGTCTGTTTTTTCTGTTCAAAATATTTCTATGTGTGTCTTTTGCCTGTAATTGTGGCTACTGAATGACAAATGGCTCATGCACTCACCTACTCTTGATTTGGAAAGTTTCATCGGCATTAAGGACTGTCCTGGTCTGCATGCAATTGTAGTAGTTTTTGTGCTGATGATGTAACTCATCGTGCACATACAGCAGTGTTTCACACATTACATCAGGTTATCTTCATAAACAATAAAGATCATTCGGTCTGTCTTATAAATAGAGTCTTAGTTAGGTTCCAGTGATGATAATGATAATTATAGGCATGAAATTACTATTCTAAACATGCAGACAAGACTATGAAGTTAAGGCGTAGGAGGCACGGTATACCATTAAATTATTTTCTGATAAATATGGAGAGTGAAGTTTAACACTGCCTACTGATTCTCCATGTATCTTTTTGCCCCTTATGACTGCAGTTAGGTAACTGTGTCAGCTTACTGATGTTCTTAGTCTAGTCCATTGAACAGGCTCATACCGTATTTACTTGCACTAGGAAAAGTTTAAAGTTGTCACAGCTGCTATCTCATGTCCAACCCTGGTGCTGCCACCTTTCTGGCACCCAAAGGTAGACCTTTGGCTGATGTCTACATAATGTGACAAACTCAAACGCACACCAAACATATTCAGTTCAGATTGCAGGATTGTTTACCAGACGAGGTATCTCAGCTGACTGGCCTCACGACTTGAGCGCTGCAACTGTGTTTCCATGGTAACCAAGTATAGTATTGAGAAGAGGAGCAAAGAGGGAGAGACACCGAAGCTAACCCACTGTATTCTCTCGTTTTTTTCACTCCCCTCCCTGTCCATTATTTCTTTCCGAGGTGGCTGTAGCTTGAACATCACGTCAGAGCCATGGTGGCATGATTGCCTGAAACATTTGTCTTGACACTATTTGTGCTTATGCAACTCTCCATTCATTATTGCCTTTTACAGCTCCAGCGCAGCAAAGATGCACACATTATTGATTCTGATAACAAATTTGCTCACGCTTTGACACCATTAGGCACCCAGTGAAGGAACATCAACATTGCTTATGCAAAGAGTCCGATCCAGTATGAATCAGTAGTGATTGGAACGTACAACACTGGGTTTTAGAATAAAGGCCTAAACGAACAAGAGGAAACATGAGATAACTAAAACTAAAATGTGTAATGCACAGAAATACAAAACTGAAGACTGAAGACGTCTTGTCCAGTGAATGTATACATTTGAAGCAGTGAAATGAATGTGCAAAAATTGTGCTAGTTACTGAAAGTCCTGAAACCTCCCCAGTGATGGATTAGGTTGTTCATGAACTGAACCAAAATTCTCTGAAGTTGTTTTCTAGGAGCATATGAGAAAGCTGATTTGTGCTTTTCTCAGTTGTGGTGCATGCTGTCAGAATTGATATTGAATAGATTCAGTGTTTAAGACGCTCTGAATAAATGGTTGTGAACGGGGTTTTTAGAGTGTGAATGTTGGCTGTGTCATCAGTGGCCTCGTGCCTGGACGGAGTTGAGGGCATCATCACAAGACTCAACTGGGATGCAATCAGCACTCAAGCAGACAGAACGCAGAGTTCCAGCTGATCCTTACAGACGCTACACATCATTAAACATTAATTTTAATGCACAAAGTTTCTCTTACAATTCACATACATGCATGCAAACATACAATCACACGCACATCCATCTTTTATTTTTAAAGAAAAACAGACAAAACAGACAAAAATCTACTGTTTAAATACAGTTCATGATCTCACACACATTGATGTGCACATTCAGTTTTATTAAATCTTATTGCATGATACCTATTCTCCATAAAACAGATGAATAAACTTTTGTTCCTGTACTGGCTAGCTCCTGGGAAGAGTGCTGCTGTGTAAATGGCATACAACCTATGGCATAACCTAATATTATTTTCATATAAGGGGAAGCCAAAGGTGGTGAAATGCAAAGGATATGTCAACTTCCGTTGGCCTGCTTTAATGTTTATCCTGTGGATAAAACAACAAAATAAGCTTAAACCTTCTGTTCTTGGCAACAGAAAAAATATATTTTTCCTGGAATTCAGTGGTGCTGTTATATGTGGGGTTGCTTACATTAATGCCAATGCAAGTTAATGCATAAAACCAGCAGCAGATTATAGCCACTATGTCAGGTACGCAGTCAACAGCGGCTGTTCAGCTTTCACACCAGGAGCAGTGTGAGGAACATTACCCACAACCCACTCAGCTAAAGGTACACTCAAAACATAGCCCTATGGTAACATCTGGTGGCAGTCATGGAAAACTACACTAACGTCAACAAGCATGTCTCGTGTTCTATTCTACATTTGTCTATATTGGATTTGACTTTCCAATGTCACGCTCGGCCCTGTTAGGTAACTGATGCAGTTATTTTGAGATGAGACATGAGGTTGAAACACTGTAAATAACATTGTTAATAACTGCGCTAATATGCAGCCATAAATATGTTACATACATATACCCAACATTACAAATTTTACACCAGGAAGTATCAATACCTCTACTGACTTTGGTGAAGTAATGCCATCACAGACCTTTAATCTAGCTTCTGTGCCAAATTTTAGCTGCAACTGCTTACTTACCTGTGTAAACAATAAAATGCCAGCTCTGCATCAATATTGTAGATTTCCAGGTAGGTCATTGTGGAGCATTCTTAGTAATTACACTAAGCTGAGTGGGTTTTTCCTGTATAGAGAGCTTAAATGTCAGCAGCCATTGAGGTAACAGTGGAGGGATTGGCACCATTCAAAAACACTTAAGAACCCCCACTGATGATTTGTGGTTATTTTTGGCAAAGGGCCTGTGAAATATTGAGTGCACCTTTAATCGTCTACTAGGCTATGTTCAGCTCTAATCAAGATCACTTTTACAACCACATCTTCCACTGTTGGCTACTCAAAAGTGGACTTGTAAGTGTGGAAGTGTGTGTGTAGTAAGTGTAGTTAAGTGCCTGTAGCTTAAGAGCACCAAGGTTGCAGTTGATGGGAAAAGAGGACATTATTTATTTCCACTCTTTGCCCAAATTTCCACAAGTGATTTCAACAGCTTCTGTAATCTGCGACCCCAGTCACTCCACTGTGGTTCTATTGGGTAAGTGGTCAGTCCTCATTATCCTCTAAAATGGATAAGACTGAGAAGTGTCATCCAGGCTTTACAGCCACTAGCTATTTCCTATGATCACTCCTCTGCTTTGTCAGCAGTCTGTTCTGGGATTGATATAAAGAAAGGATGCAGAGAATTTTCCCTTAATCTTCTTATATTGGCATGAATGTCCTGATGAACTTCCTCTCCCTTCAAAGCTTTTTCCTCTTTATCGTCATTGTTCATCAACCCCATTATTTAATGCTTACTGGAAAAAAAACTAAAAATGACTTTATAAGCAATATTACCTTCACAGACTCCTAAGTACCATTTAATTTGGATCATACAGGTACATATCAAAAGGAAACACTGGGTTCACACTACACAATATTATTTAAATTGATGTCTTAAAAATTACTATCATTGTATGTGGTTAAATGCTGCACCCTTGAGGAAGACATACGCATTGTACTATTGCAGAAAATGAAAGTTGATGCCAGTAATATCTGTGTACAGTATTTCTGAAATGTAAACACACTTAAAGGCAAATGTATAGACGAACTAAATGTGTACCTTATCCTGTAATATTACTCTCATATTAAATTATGATGCAAATTACTTCATGTTGTCCCTCATTTCTTTAATTAAATTGCTATTTGCTACTCTATATCATCTGCTGACAGACAATGTCACCATAGCTATTCCATTAAAGAATTTGCTGGTCTAAGCCTCTAGTGCGAACAGTATCATGAGCAGTGATATTCATTTATTTTTATAATTTATGAAAGCAGGCAAAGAGCAGCACATACAGAACAACACGGAGGTCAACAGGAGAAAGTCTTGCCAATTGGTAAATACTGCAACAGTGATATTGAACAATGTACTTCTAAAGTAAAGTGATTAATGACTCCAAGGATGAGATGGAAAAGTGGCTCTCTGCCAAAAGTGGAGTGCACATCAGTGTTGCCTTCCAAAGATGATAAGCAGCAGTAAGCAGACTTTTTTATTTTCTTCTGTGATGCATACATTACATGCATATTTGGTAGAGACCACCTTGATATACAAAGAAGTAAACTAGATTAAACTAGCTTGATCCTTGCACTCCTGGGTGTTTTTTTATGTTACCAATCTAATACATTTAAGTCCAATATGCTTCTGTGACCACTGAATCAATGTGTGAGGTATATACAATTTAAATGCATACAATGTAAATGAGAGTGAATATGCCTGGCTTTGTCCGTCCCTTGTATTTGTCTTGTAAAATTTGACACACCTTGAAGTGTCCCAGCTCTCATGTAAATACAATACAAATGACAAGACGAAGAAACAACTGAGACATGAATGTTTTTACTTTGTAGAGAGTTTGTTTTTTTAGACAGTGACTGACTGAGGGTGTGGACAGTAACGTGTTTGTGAAAGCTCCCGCACCCAAGCAAATGAATTAGGTGGACAGATGGTGACAAATTCAATCTTCCCAATGTTTCATAACATTTAATATTATGGGCCTCATTTTATAAAATATTCAGGAGTAAAAATGAAGCCCTAATGTGTGCTACATTAATCTATTCAGGTAATTTAACAGTTTAATGTTTGTTTAATGTAATAAGTTACAAGGACAAAGTGTAGAAATGACCAAAACAAATGAATATCAAACTTGCTACATTAGCAACATCTTAAGTCTATCTAGCATAATGATCATATTAATTGATGGAGTTATAACAACATTAATAATTGTATTGTACAATGATTCACACTTAAATAAACCTGACTACAGTAACTGGAGGAACAAATATAGAGCTCACTTAATTTACAACATTTCTCTTTCAGTACTGAAAATAGCCAGCTAAGATTTTAAGAGACGAACAATGATGCATTCAAGATGTAGATATTCATGTTGAGATACATGTCACCTTTTGCACTCATTAGAATTTATAAAAATATGAATAATAACTTGATACAGGTGATTTTGTCTCTGTTCGCCCTTTTTTCTGTTCACTTCTTCAGGATTAGCCATCATAATTTTTCCCCTCATCTGTCTGTTCCTTGGGCTTGTCCAAATCCTCAGAAACTGAAGGTGCATCTTTCTGTTGAAATGAATGATTATATTCATTGTTAGTGTTGTTGAAACTGTTTTTACTATAAACCAAATGCTTAGAATCTGCAATCTTTACACCTGTCTGTTGCCAGGGGGATTGCTCATCCTTGTCACACACAAAACAGTGAATATGGTAAAATCAGTTGGGACTATGCCTCATTTAATAGGATTTATAAGGGATGTATAACAAGGGATATAAAGTGGCACATGTAAGTTTGTTCAAACTTTACTATTTAAATTAAATTTACATAAAAAAAGAGAGAACATTACTACAACTGCTCTGGATAATGTGTTGTATTTCCAGGGACTTACCACAGATCTGTCTTTTCCACAAGAGCATGTAAGCCATCTGATGTACTCCTCTCGTACCTGGAGCATACAAATCAATAAATCATTGCTAAAAATACACAAAGAATACATATAATCTACCAACCAAACCATTACAAAAAAGGAATGCTACATCATCTACATAACATAAAATATCCACAGAATCAAAAACTATTGGCTAAACAAGCAACTTCACTAATAACTAACTATCTATTCATATTCTCTTTAAAGTATTAGTGTTAGTCTAGTAGCAGTAGTTGAATGAGAAGGCAAGATAAGGAAGAGAGGAGACTGATCTAGTTGAAGGCTACCTCCTTGTTGAGCACACAGTGGACGATGAAGAGGAAGGTGCCCTGCTGGGAGTTAAGAATTATAAAGAGGACCTGAAAGAAAAGGTTTGTCTGGTAGAGGCCCAGAATCCAGGTACAGCCCAGTATGACAAACTGGGCCAGGATCTTGAACACAATCAACCTGTAAACAATGAGAATGTTTTTGATTATTATTATGTATGAATTGTCACCTTCAACTTTACTGGAAACAAGCAATTATATTGAGCAAGTCAAACAATACAATCTAGACACAAATGTCAGATGTTTTGTTGATATGCAAAGACAATCTTGAATACTCATACCTGGTGTCTTTGGATTGAGAAACGTCACTTTTCATGTTGGCCAAGGTGGGTCTCAGACTCCATAGAGTAGCACAGAACAATATCCAATTAAGCTTAAAGACAAAAAGACACAGAGGCTGAGCTGAGAT
This sequence comes from Enoplosus armatus, assembly GCF_043641665.1. Classification (NCBI taxonomy): domain Eukaryota; kingdom Metazoa; phylum Chordata; class Actinopteri; order Centrarchiformes; family Enoplosidae; genus Enoplosus; species Enoplosus armatus. The sequence goes on along the minus strand of NC_092196.1, from coordinate 9,252,491 downwards.
AGAACAGCATATTGCCAAAAAAGAAAGAACAAAATACATTAAAGACCTCCGCACAAACCTTCAATAATACTTGAGAAGAATGAATAAATAGAGGCCCCATATAGACACTGTAAAAGTAGGAAAGTCTAGTCCTCTCTAGCGTGTGCTAGTGGTAAGAGGTCCTAATTGATGTAAAACATAGAGAATATCATTTGTATGAGTTGAGGCTAACAGTGAAGACCCACTGAAAGGTAACACATTGTCCAATATTGCCTGAGAAACTTGCTTGTTAGCAAACATTGTGTAAATGTGAAAAGTGTAGCCATCAGCGAGGAAGTCCCTCGCAGGCCACCGTTGTCCTAGACGAGTTGTTGGCACCTCCTACTTCCGTATTCTCAATTTGGTTGTTATAATTTATAAGCAGTTGAGATTTACACACGCTGTGCTGCTTTCCTGCCTTGATCCCCCGGACTGTATCTGGTAGCTCCCCACATAAACAACCAGACACTGTTGCGTTATGTGTGCTTAATGTTATGCTCCAGGTCCCGCTGTGGAGCGACGTGCGTCTATACTGAGCCCACCGGCAGGAGGGAAGACCTTGTTTCTGCCTTTCATTGACTGCCAAGTATGTCCTTATTAGATCTGTGGGGTTTAGCTGGTTTCTAGAGGGTTTTGTGAAATGAAAGGGCTCATCCCGATTAAAAATCCTTTGCTAAATTGGGCATTGGTCTTAAAGTGCATGTTGGCTTGTTTTTACGGTTAGCTTAAAAATTGGTCCAGATCAGTTAAAGTTATACAAATAGATGGGATGCAATCGCTACTATGCAATATACTCACTCCAAGGATAAAAATCACAGGGCCTGTTAAAGCCCAGTTGAAATTGCGCTGTCTAGAGAGCCAGCACCTGCAACAGAATCAAACAAACAATCCTTTCAAACTAGATGCGCATCAGACATACAGGAGAATATGAATGAGTACTGAATGAATGAGAATACTCACACCTCTGCCTCAGTTGCACCATATCCATCAGAATACACCAGAGCAGAAATACCCACAATCACAAATGGGACACCGTAGCCAATCAGGTAGAGCAAAGGTCTGGGGAGGCCGTCTCTCTGGATGACCTGCACCTTGGAGAGCCTTCGGACCAACAGGTAGAGTTGTAGAGCCTCCAGCTGCATCCACACAAAACTTGCAACAACTAAGAAGTGGAGAAGCCCCGCCATGACGGTGCAGGCCAGCTGTGGAGACGCATAAGGAGTATCTTGAAAACATTAAGATGCCTCATCCTTTCATTCAAATGCCCCAAGCGTCATGCAAGTGGATACAGCCTCAGCAGAGAATTTGTTCACTTAATTTTAGTCACATTTAATGCATGTGTGAGGGCCCATGAAGTATTTCTGAAAGCAAAAACAACAATCTGCATCTTACTCTACCTCATGTTCAACATATCTGTCATTCCACAGCAGCAGCAGATGGGACAAGGAGAGGCTGAGGCAGAGGTGAAGGCGGGCGGTGTTGTTGATCTTGGGGTTCCAGCTACACAGGAGGAAGGTGAGGATGGCCAACGCAAAGAAGAAAAGTCCGACAATCACACATATTCGGCTTAGCCACTCTAGGAAAGGATCCTCTGGTGGAGGCTGAGAAGGCAGAAGACACACACACAGATTCTGATCAATCTGACCTTGGATCTGCAACTTTGTCTTCACCTTGGTACACACTAGAAGATTTTATTGTAGCCCACATTTGTCAAACGGTGGTGTGAGCATAATGAAAAATGATCAGTTAGGATTTTAAAAGTACACAGAAATCTGATATACCTCCCCAATCTGCATGATGAGGGCAAAGGTTGAAAGGTGAGAGCAGCTGCACACTGTGTAGTTCTCATCAGAGTATGCAACCCAACAGCCTTCTACTGACCAACGCATCGTCTCGCCCTCTTTTCCTTCCTCATCTTCTTGTCCCTCTTCTTCCTTCTTGCTTTTGTCTTCCCAGTACACACAAGTCACTGTTCCAGATTCAGGTACTTTCTGAGAGAGCAAGATTAGATACATTGAATACATACATTAAAAGTTTGCGTCTTTTTCGATGGATAAATAGCTGTACAATCGTTAGATTTTGGTTGATGCTACACCTTCTTATGTTGGATGGTAAAGTTGACAGGCTCAGTGAGGTTGGTGTTGTTTATTGTTGGTAAGATCGCAGTAAAAACATCCGAGTACATCTCGGTCTTGTTCTCTGTTTTAAAGTATTGATGACTAAGAAGACTCTCCATCCCATCCAGTGTCATAAAGGCAGCTGCTGCAGAACCTGGGAGTGTCCACATGATACAAGAAATAAACTCAAATCTGTAAATGTTATTTGTGTTGATGATGATGATCTTTATGATCAACTCTCTCTCACCCACCATTGTTAGCGCTGGCTAGAGCCTGCAAGTTGATTTCCATGGTCTGTCCTTTGGCAGAAAGGGGGGCACTGCTGTCATCATGACTCCCTGGACCAATGGTATGTAGGCTCAAATCTTGCACATGGATGAAAATTACAGCAGGTATAGTTAATATTCACTGAGAAGTCAAATATTGTCCATCTATACTAAGTGTAACCCCTCTTACCCACTGTTGAAGTCTGCACTGCTTTGTTTGTTTGGTTCTGAATTGACGTTGACGGTATCAACGCAGCAACTAGGAGGTCTGAGACGCCCAGGATCACACTGCCGGTCTCCCCATCTCCTTCACTACTCACCCTGATTGACCTGGCCCGTGGTCCAACACCTGACACTTCCTGTAAGAATTGAAGTTGTTGTAATGAATACATATAAAGGCAAACAAAAACATAAAGTTCTAATTTTGTCGGATGTCACGTACCATAGATGCAGAAAAGCAGTTTGCCACTGTCTGCAAAGACAGACGGACGGAGAGAAAAGTGTTAGATGGAACATAATTGCAACAGTCAGTAACTATGTGATCTGTCTCTCCACGTAAAACACACGTTCAATTAAATTTAAAAGACAAGTTTAAATTAAACACAGTACCACTAAAGAATACTCTCAGTGATAGAGTATTATTGTAGAGTAATCTATTACTGACAGCAAGGTTTTCTACATACCGCTTCTGGTAAGACAACACCTGTGTTGTTCCTCAGTTGTTGATCCATATTGCCAAGGAAAGCTCTTTCTTTTGTCTGACCCTGCAATAAAAGTGCATTAACTATGTGTCTAATATACTACACTTTAAGCTGATGATTTGACATCTATGTTTTCAGAGAAAGGTATGAGCTAACTTTGTATTGCAATGTTTTCATTTCACAATAGTGAGACATCAGTTTGAGTTTATCATGGAACAGGATTGGTAAATTCAACATAATAACAAGTTAGCATCTAGATTTCCTAAAACCCTGCTGTTATTTGAGTGGAGCTGGGATATTAGTTTGAACATCATTATGCATAATATGGTTAACACAATTCTCCACCTTTAAATGAAAAATGCCATCTGGGCTTACCTCAGGGGGTACTATTGCATCTAGAATATCTTGAAGACCTGTCAGTAATTCAGAAAAGATTATATAATAATTTACATGAACATCTTTACATTTTCTGAAATCTTAGTTATCTTTAAACTTGACTTTGCTCACTTTTACAAAACGAGACCCCGATCCTCCACAAGACCCCAGTTGAAGGGTAGAATCCATCGGGACAAGAACAATAGAAGGTCCCTGGTGAATTAGTACACACAGCATCTTTACCACATATATCCGGTGTCTCACTGCACTCATCTATATCTGTAGAGGAGAGAGCACACACAGGGTTATCTGTTCGTATGGGTCCTTTGATCAATATGTACACAAACAGCAGAAGCACAGTGTATGTCACACAGATACTGGACAAGCGCACACACCTGTGCATGGGTTGGCAACGCTGGCTATCACGTCTGGCTTGTTCAGCTGATAACCAGGGAAGCAGGTGCAAATGTAAGATCCAATTGAATTTGTACAGTTGGAATTAGGTCCACAGACAGTAGCATCTTCAACACACTCATCAACATCTATAAAAATACATACATTAAAAAATGCATTATCCACGCACAGACGTTTGAACTCTGAGGTTTGCTACTGTGGTGCAAATACCAATACAGATGTTGGTCTCGCTGGGTTCTTCGGCTGGCTCAGTTGGTGTGTAACCCAGTTGACATGCACAGGCATGAGCTCCAGGCGTGTTGGTGCAAACAGAATCAGGACCACAAACAGTTGAGTTGAAACACTCATCGATATCTGAGAAAGGGACAATTACTGTTAGTGACAATGTTCTCATTAAATTAAAAATTGGCCCTGTAGTGTATCATCCCAGGTTTTGACTAGGCTAAAAGGATACAGTGAAATTACATTTCGCTGTTAGATTATATACTGTCAAATTCCCACTTTGACATCAATTGAGCTAGCCTCTGTGTTAAAATAACTCAATGTGTTTTTCTGGGCAGCTGAAACATGTTGCTGACGTGTTTTTTTTTTCATATTATTAGCCAAATGTGCATCTCCTACTGTAATGGGTTACAATATTCAAACACCTTACATTTAATATAAAATCATTATTTTATTAACATCTGACACATTTATTTGCCCATGGTGTGTTTCATGTTGATGCACCAACAGTTTTTAATGGAACTGAATGTTATTTATGGTTTGTAGCCTTCATTTGATTGTCAATACCTGTAGAACTCAACAACTATTTTTGTACAATTGTCCACATTGTGGAATTTCCCTTGCTGAAAACATTTCGCACAGTTCAGTAAAGAATAGTATAGTACAGACCTTGGCAAACAGGGGTCGCGTCAGGTACAATGTGGTAGCCTTCATGGCATTCACACACATAACTTCCTTTGTTGTTGACACAGGTCCCATGATCACCACAGACATTGTCAAGACATTCATTAATATCTATGGAGAAAATTGACAACAAACTCTATATTCATTAATATAGTTAATTTAATTTAATATTAATCTCTGAACAAATTTTGTAACCTGCATAAATGTGATGTAAGAGTGAGAGACAGAGATAGATCTTTTTAAATGGTACCTTTGCATGGGTTGGACTTTCCAGGTGGTAATGCTGGATCTGTTGCATTGAATCCATCCAGACAGGTACAGAAGTATGCTCCAATGGTGTTATTGCAATCGGAGTTAGTACCACAAATACCTGCAGTCCTCTGGCACTCATCAATATCTGACAAGATATATTACGGACAGGATTTTAAAAAGGACGGTACACTATAACTGCGAAGAGCACATGAGGCCTCTTGATGTACTTCTTTCTCAGGAGTTACTGTCTTGCATTTTCTCAACAAAATCCCCATTGTAAGGGGGGGGGGCTGTGAATCGGAAAAACGACCACTCTCTTCACAAATTGTTCCTGACTACCTCTGAAGTAGTAGCCACTCATTCAATATCTGGCCATTACTTTATGGAAGTTTTGATTGGACAAATACAACACATAATTTCAGCAAGTTATGAAATTATGGGTGGTTATGCAATCTTTTTCTTAAATCATGAAAAATAATAGTCAATATTTGCTTCCTCTATAAAATGAAAGTCTAAAGCAGTGCAGCAATTTCTACTATAGTTACTTGGTATCAACGCATTCTCTACCATATAGATGAAATACAATGTACTTACCAACACAACCATATGAATCTGGAGTGGGTTTGTGTTCTGGGGGAATTTCATACCCAGGAACACAAACACAGCCCCCTTTAGGAGTACACTGAGCGAGTGGTCCACAGGAGTCTGGGTTACACGTATGATGATCTAAACAGAGATAAAGTGATTATGATATAATCATATAATAAACGATAATTAAAAAAAATAAATATGAGTTGTACAATCCTTAACCTACTGTTTAACAACTGAGATTATCGTGAGCATAGACAACTAAAGTAACTTTGGTACCGTAATATATTTGGGCCAAGATATGGGACATTTAAATTGCCAGTTCTAAGTAAAGCAATGATAATGTTGCATCTCGAGTCGTGTCGTGTAAAAAACAATGGGTTCCATCCTTGGAATGGTGATGACTAAAGAAGGTATCAAGGGCTAGTTCTTCTCTCAATGTGGAGTAAGTCTGCTGAATAAAGAAATCAATGACTGTGGCAAATGCACCCAGGTTGTCCTATGGCAGAAATAAACGGGAAGCAGCCACCTAAATGGGTCGGTTGAAATTCCTTGAAACTGAATTGCGAGGTACTTTTGTTGCTCTGTCACTGTCATTTTGGATATGAGATGCAAAAACTATTTTGGAAGGGTTGCCTCCATAATAGGGTTTGAGATATGATTCTAACAACTCACCGACACTATTCTTAGGAAGTTTGAGTTTGCTTTTAAAGGCCAGCATTGTGGAAAAGTCAAGAGGAGTCATGTCAAGTTCCTTAACTACATGAAATACATTTTTGTTGACTTTTTGTCTTATTCTTTGTGACATAATGACTTTCAGTTTGTAAAGTAAACACATTTGGAGGTTAACGCATTCAAATTTTGAATTTAATTCTCTGTATCATAATTAGCATAACTATTGTTGTACCTTCATATTATCAGTTGAAGTTTAGGTTGTCAGATTTTTCTATTTCATCACATCCTTACTTTTCATTCAGTCGTACTCTATGTATTCTATACAACCCCTTTATTTAGGAAAAATGCCACCTGCCTGTAATGTAACTAAGTACAGATAACATTTGCAAATAAAAACATTGTGCTTTAAAGCTCAAAAATCATTAAAGCTTTATATGTTGACAGAGAAATTGAAAAAATCTGATTTCAGATATCAGTCACTACTCACATGTCACGTATCCCATTCCTGTTCCTGGGTGAGATGATGGTTTATACACGTAGAATCCTCCAGGACAGAGGGCCACACTCACTCTAATAATTGCACCATAACACGAACCATAATAACTATATGCCAACACTGTTTTTGGGGTCACAGACTCAGTAGTTGGATGTGCAGTATACATATGAATCATAAAGCTTGTGCCACCAATATTTTGTTTTATACAAGCTGTAACAACTTCGTCTCCACCAATGCCTGTGAAGCGCCACCATTTCATAACAAGACTCTTATCATCTTCGGGAAAGCCAGGGAAAGTAGTAGATGTAAAGTCTCGGTTGCGCCATGTTTCAGTTATGTTGGTGTATCCATCACATGAACCTACAAGGAACAAGGAAACATTGGCAATGATGATGATTTAATGATTTAATGGCTATTTCACCCATTTTGTGCTGTAATTATGTAAGTATGTAAATTAATATAATCCATACCAGGAGGAAAATCACATGTGACAGGGATGACAAGTAAGCCTAACAAAAAGAGAAACAATTGAAAGTTAAGGAGAAGTTGAAAAGAATTTTGCTAACTTTGTATAAAGTATGAAATTTACATTTGAAACGTCAAACAACAAGAAATGATGATCATCTCAAAATATCAATAAAAATTCATTTTTAAACCTTCATTTTTAAAGTATAAAGATGTAGCTTTAGGAGAAATTTGACACTTTCCAAGTTATAAACACCACATTTAAATGTTCACATTTAAAAGTACCAGTGATGTCTTTATAAAATTGAAATGAAAAGACATTAATCATGATAATAACCATTATTTGATTAGAATGATTTGCTTTTTGTCTTTATATCTCAAAACATTGATCTAAAATAAATCATGCTCCATCTAAACAACCTTATCTTCAAATTGAAAATTAGCAGCACTGACATAGCAACACTCACTTTTTGAATTAATTCAAAGAGACTAGTCAAATATGCTACCCTCAATTAATAAGTGTGGAGATTCTCACACACGTATACAAAAACAGGAATTCACTTACCCAGAAGAATTGAAGAGGCACAGTAGTTCATCCTGACACGTCAAATCTGTAGATAGACAGACTGTCTGAAGTCTACATATAATTTGCAACACCCAAACACCCAGTAATTGTCTATATAAGCCTCCATCAAATGCAAAATCAATGCAAATTCACAGACTCCTGGTGTTCAAGGCATTTTCAATTATAGAGCAAGGTTGAATAAACCAATATTTTAATGCTGCCCTTATGCTGTGCTGTGTTGTGCTGTTGCGTTGAGTGTGTCACATCTGTACTGCGCACATAGATACTGGTAGGTGTCAATAAGCTCTGTCAAAGTTGCACTTTTTTACCAGTGACTATAGAGGTCAGTACTTGTGTCATTCAGTGTGTCTAAGTTGTTCTTTCATACAAAAGAGTTTAGGCTTTGACCATCTGGCCTCCATTTATGGCCAGTCACCTGAGATGCATTCAATATATGAGCTTTTGCACAAGTTTACAATGTTTTTCTTTTTCATTTGAAAGATATTTCCTCCCCACTTTGTTAAGGTTTAAAGCAGCCTTTGAGATCTGTTAGCCCCCATTATCTGGACATCAGGGATGAAAATTGTTATATCTATTGTTATAGTAACAATAAAAAAGATAAGTAATGAAGGTCACAGCCATCATCACCAAATATGGCAGCTTTTTCACTTAAACTTAAACACATATCAGAATTTCGGCTTTCAGTGTTCTCTGAGAATTAATTGAGGACACAAATTCGCTTTTGTTGCACCTGAATCTTTGTGACAGGGCAATGAATATTACAGTTTTCACAACAACAAAAAAAAGAAGAAAGGCGACAGCTGCCAAATCAGATACATCATGTCTGAAAGGAACAATGTTTTGACTCTCAGTTAAAATCATTAATATCCACATGGCCCTTGTTGTAAGTGTGGAATTGAATCTAGGTTGTCAGAACTACATTATTTTACACTAGTTTGTTTCAGTCATATTGTGATCAGCAACACTTGATCTGCAATGTAACTAAGTACCGATAACATTTACAAATGAGGACATTGTGCTTATTTCATAACATTTCACTAAAGCTTTATATGTTGACAGAGAAATTGGAAAAAATAGGATTTCAACAATCAGTCACTACTCACATGTCACGTATCCCATGTAACTTAGTTGGCTTAATGGTTTATACACATAGAATCCTCCAGGAAAGAGGGCCAAACTCACTTTAAAACTTATGCCTTGACACCCGCCATAATAACTATATGTAGTCCCTGTTGTTGGGGTCACAGACTCAGTAGTTGGATATGCAAATTCAATAAAAACAGTGCCCCATGTGCCACCATGATTGATTGATACACAGCCTGTAACAACTCTGTCTCCACCCTGTGAAGCACCACCAATTGTTAAGAAGCTTTGCATCATCTTTAGGAAAGCATGGGAAGGAAGTAGATGTAAAGTTTCGGTAGCGCCTTGGTTCAGTTATGTTGGTGTATCCGTCACATGAACCTATATGAAGGCAAACAGCAATAAGGATGAATTTATGGTTGTTTCAGTCATAGATAGAAGCTTTTCGTTTTGTTTCAAGTGAACATCCTTCACACCAGCAGGAAAATCATGAGTTACAGGTATGACTAGTAAACCTAAAACAAACAGAAACAATGGAAAGTTATGGAAAAAACTGAAAATGATTGCATTTCTAATATGGCCTTTAATCTTTTTGACATATTTTTTGACAAGCCATTAGAAAGGTTACATTCTTCATCTCAAAATATTAACTAAATACCGACTTCATTTTCAAAATATTTTGATGTAGATTTAAAATACATTAACATATAATAGTTATAAATACTTCATTTTTAAGTTGCCATGAAGTACCAACAATGTCTTTCTCAAATAAATATTAAAGCGTGACTCATAATCTAATAATATTTACTGATTCAAATGATTTGCCAACAGAACATGTCTCTTTAGAGACAAAACAAAACTTTGATTAAAAACACCTCTGAATGATTATTTCAAATTGAAAATGAATAGCACTTTTTGAAATAGATTATGAAATAATTTCATGGGGACTAGTCTGATGAACTACCTTCAGTTGATAAGTTTGGAATCCCTCACATATGATTTATATGAAAACATGAATTAACCCACCCAGGAGAAGTGACAGTAGGTCATCTTCACATCAAACAAAACAAGGCTGAGCAGTCCTGACTATCCAATGTCTATATTGTACATTGTAAAATATTGGGCAACCTGCACATGTAAACACATGCACGCGTGGCCAAGCAGTGTGGAGAAAATATGCACAGTGCAGGAGAAAGAGCGAACAATAGACAAAGATAAAGTGGAGCTGAGAGGGAGCGCACTGAATTCAGAAAATCAATACGTCATAAGATCACAACTACCCTTCCTGAGTTGATTCTGTCAATCTTGTTTCTAAAACTAATAAATGGTATCAACACTTAATCATGTTCTGTAGGAAAGCAGGTAAGTGATCCATTTGCTCAGAGCTACCAGAGGCCTGTACTATGAACCAGGATTTGGGGTTAGCGAGGTAACTTCATGTTTTCAGGCTTATGACGGTGGTTCACTTCGTGCTGGGGTAAATCACCATGGTAATTTATGCTGCACACCTAACCGGCTCCTGTTATGTTCGACATAATAGATCAACTCGTATAAAAGCACCACCTACTGGCCAATCAATTCTCTTGGAAAATGGCATCACCATTCGTAGAAAGTGCCATATTTGGGGATGATGTCACTCCTCATAGGCACATATAATTTTAATACAAGACAATGGTTATCTATTGTTATCTATAATTTACAGCAGGTGTTATGCTTAAGTTTGTCAGTAGAGGAGATGCTGAATCATAAGCCTGTACAAGCACAGACTCAGGTGATCCACATCCAGCCTCAGCCAGTACTCACAGTAATATTCACTTATCTTAGTATTCTGTAGAAAAAATATTGTTTGTTTACACCTCATTCTGGTCTGTATAGTTCTACTTATTCTTAGACTGACAGATGCAAAAGGAGCAAACTGTTTTGGGGGGGGGGGGGGGGGGGTTGTCAGGGAGCACTGGGGTGTCAGGTATGACTGTGTGGCAATGGCAAATGGCTCACAGGCCTGCTTAGGGCACCAGGGAGGTCAGGGCTGGTTCTGTCTCCAAGTTAACATTGTACATACCAGAAAATGACACAATGAATAATAGTAGATACAACTGAAGTAGACGCACATATGTACATTTGATGACTTGTCATTTCCAACCACAAGGCTGGATAAGGCTTCCATTTCTCCTCTCTGTCGTCCGTCTCTCTTTTGTCATATTCATTTTGTCTGTTCTTCAGCCTTGTCCAAGTCCTCAGAGACTGATGGCGCATCTTTCTGTTGAAATACATTGTTCATATTCTTTTTATAAGCCATTAAAATAGGGGGTGAAATTCATGCAACATTACACAAACCATAAATCCAGCAAGACATTTGAAAGAAAACTTTTAGATCAGAATCGAGGATCACCGAGGATGTGTGTTGTGTCTGTTGAGCATACTATTTTGTGTCTTTGTAATCTTGACAAAGACACCTCAAAAAGAAAAAGAGGTGTGCTAAAATAATTATCAACACTTCACAATTATTAATGCAGTGTTGGTTTAAAACTTACCTCAGATCCTCTTTCTCTGTGCTTATTGAAAGAACAGGTCAGCCATTTCATGTATTCCTCTCTAACCTAGAAAATACAATGAAATACAACTTACTTAGAGTTATGTGTTAATGCAACCAAAAAGACAGACAGCTTATTGACAGTTTATTGCTGTCATTGTTAGAAGCACTGCTCTATGAATCGAAAACATATCAGAGAGAAGATTAACGAGAGTCGAGTCATCTGCATAAAGTCTACCTCCTTGTTGAGCACACAGTGGACGATGAAGAGGAAGGTGCCCTGCTGGGAGTTAAGAATTATAAAGAGGACCTGAAAGAAAAGGTTTGTCTGGTAGAGGCCCAGAATCCAGGTACAGCCCAGTATAACAAACTGGGCCAGGATCTTGAACACAATCAACCTGTAAACAATGAGAATGTTTTTGAGAGTTTTTATCTTAACAAAGTATAACTCTTTAAACAGAGATGGCTACTGAGTACAACATGTTTAACACTTTAATTATGTTGAAACTTCCTCTATATTCCTCTACATATATTGTTATGTATGTACATTATCACCTTCAACTTTACTGGAAACAAGAAATTAATCTTCTTCAACACTCATACCTGGTGTCTTTGGATTGAGAAACATCACTTTTCATGTTGGCCAAGGTGGGTCTCAGACTCCATAGAGTAGCACAGAACAATATCCAATTGAGCTTAAAGACAAAAAGACACAGAGGCTGAGCTGAGATAGAACAGCATATTGCCAAAAAAGAAAGAACAAAATACATTAATGGGCCATAAATCCAGCAGGACATTGAGAGAGCTTCATGAGAGAAATCACCCTTATCATGCCCAACAACAATATTTTGTAAAAGGTTAGTCAAAATGCATGTTGGCTTGTTTTGTGGTTAGCTAATAATTGCCCAGACCAGTTAAAGTTATACAAATAGATGGGATGCAATCGCTACTATGCAATATACTCACTCCAAGGATAAAAATCACAGGGCCTGTTAAAGCCCAGTTGAAATTGCGCTGTCTAGAGAGCCAGCACCTGCAACAGAATCAAACAAACAATCCTTTCAAACTAGATGCGCATCAGACATACAGGAGAATATGAATGAGTACTGAATGAATGAGAATACTCACACCTCTGCCTCAGTTGCACCATATCCATCAGAATACACCAGAGCAGAAATACCCACAATCACAAATGGGACACCGTAGCCAATCAGGTAGAGCAAAGGTCTGGGGAGGCCGTCTCTCTGGATGACCTGCACCTTGGAGAGCCTTCGGACCAACAGGTAGAGTTGTAGAGCCTCCAGCTGCATCCACACAAAACTTGCAACAACTAAGAAGTGGAGAAGCCCCGCCATGACGGTGCAGGCCAGCTGTGGAGACGCATAAGGAGTATCTTGAAAACATTAAGATGCCTCATCCTTTCATTCAAATGCCCCAAGCGTCATGCAAGTGGATACAGCCTCAGCAGAGAATTTGTTCACTTAATTTTAGTCACATTTAATGCATGTGTGAGGGCCCATGAAGTATTTCTGAAAGCAAAAACAACAATCTGCATCTTACTCTACCTCATGTTCAACATATCTGTCATTCCACAGCAGCAGCAGATGGGACAAGGAGAGGCTGAGGCAGAGGTGAAGGCGGGCGGTGTTGTTGATCTTGGGGTTCCAGCTACACAGGAGGAAGGTGAGGATGGCCAACGCAAAGAAGAAAAGTCCGACAATCACACATATTCGGCTTAGCCACTCTAGGAAAGGATCCTCTGGTGGAGGCTGAGAAGGCAGAAGACACACACACAGATTCTGATCAATCTGACCTTGGATCTGCAACTTTGTCTTCACCTTGGTACACACTAGAAGATTTTATTGTAGCCCACATTTGTCAAACGGTGGTGTGAGCATAATGAAAAATGATCAGTTAGGATTTTAAAAGTACACAGAAATCTGATATACCTCCCCAATCTGCATGATGAGGGCAAAGGTTGAAAGGTGAGAGCAGCTGCACACTGTGTAGTTCTCATCAGAGTATGCAACCCAACAGCCTTCTACTGACCAACGCATCGTCTCGCCCTCTTTTCCTTCCTCATCTTCTTGTCCCTCTTCTTCCTTCTTGCTTTTGTCTTCCCAGTACACACAAGTCACTATTCCAGATTCAGGTACTTTCTGAGAGAGCAAGATTAGATACATTGAATACATACATTAAAAGTTTGCGTCTTTTTCGATGGATAAATAGCTGTACAATCGTTAGATTTTGGTTGATGCTACACCTTCTTATGTTGGATGGTAAAGTTGACAGGCTCAGTGAGGTTGGTGTTGTTTATTGTTGGTAAGATCGCAGTAAAAACATCCGAGTACATCTCGGTCTTGTTCTCTGTTTTAAAGTATTGATGACTAAGAAGACTCTCCATCCCATCCAGTGTCATAAAGGCAGCTGCTGCAGAACCTGGGAGTGTCCACATGATACAAGAAATAAACTCAAATCTGTAAACGTTATTTGTGTTGATGATCTTCATGATCAACTCTCTCTCACCCACCATTGTTAGCGCTGGCTAGAGCCTGCAAGTTGATTTCCATGGTCTGTCCTTTGGCAGAAAGGGGGGCACTGCTGTCATCATGACTCCCTGGACCAATGGTATGTAGGCTCAAATCTTGCACATGGATGAAAATTACAGCAGGTATAGTTAATATTCACTGAGAAGTCAAATATTGTCCATCTATACTAAGTGTAACCCCTCTTACCCACTGTTGAAGTCTGCACTGCTTTGTTTGTTTGGTTCTGAATTGACGTTGACGGTATCATCGCAGCAACTAGGAGGTCTGAGACGCCCAGGATCACACTGCCGGTCTCCCCATCTCCTTCACTACTCACCCTGATTGACTTGGCCCGTGGTCCAACACCTGACACTTCCTGTAAGAATTTAAGTTGTTGTAATGAATACATATGAAGACAAACAAAAACATAAAGTTCTAATTTTGTTGGATGTCACGTACCATAGATGCAGAAAAGCAGTTTGCCACTGTCTGCAAAGACAGACGGACGGAGAGAAAAGTGTTAGATGGAACATAATTGCAGTGTCCATCATGTCTTTAGACTAACAGTCAGTAACTATGTGATCTGTCTCTCCACTTAAAACACACGTTCAATTAAAATTGAGTATTAATATAGAGTAATCTATTAGTGAGAGCAAGGTTTTCTACATACCGCTTCTGGTAAGACAACACCTGTGTTGTTCTTAAGTTCTTGATCCATATTGCCAAGGAAAGCTCTTTCTTTTGTCTGACCCTGCAATAAAAGTGCATTAACTATGTGTCTAATATACTACACTTTAAGCTGATGGTTTGACATCTATGTTTTCAGAGAAAGGTATGAGCTAACTTTGTATTGCAATGTTTACATTTCACAATAGTGAGACATTAGTTTGAGTTTATCATGGAACAGGATTGGTAAATTCAACATAATAACAAGTTAGCATCTAGATTTCCTAAAACCCTGCTGTTATTTGAGTGGAGCTGGGATATTAGTTTGAACATCATTATGCATAATATGGTTAACACAATTCTCCACCTTTAAATGAAAAATGCCATCTGGGCTTACCTCAGGGGGTACTATTGCATCTAGAATATCTTGAAGACCTGTCAGTAATTCAGAAAAGATTATATAATAATTCACATGAACATCTTTACATTTTCTGAAATCTTAGTTATCTTTAAACTTGACTTTGCTCACTTTTACAAAACGAGACCCCGATCCTCCACAAGACCCCAGTTGAAGGGTAGAATCCATCGGGACAAGAACAATAGAAGGTCCCTGGTGAATTAGTACACACAGTATGTTTACCACATATATCCGGTGTCTCACTGCACTCATCTATATCTGTAGAGGAGAGAGCACACACAGGGTTATCTGTTCGTATGGGTCCTTTGATCAATATGTACACAAACAGCAGAAGCACAGTGTATGTCACACAGATACTGAACAAGCGCACACACCTGTGCATGGGTTGGCAACGCTGGCTATCACGTCTGGCTTGTTCAGCTGATAACCAGGGAAGCAGGTGCAAATGTAAGATCCAATTGAATTTGTACAGTTGGAATTAGGTCCACAGACAGTAGCATCTTCAACACACTCATCAACATCTATAAAAATACATACATTAAAAAATGCATTGTACACAAAAGAAGCAATACACCCTTTTCAAAGACAACACAAAAGTATATTTTTATTATTTACATATGCTGCATGTGGTACTTCCTTTCACAGCGCTCCTTTTAATCCAAGCTCTTGATGTAACTTGTTGAGATTATTGAAATCCCACCTAGCTGTGCCTGGTTGTGTTTCTAAATTCAACCTGCCTTCTCCTCAACATTATTCCCTCCTCACACAGCTAGCAGTGCACATTTGATGCGCTCCAATTTGCCTTGCCAACGTGCCATATTGGAGTGTGGGGATGACCCTTTTTAATGAAATGCAAGCTGCAGATGCAGTATTACGTTATAATTCCATTAGCTGAAGATCAAACAATGGCAGGTTGTGTGGTTGAAGTTGTGGTAACTAGTTTTGGGGAATGTTTTGTACTAGTAATAGAACATATTAACATGTAAAATTCATGCTCATTTGGTAAAAACCAGCACTGTGCAGGCTAGGTTTTGGAGTGTACCCTGTGATTCAGTTTCCTCTGACAACCTGGGATTTATTTCATTTTACACAACGGTCTTGCTGGTGTAGTAGAGACCTGAGCTTCCCACAACAGTAAGACAGTGGAATAACATATATCAAAAAAAAATTCTCCAACATAAAATGTTTGCTTTTTGCTTAAATGTTTACTTCTTGAATGTTTATTTTCTTCTTCTCTCTCATTTTGAAAAAAATACTCAAAATGGCTAACAGTAATCCATGACAGACGTTTGAACTCTGAGGTTTGCTACTGTGGTGCAAATACCAATACAGATGTTGGTCTCGCTGGGTTCTTCGGCTGGCTCAGTTGGTGTGTAACCCAGTTGACATGCACAGGCATGAGCTCCAGGCGTGTTGGTGCAAACAGAATCAGGACCACAAACAGTTGAGTTGAAACACTCATCGATATCTGAGAAAGGGACAATTACTGTTAGTGACAATGTTCTCATTAAACTAAAAATTGGCCCTGTGGTGTATCATCCCAGGTTTTGACTAGGCTAAAAGGATACAGTGAAATTACATTTCCCTGTAGATTATATACTGTCAAATAACGAATACCCAAAATCCAACCTCTTTTCCTCACTGGCTGAAACATGTTCCTGAAGTGTTTTGTCCAAATTCTACACTAAATGTGCATCTCCTACTGTAATGGATTACAATATTCAATTAAAGATAAAATCATTATTTTATTAGCATCTGACACAGTATGTTAGCCATTAGCCTGTAGTTGTTGATGACCAAGAAAGCTGACTAAATTGTGCGTGTAGTCCACTATACCTTCCCAGCTTTTCACCACCATTGTAACATGACTGGCCTCCACAGTTAGGGGCTGTTTGTTCACCCATAGTTTTAGATTTCAATATTATTTATGGTTTGTAGCCTTCAGTTGATTGTCAATGCCTGTAGAGCTCAACATGTGTTTTCTGACAAACAAATGGCTCATTGTCGATTATCCCTTGCTCACTGCATATTACATTTGTAAAGTACAATATAGTATAGTACAGACCTTGGCAAACAGGGGTTGCGTCAGCTACAATGTGGTAGCCTTCATGGCATTCACACACATAACTTCCTGGGTTGTTGACACAGGTCCCATGATCACCACAGACATTGTCAAGACATTCATTAATATCTATGGAGAAAATTGACAATAAACTCATATTAATCTCTGAACAAATTTTGTAACTTGCATAAATGTGATGTAAGAGTGAGAGACAGAGATAGATCTTTTTAAATGGTACCTTCGCATGGGTTGGACTTTCCAGGTGGTAATGCTGGATCTGTTGCATTGAATCCATCCAGACAGGTACAGAAGTATGCTCCAATGGTGTTATTACAATCAGAGTTAGGACCACAAATACCTGCAGTCCTCTGGCACTCATCAATATCTGACAAGATATATTACGGACAGGATTTTAAAAAGGATGGTACACTATAACTGCAAATTTAAAGAGCACATCAGGTCCCTTGATGTATTTCCTGCATCAGAGTTACTGTCTTGCAATGGCTGGTACCACGGATAAACTACTCCACAATGTCCCCACTGTAATCGGTGTAATTTCTACAATTGTGCGTCTCCGTCCAACCCTCCAGCCACATTTCCCTTCATTGCCATTTTCTACCTGTCCACCAGATGACCTTGGATTTTCCCCATCCATCCTGATCACTTTACTCTCATCAACCTGCTGACCTGTTTCTACTCCCTCATCTGCCCCCCGTTCCGACCTTTTCAACTTTCCCAGCCTAGCAGTATATTTACCAGTCCATTTTCTCCCACACTTTGCCAGATTGTCAAAGTTGCCATATTATTTGTACTTTTGCTTTCAAGCCACCGGTACATATAACTGAACCTGTCTACATGTACCTAAACCTGTCTGTCTGCTTACCTGTACCTGTCTGCCTACCTTCCCACCAGCACCTGCCTGTAAGTCTTGCTTTGACATTAAACTATTGAACTCTCCTACTCTGCCTGCATTGTCTGTGTTTGGGTCCAGTCCTGCATTTCCTGATTCATGACAGCATGGCCTGGCCAGGCATGGACCCAACAGATGAAACATTTTCTATGGAGGAGCTAAATGTGGTGCCTGATGCTATTCATTGCCCTCTTAATTACTGCTAAACCACCTCCAGTACTGATAAGAAGCCTTGGTTGGTGGAGTAGCTACAACCCCTCACAGTAGACCTGTCAACCTCAGGACAGCCCCCAGAGTGGTCCCGCCCACGTCCCCGCCTGTCTGCCCTACCTGTTTGCCTGCATGCCTGCATGCCTACCAGCACCTGCCTGTAAGCCTGGCTTTGACAATAAATTATTAAACTGTACCACTCTGCCTGCATTGTCTGCGTTTAAGTGCAAAAATGCATTTGCTGAGTCATGAGTCAATTATTTGGTGACTATAATTCACACGTTTTCTACCATTTAGATGAAGTCAAATGTACTTACCAACACAACCATATGAATCTGGAGTGGGTAGGTGTTCTGGGGGGATTTCATACCCAGGAACACAAACACAGCCCCCGCTAGGAGTACACTGAGCAAGTGGTCCACAGGAGTCTGGGTTACACTCGTAATGATCTAAACAGAGATAAAGTGATTCTAATATGATCATGTAATAAACAATAATTTTAAAAAACAAAATGAGTTGTACAATCCTCCAGCTATAGTAACGACTGTTTATCATGTAAAAGTGAGTATAGATGATAATGACGAATCTCATCATTGTTGGTGTTCAAAGAAAATGTTAACGACAAAATGTTACAACTATTATCTAACATAGTGGCAGACGGTCAAAACTGTGGGTCACATGACCCAGAAAGCCTTTCCCTATGCACAACCATTACAAACAGCTGTAAAACAAATACGAAAATTCACTGAGTGTCACACACAGATCGGTGATGTGTGGTGGCTAAAGAAGGTATAGAGGGCTGGTTCTTCCCTCAATGTGGAGTAAGTATGCAGAACAAGGAAATTAATTAAGAATGCTGCAAATGCACCCAGGTTGTCCTATGGTAGAAATAAGTGGCAGCAGCCACCTACATGAGTCGGCTGAAGTTCTTTGGCACTGAATTGCGAGGTACTTTTGCGGCTCTGCCAGTGTCATTTCGGATAAGACGTGCAGCAACTATTATGGAGGGGTTGCCACCGTAACAGGGGTTGAGATACGATTCTAACAACTCACTTCCACAATTCCTGGGAAGTTTGCTTTTAAAGGCTAGCATGGTGGAAAAGACAAGAGGAGTCATGTCACTATCGGGTAAAGCTCTCCCACCATCACGTGGGGTTCATCAAACTCTTTGGCAAACTCTTCTGTGGCTTCCTGGATGTCTTGCTGTGCTCAATATTTGAAGTTTACCATGTTGCTGGGGTTTTTGTTCTTGTTTTTTAACTTAACTTAACCTTTCTTTTATATGTTGACTACACTACACTGAAATTGAAAACATAGGATTACAACTAGCAGCAACTCACAGGTCAAGTAACCCATAGCGACATATGGGTGTTGTGATGGTTTGTACACGTAGAATCCCCCAGGACACAAAGCCACACTCATTGACCAACTTCTTCCACCACAGTTTCCAACATTACCATGAGCAGTCCCTGTTTTCGGGGTCACAGACTCAGTGGTTGGATATGCAAAAGATAAATAAATCATATGTTGTGTGCCACCATGATTGTTTCCTATACAGGCTGTAGCAACTCTGTCTCCACCAATGCCTGTGAAGCGCCACCAATTGTTAACAAGATTCTTATCATCTTTGGGAAAGCCAGGGAAAGAAGTAGATGTAAAGTCTTGGTTTCGCCATGATTCAGTTATGTTGGTGTATCCATCACATGAACCTGCAATGAACAAGGAAACATTGGCAATGATGATCATTTCATAGTTAAATCACCCATTGTTAGAAGCTATTTTTGTGCTGTCTATAAGTATATAAATTAATAGAATCCATACCAGGAGGAAAATCACAAGTGACGGGGATTACAAGCAAGCCTAACAAAAACAGAAACAATTGAAAGTTAAGGAGAAGTTGTCAGTGCCTTGAAAATAATTTTGCTAACTTTGTATAAAGTATTAGATTTAACAACAAGAAATGATGATCAAATATTCATTTTTTAAATATAGAGATGTAGCTTAGAATAAATTTTCACATTTAAAGGTTCACATTTAAAAGTACCAGGGGTATATTTATAAAATTGAAATGAAAAGACATTAATCATGATAATAACCATTATTTGATTGGAATGACTAGACTTTTCTTTATATCTCAAAACTTTGCTCTAAAATAAATAATTTTTGGACCACACAACCTCATCTTCAAATTAGAAATAAGAATTACTGACATAGTTTTTGAATTAATTCATAGGTGCTGGTCAAATATGATGCCCTGAATTAATAAGTTTGGAGATTCTCACACATCTATACGAAAACAGGAATTAACTTACCCAGGAGAAGTGAAGAGGCACAGTAGTTCATCATGACACGTCAAATCTGCAGATCAGTTCTGACTGTCTGAAGTATGCATTGTAAAATATGCACAACAACCAAAAATTGTTTTTAAAAGGTTTGATGTAAATGCAAAAACCAATGCAAATTCGCAGAATCCTGTTGTTGAACGCCCCTTCAATTTTAGAGCAAAGGGGAAGCTAAGAGGAGAAAAGATGCAGTCACCAAGCACCTCTAGTACAGATGTGTGCCAGGACAGCAACTTTGGTACCAAGGTTTAATAAACCAATACATTAATGCTGCCCAAAGACAATTTCAGAAAAGGTAATGTGAGTTGTATCTTTGTCTGGTCATAAACATCAGACATTGTTCCACACATCTATATCCAATATACCACAGATATAATAGCTGAAGTATATGGTATATATAATACCCTACCTATCTGTAAAGGGAAAATATGGGGTGTCAAAACACACTGGGTACATTTCAATAAACAACTACTAACTCAACAATAAAAACCACAATAGAAAAAGCACACAAAATATACAAATGAGTTCACAATGTCATGCAAGAACCATCTTAACCATCTTAGGGACTGATTCATAGTGCAGACCTAGAGCTTACATTTGTGAGTATGATCTGACTTTCTGTTGTGAGACATTCATGGTCATGGTTCACATGAATACAGAGCTACCCACTTGTGCCAGATAGAGTTAAAAACAAGCAGGTTTCCTCTACACGGACATTAGCAAAAGCATGCCAATTCCATGGACACCTGATTATAGCTATTTGAAGAAACACCACATAAGTATCTGTTAGACCTGTTACAAACATGCATCTGTGCACTGCAGAGGTCAGTGGTTAACATGATGATTTTACTTGCTGTTGTATTAGAAAGTCCTAAGCTATGAATGTATGTGCATAGTTACTCAGTTCAAGTTTCTGGATGATGAAATAAGTGTCCTATATCAATAAAAGAGAAAAAAAAACCTGCACTGAACAAGGAAAGTAACTGCAATAATGATGATTTGATTTTTTCGTGTTTCCATTCAACATCATCCATACCAGAAAATGACACAATGAATAATAGTAGATACACCTGTCATTCCCAACCACAACAATGACAACATTTTATGATACAGCCTGCAATATACAGCGTAATTCTTCGCAAATGACAGTGTAATTATTTGTACTAACAGTGTACCAGTAGAGTACAACAATGTCAATATACATACATCCTTTCGAATGCCAGATTGTTGTTGAGTAGGTCACTGTTCCCCATAATAATACAATAGATAAAAAACACCTACAGTCTAAATTCATTTTAAGTTCCCAGATTGTTACCCCCTTATGCCCTAACTTCTCATCTTGTTCCTTTTTACCTGTTGGTGCATACTGTACTACGTACATCGTTAGAACAAAAGATAAACACTTTTAAACACTGTAAATTAGAAATAATTACACTGCATGTTGCGGGCCATATAATAAAGTGTTACCAAATATGTAATGACTTCTGGTCCAAAGTGGATGAGGCTTGCATTTCTCCTCTCTGTCGTCTGTCTCTCTTTTGTCATATTCATTTTGTCTTTTCTTCAGCCTTGTCCAAGTCCTCGGAGACTGATGGCGCATCTTTCTGTTGAAAGAAATTGTTCATATTCATAATATACTTTCTACAGATCAGACACAAACAAGATGTTTTGAGTAGTGCCGTCTACACAATATATATTCACATATGCAGGCACATCTAGGATCACTCAGGATGTGTTTTAATGCCAAATGTGGAGGGTTGTTTTGTCTGTTCAGCATACTATTTTGTGTCTTTGTAGTATTGATAGTCACATAAAGGCTACAAAGGCACCTCAAAAAGAAAAAGAGGTATGCTACAATAATTATCAACACTTCACAATTGTTAATGCAGTGTTGGTTTAAAACTTACCTCAGATCCTTCTTCTCTGTGCTTATTGAAAGAACAGGTCAGCAATTTTATGTATTCCTCTCTAACCTAGAAAATACAATGAAATACAACTTACTTAGAGTTATGTGTTAATGCAACCAAAAAGACAGACAGCTTATTGACAGTTTATTGCTGTCATTGTTAGAAGCACTGCTCTATGAATCGAAAACATTAACGAGATTAACGAGAGTTGAGTCATCTGCATAAAGTCTACCTCCTTGTTGAGCACACAGTGGACGACGAAGAGGAAGGTGCCCTGCTGGGAGTTAAGAATTATAAAGAGGACCTGAAAGAAAAGGTTTGTCTGGTAGAGGCCCAGAATCCAGGTACAGCCCAGTATAACAAACTGGGCCAGGATCTTGAACACAATCAACCTGTAAACAATGAGAATGTTTTTGAGAGTTTTTATCTTAACAAAGTATAACTCTTTAAACAGAGATGGCTACTGAGTACAACATGTTTAACACTTTAATTATGTTGAAACTTCCTCTATATTCCTCTACATATATTGTTATGTATGTACATTATCACCTTCAACTTTACTGGAAACAAGAAATGAATCTTCTTCAACACTCATACCTAGTGTCTTTGGATTGAGAAACATCACTTTTCATGTTGGCCAAGGTGGGTCTCAGACTCCATAGAGTAGCACAGAACAATATCCAATTGAGCTTAAAGACAAAAAGACACAGAGGCTGAGCTGAGATAGAACAGCACATTGCCAAAAAAGAAAGAACAAAATACATTAATGGGCCATAAATCCAGCAGGACATTGAGAGAGCTTCATGAGAGAAATCACCCTTATCATGCCCAACAACAATATTTTGTAAAAGGTTAGTCAAAATGCATGTTGGCTTGTTTTGTGGTTAGCTAATAATTGCCCAGACCAGTTAAAGTTATACAAATAGATGGGATGCAATCGCTACTATGCAATATACTCACTCCAAGGATAAAAAAAAATCACAGGGCCTGTTAAAGCCCAGTTGAAAGTGCGCTGTCTAGAGAGCCAGCACCTGCAACAGAATCAAACACACAATCCTTTCAAACTAGATGCGCATCAGACATACAGGAGAATATGAATGAGTACTGAATGAATGAGAATACTCACACCTCTGCCTCAGTTGCACCATATCCATCAGAATACACCAGAGCAGAAATACCCACAATCACAAATGGGACACCGTAGCCAATCAGGTAGAGAAAAGGTCTGGGGAGGCCGTCTCTCTGGATGACCTGCACCTTGGAGAGCCTTTGTATTAATTGAGTATTAATATAGAGTAATCTATTAGTGAGAGCAAGGTTTTCTACATACCGCTTCTGGTAAGACAACACCTGTGTTGTTCTTAAGTTCTTGATCCATATTGCCAAGGAAAGCTCTTTCTTTTGTCTGACCCTGCAATAAAAGTGCATTAACTATGTGTTTAATATACTACACTTTAAGCTGATGATTTCACATCTATGTTTTCAGAGAAAGGTATGAGCTAACTTTGTATTGCAATGTTTTCATTTCACAATAGTGAGACATCAGTTTGAGTTTATCATGGAACAGGATTGGTAAATTCAACATAATAACAAGTTGGCATCTAGATTTCCTAAAACCCTGCTGTTATTTGAGTGGAGCTGGGATATTAGTTTGAACATCATTATGCATAATATGGTTAACACAATTCTCCACCTTTAAATGAAAAATGCCATCTGGGCTTACCTCAGGGGGTACTATTGCATCTAGAATATCTTGAAGACCTGTCAGTAATTCAGAAAAGATTATATAATAATTTACATGAACATCTTTACATTTTCTGAAATCTTAGTTATCTTTAAACTTGACTTTGCTCACTTTTACAAAACGAGACCCCGATCCTCCACAAGACCCCAGTTGAAGGGTAGAATCCATCGGGACAAGAACAATAGAAGGTCCCTGGTGAATTACTACACACAGCATGTTTACCACATATACCCGGTGTCTCACTGCACTCATCTATATCTGTAGAGAGAGAAAAAGTACACATAATAGTAAAATATATGAAAGTAGATCAAAAGTCAGACTAATAGTGACACATGTTCACACACCTGTGCATGGGTTATCAACGCTGGCTATCACGCCTGGGTTGTTCAACTGATAACCAGGGAAGCAGGTGCAAATGTAAGATCCAACTGAGTTTGTGCAGTTGCCATTAGGTCCACAGACAGTAGCATCTTCAACACACTGTAGAAATACATGATGAAGCACACAAATGAAACAATAAACCAGACAGCTTTGTGTATGACTCTTGACTTCTGTTACAACCTAGATGTAAAAAGTGGCAATTGAACTGCAGTTTTTCCATCTGCTCCTAGATGCTGAAAGACATCTTGCATCTGAAAAACAATCACTTCAAATACCAAGACAGATGTTGGCCTCGGAGGGTTCCTGGTCTGGTTGAGTTGGTGTGAATCCCACTTGACATACACAGGTGTAAGCGCCAGGTGTGTTGGTGCAAACAGAGTCAGGGCCACAGACGGTGGAGTTGAAACACTCGTCGATATCTGAGGAACAATTAACACAGTTGGCATGAAATTGTGAATATACAAAAGTTAATGGAAAAAGGTCTACTAATGATCAGTATGAACCATGTTTCTCTTCCACAATAAGGTGATCTATCTGATGGTGAGGGGGGTTAACTGACCTGCATTGAGGAAATCGGGTGTTACTGTTGATGTACTGTGACTCTAACTGCTGTACAGGTGGGCATCTCAGTTCAAGTAATGCATAGGAGCGTGTGGTGACGGCGAAGACTAAATTAGTGGTCAATGATTTTACACTAAGTGGGTCAGCCTGAAGTCATCACTTCAGAAAGTCTAAAGGATATATTTGCATTCTGGTTTCCTGGTGATAGTTTTATTCCATAGCATTCCAAATGCAATACATTAGTTTATATTTTCTTCAATAAAAAAAATGAAATTACCAAGTGTTGTTGATGGTATTAATGTTTTGACAAACTTTCTGGAGAAGAACTCCAACATAACATTTAACTGCATTTTGTAAAAGCTCAGGGAACATGAAAGAAAAGCTAGTCTTGATTCTCTGGTGATGTGTAACATTACTGTAAACAGACCTCGGCAAACAGAAGATGCGTCGGGTACAATGTGGTAGCCTTCATGGCATTCGCACTCATAACTTCCTTTGTTGTTGAGGCAGGTCCCATGATCACCACAGACATTGTGAAGACATTCGTCAATATCTATTAAGGAAAACACAATATGTCACTGCAGTTCAAGACTGGCTGTGAGACTGGCACATTTATTAAATGGTACCTTTGCATGGGTTGGACCCCCTAGGTGGTAATGCTGGATCTGTTGCATTGAATCCATCCAGACAGGTACAGAAGTATGCTCCAATGGTGTTATTGCAATAGGAGGAAAGACCACAAATTCCTGCAGTCCTCTGACACTCTGCACTCACTCACATGTCTGCCAAAAGAGGTTACAGGTAGGCGTTTAAGGAGGGAAATGTAGTACATGCTCACAAATTGCAGAATGTGTATATAAAGAATCTTAATGTACTTCCAGCAAAAGAAGAGATCATTACAGTCATTATAAATCATCGTGATTTACTACAGTTCAGATTAAATTAATGTGCTCACCAATGCAACCATATGAATCTGCAGTGGGTAGGTGTTCTGGGGGGATTTCATACCCAGGAACACAAATACAGCCCCCTTTAGGAGTACACTCAGCAAGTGGTCCACAGGAGTCTGGGTTACACTCATAATGATCTAAACAGAGATAACACACGCATGCACAGAAACAAACTCACACACGATATTCATGGTGAAAAGATAAAAGTAGGTCTCTTTGAGTGGGACACTATAAAGCAAAGGATGACAATGAGTGATCTTTCCTTACAAGTTACGTAAACAAAGGGGGCCTGTCGGTGACTTGATGGTTTGTATATGTAGAATCCTCCAGGACAGAGGGCCAAGCTAATTGTAGTATGATAAACACCGCAGATGTTGATATCAGCAACTGCATTTGCTGTTGTTGGAGTTTCAGATTCAGTTGTTGGATATATAATTGGAACACGAATGCCGTATTTGGAACCACCAACAGGACTTCCTTGGCACTTTGTAACAATTCTGTCTCCACCAAACCCTGTGAAGCGCCACCACTTCCCAACAAGATGTGCATCATTCTTCGGATAGCCGGGAAATGTAGTTGATCTAAACATTAGGTTGCGCCATGGTTCAGTTATGTTCGTGTATCCATCACAAGAACCTGCATAGAACAACAAAACATATCAATAATAATTAACAAAACTTACTGCTATTTCACCTATAACCAGAATCTGTGACTGATGTTTGCAATTAAACATCATCCATACCAGGAGGAAAGACACAATGGCCAAGGTTGAAAAGTGAACCTATGAAGCACAAAAACATAGAATAGCCCTCAATTGTCAGATTATGCATATATTGAATTTACACAGTAACCCAATTTTACTGCCTTCTTTAAAAGTCTTCACATGAAGAAGCTAAATATATGCAAGACTGTTATACAAAATTAGCTCAGTGCTGAACTGGTGCTGTTGATATTGATGACAAGAAATAGACATGCATTCGTGAAAGGCATGTAAAAGCCTAAATTATAACAGCACCTGTTACAACGACATACTGTACATTATAACAACATTGCGTGGTTCACAATATGTTTAATGTAGTGTACTAATTAATTTTCACACATTATCAACTAAATGAAACATGAATGAACTCACCCAGGAGAAGTGAAAAGGCACAGCAGTTCAACATGACAGGGCCCGCTCTATCATCACTGTTTAAGCTACATATATGTACATTTAGGAAATTTGTACAGCATCCAAGAACTGTTGCTACAAGGTTTGGCACCATTGCACAAGCCAATGCAAATTCGGAATGGAATCCTGCTATACATTTACCTCACTCAATTTAAATCTGTTTAGGAGTAAGAGGATCACCCACAACAATATTCCACACAAACTAAAAAGTATTTAGAACAACATGTTGTAGTTTGGAAAAAAAGCAACATTATCAAAACATTTTTAAATAAAGAGGTTTTTTATAATATTAATGACGGGCAGCATAAAGGGGAAAGTTTTATATTAGCTTAAATAGATTTTTGCCAAACCAAATCATAAACATAAAATGTTAAATGTAATGTAAAAGTAGACATGCTTCAGATTGAATGATCATGGCTTGGATATTCTTCTTGGATATTTTGATATAAGACCATGTTAGGCATGAAAATTGGATCGAAAAGTCTTTATCCTGCTCTTTTGCTGTCAAAGTCATCATTTCTAAGTTGGCTTTGCACAGACTGAACTGTGTGTCATAGTTTGCTGAGTTGAGGTTGAAAAATACAGCGTATAAAATATTCACTTTGAGGAATCAAATGCATCTGTTATACACTGCTCAAAAAAATTAAAGGAACACTTTTTGATCAGAGTATAGCATCAAGTTAATTAAACTTCTGGGAAATTGATCTGTTCAGTTAAGTAACAGGGTTGTTAATGTTAATGAAATTAACAACAGGTGCACTAGAGGGGCAACAATGAGACGACCCCCAAAACAGGAATGGTTTTCCAGGTGGAGGCCACTGACATTTTTTCCCTCCTCATCTTTTCTGACTGTTTTTCACTAGTTTTGCATTTGGCTAGGGTCATTGTCACTACTGGTAGCGTGAGGCGATACCTGGACCCTACAGAGGTTGCACAGGCAGTCCAACTCCTCCATGATGGCACATCAATACGTGCCATTGCCAGAAGGTTTGCTGTGTCTCCCAGCACAGTCTCAAGAGCATGGAGGAGATTCCAGGAGATAGGCAGTCACTCTAGGAGAGCTGGACAGGGCCGTAGAAGGTCCTTGACCCATCAGCAGGAACGGTATCTGCTCCTTTGTGCAAGGAGAAACAGGATGAGCACTGCCAGAGCCCTACAAAATGACCTCCAGCAGGCCACTGGTGTGAATGTCTCTGACCAGACAATCAGAAACAGACTTCATGAGGGTGGCCTGAGGGCCTGACGTCCTCTGGTGGGCCCTGTGCTCACTGCCCGGCACCGTGAAGCTCAATTGGCATTTGCCATAGAACACCAGAATTGGCAGGTCCGCCACTGGCGCCCTGTGCTTTTCACAGATGAGAGCAGGTTCACCCTGAGCACATGTGACAGACGTGAAAGGGTCTGGAGAAGCTGTGGAGAACGTTATGCTGCCGTTCAGCATGACCGGTTTGGTGATGGCTCAGTGATGGTCTGGGGAGGCATATCCATGGAGGGACGTACAGACCTCTACAGGCTAGACAACGGCACCCTGACTGCCATTAGGTATCGGGATGAAATCCTTGGACCCATTGTCAGACCTACGCTGGTGCAGTGGGTCCTGGGTTTCTCCTGGTGCACGACAATGCCCGGCCTCATGTGACGAGAGTATGCAGGCAGTTCCTGGAGGATGAGGAATTGATACCATTGACTAGCCCCAACGCTCGCATGACCCGAATCCAATAGAATACCTGTGGGACATTATGTTTCGGTCGTTGACGTTGTCAGGCATGCTTACAAGCACGTGGGGGCAATACACAGTACTGAGTACCATTTTGAGTTGCTGCAATGGAATTTCAGCAAAATGGACTAGCCTGCCGCATCATTTTCTCACTTTGATTTTCGGGGTGTCTTTGAATTCAGCCCTCTGTAGGTTGATAATTTTCATTTCCATCAAACGATGTGGCATCCTTTCTTCCTAACACATTACACAGTCCATATCAGTATAGATATCCAGCATGATTTTTTTCCCATTGAGATCTGATGTGTTTTCAAAGTGTTCCTTTATTTTTTTTGAGCAGTGTAGTTAGTATGGATTTTTTTATTTTTTTGTTTTAAAGTTTATCTGTGTAGAGATTTGTATAGAGTGCATGTAGCATGAACCAATGCCACACGCCACAGCATTCATAGCCGAAGTTAATTTGCATATGCATCCCTAGCTAGGCGTTTAAAATACATAAAAGTCAACAACAAATACACAAGAGACAGTGCAAACTCAACTATCGGTACATTCATTAAAAACTCAGATAAAGAGAGTGAAACACCTGAGGTGAGTGAGTGTGTGCCTCACCTGGACAATTTGTCTTGTAAAACTGTAACATGGTAGTGCATCTAAGGCTGTATGTAAATAACTTACAAATCCCTGCGAATACAAATGGAGAAAAAAAGAGTGACGCTTTTTAAGGCAGAACAAATATAGCCAACAGGTTTTGATGTCATAATGCGTGCCACACTCCAAATATCTTGCTTGCCTTCAAATTTTAACATCCAGTATAAATACTGCAGTAAGATCATTGTTGATACACAAAGACAGAATGAGATTAAGGAGATAATTTCTCAAAAACATATTATTTTGAGAAGGTCGGTGGTGACTATCACCATGTTACTATGTCATTTAGCACAACTATATCACAAACCACAAGATATTACCAAAAAACACAGAAGGGAATCTGACGATGTGTTGAAAAGTAAACATGGTAACAAACATTTCAAACTGCTTGTGTTTGCAGAAAGTTATTGACAAGAGAGAGAGAGAGAGAGAGAGAGAGAGAGAGAGAGAGAGAGAATGAAGCGCAAAGATAGCCTTCCTGATTGAATTTATTATTCATTATTGGTAATAACTGTTGATAAGGAGTTGTTTTAATGACAATATGTGGCCTGGAGACCAGTTTACCTTGCTAAAGATGATAGCCTGGTAAAGATAATGTCACTGGTTATTATTATTTTAGATATTTGTATTCATAGTTAGAACTAATGTTAATAGTATGCCTATTAATTATGAACAATTTTTATTAAACTACACCCACACCATGTAATGTATTCAAATGACCAGCCCTTCTTAAAAAAATACTACTGTTGTGAGTTTCCACTTCCATACTTGGTGGAGGAGAGAGACACGATCTCTTATATTGAAAGTTTTCACTGAAAATGGGACATGGCTTGTGCCTGTCTCATGGATGTATTATATTATATTTATATTATTATATTATTAGTCTATTCATAATATAATAATATAAATATAATATATATATATATATGTTATTATATTATTAGCCTATTCTATTCTATTATATATTATTCGTCCATGGTCTCCCTTCACACTGTGAAGTGGACGATTGACTGGTTGACCTGTGAATTTAGATTCATTAGTGCTCACTGCCCTCCAGTGGTCATAGTGACGAACTACAATACTACATTGAATTCTACACAGTTAAATATTAGTATAATCGTAAATATAAATACTTACAACTTACAATTAGCGTGATGATTATCACAAACAACAAACATCTGTAATTGTAATAATTGTATTAAGAAATATAAAGAGATAGTTTGGATATCAAGCAGTCTCATTGTCATATTTTGTTTACTGATTGCTCTCCTGCCGCCATATTGTAGGGGAGACTCCATGGACATATAAAGAGACGTTACAACGCCCGAGATGACTGTGACAGACAGAGACAGCGTGGAAGGTATCTCTAACCCAGCATTAAGTTACCGTCAATTCATACTGTAAGAAGGTTATCAGTTGTACGAAAAACAACTTTCCTTGAAAGAAATGTGCAGTGTTACAGCAGCTAACGGGATAGCGCAATAGCAGAAACATAAGTAAGATATAATAAATAAAAAACAATAAAACTATAAGACAAATTATAAAGAAACAACAACTATAATTTATAAATTTACAAATTTACACATGTACAAGTTCAGTAATAACGAGTGTGCTGCCCACATTGAGTAACTACAACTGTACTCCACGAGCGTTAAACTAGAAATAATTGCATAGTAATACTTAAAACGTACAAAATAAACGTTTCACCACAGACGTTGGTGTAGTTTCGCATTTTGACCACAGAGTGGCAGTGTACGATCACCGGATACACGCGACCATCTGCTGGAGAGTTTATAACAGACGTGATAGCAACGTAGTAACACGTCCGGTGAATACTTACAAAATAAAGTCACCCGACTGAAGCAATGAGAAACAAAAGAAGAGAAATTATGAAATGAAATGGTCATGTTCATTGCTCTATAGTGGTCACACTATTTTTCCGTGATCACAGTTAAACTGGTTTGAAAGCAGGGCCAACCCGAGCCCCCATGAGCTAACGCTAAATTAAACAGGAAGAAAGGAGGGCGGAGCGGGCTGCTAGGAACCATTAATTCCAGTCTAACGTTCCTGTCGACTATATAAAGTAGCGGAACAAATACGATCGGAGTGCGCGCACCGGTAAATCAGCGAGGATGTTTTATACACATATACACAGATATTTTCAGTTTTTACTGCGCGTGTCCCTTCATTTCACATAAACGCCACGTGAGTTTAAGTATGGATTACAGTTCGCACTAGTCATAGACGGCAGCTAAAACGGCTTGCTAAATGTGTTGCTGCTGTTGAGCTTAGCATCAGTTGCTAACAAGATTGCTCCGTGTAGCTTAACTCACTGTTGTTCCCAACAAACACACAGCTTTAGCTACATCAACACCCTGGGCAGCTAGCTTGGGTAGACGTCCACTTGCCAACAACATACTGAGAATTTAGCGCTAGTTCCACTTTGGCTCTGAATCCTTTAAACATTTAACCTGGTTAAGCCTATTGTTAACGCAACTCTTCTCTTTTAATAGGGTAACGTTAACCTGAAGCGGCAGTTGTATGTGTGGAGAGAAAATCCAGAGAGACGACCAACCATGACTTCTCTGGCAAGTTTTCACTCAGCTATAAGAAGCACTATCTTCCTTTCATCCCTCTTAATGCAGTCTGGTCTTGTGCATGTGCACTGCTGTAAATTAATGACAAGCTAATTGTATGGTGTGCATAGCCTTCACATATCACGTAGTCAGCATTTATTATTTTATTATTTACAACAATTTACCACAGCCCATCACCCTACACAGTACTGTGTATACATTTAAAAGAGGTCATGGTCTGTGTGGTACTGCATATCCTTCAAATGACATTACAGATGGGGGTAAAAAACATCTGAGACAAAGCACTCTAAAAGAAATCCTCTCAACATGTTTGTGTTACAGGGGAGCAGCAGTTCCTCGGCCACAGAATACACTGTGCGAGTCCCCAAGTGAGTAACATGGACTGACATGCATGTATAATATAAAATCTAATAATTTACAAATGTATTTATAACTTCAAGCTTCACTTAATGTGGTGTGTACGTGTGTAGCTGTAGATGAAATGATTACAGTGCATGTAGTGATTATTAGGCAGATGCTCCATCATGGGATCTATAATTATTTTTAAAGTGACGCACCATGTTGAGTTTTAGTTTATTCTATGTATATGTACCAACCTTTGTCGAAGCCCTTTACGCTGATGTCGATGTTGAATGCTGCCTTTACAAATAGACATGGATTTGTTGGACAGCATGATGAGTTGTTTATTCTGTAGGTGTTCATGTGAATGTAGTTGTTTATCTGCCATAATATTAGTTAATGTCTTTTTGTTTGCATTTCTGTTCGTCTGTCCCATAGAAACACCAGCAAGAAGTACAACATCATGGCTTTCAATTCAGGAGACAGAGTCAACTGTTCAACCTGGACACAGGTGGGACTCTGTCAGTGTGTCTACACATGAGAGATAGTTTGAGCTGCAGAGCTCAGTCAGTACTGGGAGAGAAATGACTGTGTGATTACTCTAAAAAGAACATGGAGAGAAACAAAAGAATACAGAATATCTGAAGTCTATGATGACTACCTAATGTCACTGGCTACAGCAACCATCTTTCAGTTTTACATTTCTTATTATCTCCTTCCCTCTCCCTCTCAGGCTCGTATGGAAAGAGACATGAGTGCTCGGCGGATATATGGGGAGGAAGAGACGCAGGAAGGCGCAGCTGGCAGTGAGTTTGGCAAAAAACAGCGTGAGGAAGCACGTCGGAAGAAGTTTGGTATTGTGACACGTGAGTTCAAAGTGGAGGACCAGCCCTGGATTCTCAAGGTCAACGGCAAGGCTGGCAAGAGGTGGGAGAAAGACACTTCTTTACGCTCTGATTCACTCTCATTTTCCCTAACACACCTCTTTTTGAACCTGTTTAGGTCCAGAGGGAACACACACATACTTATGATATACCTGAAACTGACATTTGTTTGTATAGGAGTTATTACTTACACAAATCTCTCTAAAATCTGTAGAGGATTACCAGGAAAGATAAAAGTTAAAGCTAGAATGGGTTCTTTGTACTTTTTAAAATCAGTTCATAATACCTACATTTATAGAAATGAATAAATCATTATCAAATTATCGCCATGTGACTGTATATGCAGGCCTGATGGGGGATCCCCACTGTTTTCAATACAGCTACTCTCTCCCTCCGTCTGTGTACATGTTTGTGTCAGGTTCAAAGGTCAAAAGAAGGGCGGTGTTACAGAAAATGCATCCTACTACATCTTTACACAGTGTCCTGATGGAGCTTTTGAGGCCTTCCCTGTCCACGGCTGGTACAACTTTACACCGCTGGCCAAGCACCGAACTCTCACTGCCGAGGAGGCTGAGGAGGAGTGGGGCAGGTGAGAGAGGGGAGGAACAGGGAGGGATGGTTGTGGTGGAAAAAATTATAATAGTCAACTACTTAGTTTACTCAACTGGTGAAGGTGTGTCAAACACTTAATATGAGACATTCACCCCCTTTTGCAGAAGGAACAAGGTGGTGAATCACTTCAGCATCATGCTTCAGAGACGTTTCCGGGAGCAGGAGCGTGGCGAGGATGAGGAAGATGAGAGCGAGAAGTCGGGGAAGAAGAAAAAGAAGAAGGGCGGGAGAGGGGGTGACCTGCGCATCCACGACCTGGAAGACGACCTGGAGATGAGCAGCGATGACAGTGACAGCAGTATGGGGGAAGGTAAGGAGAGAAAACCTGGATGGGACTGCAGACAGAGAGGAAGATTTTTCCCTCTGTAATATGCTCCAAAATTTAGATGAAAGTATTGTTAAACAGCAGCACTTGAATAGTCTCCCAAGTCATTTGCCATTAAGTGCGTGCGTCCCTCTGACATCATGTCATAATGTAATTTTCTTTTTTCCACCACTTGGGCACCCCCTCTCCTTAATGGACAGATGGAGAGAGCAAGACAAAGGCGAAGAAAGACGTGGGGAAAGGAAAAGGAAAGAAGAAGAAGAGAAAGAGCAATGACCACGAGGCCTTAGAGGACAGCGATGATGGTGATTACGAGGGTCTGGAGGTGGACT
This sequence comes from Enoplosus armatus, assembly GCF_043641665.1. Taxonomy (NCBI): domain Eukaryota; kingdom Metazoa; phylum Chordata; class Actinopteri; order Centrarchiformes; family Enoplosidae; genus Enoplosus; species Enoplosus armatus. Next base: position 9,217,712 of record NC_092196.1, on the reverse strand, counting down.
ACATGTCAGATGAAAGCAGGTCAGATCCATTGCATTGTTGCACACGAAGACTCCATTTTTATGGATACTACAATGTATGTTTTGTTTGGTTTGGTTTGGTTGCGTTGCTTCTTTCACTAGTATGTGATTTTGTTTTCCAAAAACAGTTCAGACGAAGAGCCAGAAAAGGGAAAGCCCAGCAAAGGAGAGGACCACCCTAAAGGTCAGACCATCTGCAGTTAAACATTGCTGATCTATTCATTAATAAAACTAGAAAAGACACTGATGATTTTATGCATATAATATAAGGTAGAGCATGATCACTGGGCTAGTAATAATTTGGCTGGGAGGTATTTCATGTTAGTGCCCATAATCTCGGTTGTGTGTGTCCTGACATTATTGCCACATAACTGCCATGAATGCTCTTATATTATGAGATTAACGAGAATCTTCACTTAATGCATTTCAGTGTTTTCACTTATTGGCTTTATTAAATGAATGATTGGTATTTGGATTTCTTTCCTTCCAAACATTTGTCCTTTATAGGCATTGATGAGGCGTCAGAAAGCGAGGAAGAGAGTGAGGAGGAGAAACAGAACGAGGAGGAAGCAAAAGAGGAGGAAGAAGAAGAGGAGGGAAAGAAGACCCCGGTCCAAGTGGAAAAGAAGAAGAAGAAAGGTACGGACTTCAAGGCCACAGATGACTGTTTGACAAAATCCACATTTGAATGAGGTCAACATGAGCTGTGTTAAATCATACACCTTTCTGCATGATTTGTGTGTCACAGACAGCAGTGGAGAGTCGGACAGCTCAGACGACAGCGACATAGAGGGAGAGACGGCCTCTGCTCTTTTCATGGTGATTAGTGTGTGTGTGTGTAACTGAACAAATTAATATTTGCACATTTTATGAAATGTAAAAAATATAGACTTTCAAATTCACCATTTGTTTTTTTGTCATAACCCTCCACTTGGTCATTATTTAACACGATAATAAGTCAGTCGTTAGTTGTCAGGGTCAGTAATGTGGCTCTATCACAACTCTAGTAGCATGATGAATATGTTCTGTTACTGTGCAGCTGAACTCTTGAGTTTGTTTTAACAGCCATTTTTTGGGAGTGATTGGTTCTGTATTTAAATTTTTTCTTTTTGTTTTCCTCTAACATCTCTCTTTCCCTCTCAGAAAAAGCGCACGCCTCCTAAACGTGGTGGGCGTGGCTCAGCAGGCAGCTCCAGGACCGGCAGTCGCCCCGGGACACCGTCCATAGACTCTGCCTCCACCTCCAATACACTCCGTGCTGCTGCCAGCAAGCTAGAGCAAGGTGCTTTCTCGTACACCCCAACACAAATACACACAAACATGCAAAGTTATAATTAAACGAATGACAGACCTTTTTAATGTATTCATGTGAAACCTTCAAACGTGGCCATCAACTCTGAAACTGGAGGTCCTTCTTTTGTTATTCCTTCCAACTAAATGTCTCTTTCCCACAGGTAAGAGACAGACTCCGGGGCCTAGCACTGACTCACCAGCTGCCAAAAGGCTGAAGATGGAGCCCAGCAGTCAGAGCCCTGCTCCCTCCGGGAAGACTACGCCTCAACCCCCATCAGGCAAATCCACTCCTAGCTCAAGGTACTTTGTTATCAGTCTTCCTTTATGCCTCTAACTAATATTAAGTTATTTATTGATTCTGAGATTACTGTTCAACAAAACATATCACAATTGACATCATAATACAAACAGACATTTAATTTAAGCCAAAAAAAAGAAATAGTTTGACTGGGTGTTTGTGAACTTTTCTGTTCATGTACTCCACAGTGATGTGCAGCTAACCGAGGAAGCGGTGCGGCGCTACCTGATCCGTAAACCGATGACCACCAAAGACCTGCTGAAGAAGTTCCAGACCAAGCGTACGGGTTTGAGCAGTGAGCAGACTGTCAACGTGCTGGCACAGATCCTGAAGCGCCTCAATCCGGAGCGCAAAAATGTGAATGACAAAATGCACTTCTACCTCACTGAATAACCGATGTGAGCGAGGGATGGAGTGGCGGCAGTGGAGAGGATGGAGAAAAATGGGAATGGCTGAAAATGTTGGTGTTTTTGAGAAAACCCTGACCCCTGGAAGATGTTTTGTGTCTGTTGTAAAACAGGTTCTATTGTGACACGCCACAGGACCAGAGGTTGAAACTGTCTTCACAGGTGGAATTTATGAAAAAGTATTTTGTTGAGCATCTTGAGTTTTTTTTTTTTGTCCAAAGTCTCACAGTACATAACAGAAATCTTGTTAATGTTGAGTGAAAAACATGTCTGTGTCGTTTCTCTTCATGTGTAAATCGTTTAACTTAGAGCTTGATGGAGAAAAAAAGTCTTGTTTTTCTTAGGTAGAAATTTTTCTAATAAAATTTAAACTCTGCTACTGTGTAAGGCTTTTCTCTTTGTACCCCAGCTATCAAATACAGTTTGTTTTCATGGTATGAAAAAGAAAAAACATATTTCTTTCTTTGGGTCTTGTGTCCTCATTGGGACATACGAAAACAGGCTGTTTCGTTTTGTTCGATTATTCCACGACACTAGTGAATGGAAATGTGAGATTTTAATACGTAAAAAGCATTCAATAAAAATACAGAATAGATATTAAAAATCAAATTATTCCAAATGATGACAGAGTATCATTAGATATTTAAGAAAAGTGTACGGGGGAATATGTACAGTATTGTTTAACGTGGCACTATATAAACCAGCATTGCACAGTGACAACTTGTTTTGATACCATAACAAAAGGATCGTGTTTGGTCACTTCATGTCCGGGCAGTGTCATAGTTGGCCAAAAACCAGTCACAGGTCGTCTTTATAGCTAGAGGGACAGAAAAATCACCTTCATCAGGCTGAGGGTGCATGCAAACATTCATTCAAAGCTCTCATTTGCATGTTGAGAAACACAAAACTTATCTTGCAGCAAGGCTTTTTGTTATTGTAACCTATCACGCTTGTCTCGTGTTAAGTTACAGTGCATAAGGTACATGAATCGTCATAAATAGCTCATGAATTTGTTCTGCTGCCTCTGTGCTCTCATGTACGCAGCACTATCAGATAGAATTTAAGTATTTTATAGGAAATTTCCATTTTTCTGCCATGCAGTTGAGATTTCGGCCACCACTGTACTTATTTATCATCGAGTGAACTCTGACCTTCTTTAAGGGGTGTAAAGGTGAAGTCAGGGAGATAGCGTCTAAGCTTGGCATTGCTGGCTGTCTTCCTCATCTGGCCGTCAGACAGGGTGGTGTCAAACTGATGGGGGTCAAGGGGAACTGAATTTTAACTCTGTGGGTTTGGAGCACAGGGTGTAGGATCACTGGGGAGTGTTGAAAGGATACATGTGTTTTGCCTTTGAAGTCCAGAGCGTTTGCAATCATGTCCACAGCCTCTTTGATTGAGACCTCGTCTTCTTCACCCACTGAAAAGAAATCAGCAGTGAGGGGTGAAGGAATGAACTGCACATATAGTGACCGTGTGAAGATGTGCATTATAATGCTCGCACAGCACTGTACTCACCAGAGAGGATAATAGGGTCAATTTCTTCATATTCTCTCAGAACCCAAATGATTAGACGGCCCAAGTCCGAGAATAAACACAGATAAAGGCTTTCTTAGTCAACATGTAAGAATGTTATCACACTTAGTTCATCTTAATACAATCAGAGATACTTTTGGCCAAGAATATACATTTTCATCTGAGCACATACCTATCCAGTAAAATCTAAGGGCAATATAAAGTGTGCATTCTTAAACCACAATACAGTACACTCAAATGACTGTTAAAGCACACAGATACCATACCAGAGAATAGATGAACTGTCTTCTAGGAGCTCCAGAGCCACATACATTCACAGGGGTTCCTTCCGCTATGAGAGAGACACGAGAAATAGACTCTATTACTTGGTTATTGTCTGTGTTTGTATGTGCTACCCTAACCCTCTGTGTGTATCAAGATGGATTAGTGTGTCTGAGTTCATCACTTTCGGCCTTGTATGTCTTGTTTACAAGTGCTGACAGCACGTGACCATTCTCTACGCTGAAGTTGTCATAGGGACCAAACACATTGGTCGGGATGACTGCCGTGTAACGATGGCCATACTGCTGAAAGTATGCCCTGTCAACACACAGACATACACACAGAGTGACGATCAGACATGCTGTAACACAGATCAACACTTTACTGCAGACATTCATGTTTGCTTTTTCCTCCTCAGTAGCTCAAACGCGTGGAGGTCGTAGTAGTCCAACAGTAAACAAGCACAGCCTTGTGGATTGTATTTAGGCATAAAGGCACAGCTACAGGTTAAATAAACACTATAAAAGACAAAACAGACACTACTTGCCTGGTCAGGTGCAGCCTCCACAGTCCTTTGTTGAGGATGAATGTATGACAGATTGTCTACACCACACCCCTGTTCGCACTGCACAGATGCTTACCTGTTCTGGACATCAATCATCCTTTTTGCATGCGAGTATCCAAAGTTGGAGTCATGAGGTGGTGGAGTTACAGTAAGGAAGTTAAACCAATGCGCTTTGCCAAAGTAATAGTTGCTGTACTGTAGCAACACTGTACCCTGAGTATTACTGTCAGGGTTTGGTGTCATTGAGAGAAAATGCCACTAGAGGGTAGTCACTATATTAAATTTATTTGCCTTAATTTACAATAAGACAATGCCACTTTTATTTTCATATTATTTCCAGCAGCAAGTATTTCCTGTTAAAAAACTGATACATTTTAAAAAGAAGAGCAACTATATTGTAGGTAAATTAAGTTTTTCTTTTAAAAGAAAGCTTACCATGGTCTCATCAATGGGGTATGTTGTTTTGTCAGGGAAGATACAACTGGACAGGCAAGACACGGCCTTGGTGACGCCCATCTCATGGGCTGTTTGTAGTACATTGTCATTGATTTTGATGTTGTCCCTCTGTGAAGGTGTCAGCCTGTCACTGACTGGCCATTACAGTTAAAACATGTGATATTTTGCATAGACTCCACATTAATAGATTTTCCAGTAACAGTTTACGGTTTGCATTTTTTGACAGTTGTGGTGGACCATTCATGTACTGTATGGCATATCTCACCAAAAAGTGCAGGTTCTCCCTCATGTGTAGATGGAGTCCTCCAACTTTTGCAGCTAGGTGGATGACATGAGTGGGACGATACTTCTCGAACACAGCCCTGGTCTGCCTAACATCTCTGTTCACGTTTTAACACCACATATATTTTAAATTGGATAGATTGGAAAAAACATACAGGTTTGAATTGTTTGATTTTCTGTGCTCACTAATAAGTTCACTTCTGCGGTACCTGCGGTACAATTTACTGAATGCAGTGGTTGTACAATTGCTTTGACTTCAGCTTTACAATGTAATGATGTTTCCTCCAGCAGGCAAGAAGCATAGAACAAAGACATAAACAGACAGGCAACACCCCATCTCAGTATACTAAGAAGATGCAAAGCATGAGGTAGCAGCAGCAAACACAAAAACTCCCTAACTCTGGTGCTGTTTGTTTGCAAGCACACTCAGGTGGAAGAGTACGATTGAAGCAACTTACACAAGATCAGCATCCTTAGAAGAGAGGAAGATCCATTCTTCTCCCTCCAGTTTCCCACCTTCCCGCTGCACCACATGCTCAATGGCTTTGCCCACCAGTCACCAGGACACGCATTGACCCTGTTTTGGTCTCTGACCCCATATTCTATATCTGTGCTGGCTCTTCAGAGTGACACAGTGAAAAGTACATATATTATACATTACTGTAAACACATCTAATCAACATACATTCCTTTCATTCATGTGCTCTAATAAAAACAGGGGAACCAAATGAAACTGGGATATAATTTTGCCATAAATTTGAACTCTCAGCTAAAGAAATACAGGTAACATTTATAATGCCTTCATGCTCCTTACCTGTGTGTTAGAGTGCTGATGTAAGTGTGGACATCATTGCAGTGTTTGTCTAACCTGGGGTTGCTACCTATAGGCAGTCCCGTCTAACAAGTACCTTTGGATCTTTTGTATACTAGTTATTGTTTCAGCTTGTTCCCGCTTCACTTTGGAGTGATGAACAGGGTTTAGGTGCATGAGGTCATTTGTGACTCCTCCTACAACATGAACCTTTTGATTGATGCAGAAGATGAGCTGCTACCATCTACTGGTCAAAATTTTGGACTGAATATATGTGGATTAGTGCACAAAGCAAAAGTGAAAATTTCAGTTGAATGGTGACACATTTACTAAGTTTAAATAGTTGAAATAATTGGGATAAGACACATTTACATAATAGTGGTAAAATTGAGCATGTGTCAGTTTGGATATATCTCAAATGTATCATAGTTATATTTATTAAAAATACAAAATTAGCAGATTCCCACAAAGCAAATTCACATGCTAAACCAAGAATTGCCTTTATTGCGTCCAAGTTCACTTTAATTTTATTTGGAAATATTTTACAAAGAGTCTCTGTATTATACAGAAGTAGAGAAACACACCAAAGTGACGGTAATACATACAAACATGATTCAGAATCATTTCATACATTTAAAGCTGACAACTGCAATAAATGTCCTGGACATTTCACCATAGATGTGTATAATAACAATATAATAAGAAACAGAAACTTTAGGGATATCAGCATTAATACCTTAATGGAGATCATTGACACGATCCTCTAAATCCAGATTGTGTTCTGTTAATATCCAAGCTAAGTCCAAGTGTGCGTTAGCCCGGAAGGTTCCGACAGATGACGGAGATACGACGCAGCCGAGGCACTCTCTGTCCATTGAACACGGACTCTTCATCTTTCAGGATCTCGTGAGTGAAGTTATACCTGGCCTGGTCTCTGTGTGAGTGTGAAGAGAACAGGATGAAACACATTAATCTACAGCACACTCTAGGAAGAATTGCCTCTGATTGCTACTCATCCTGTAGTACATCTACAGTTTTCCTGGGCAAAGCAGCCCTATGTAGGAATCAAGAACTCAAATACTTCATATTCAAACGATACCTAAATACATTATTTAAGCCAAGTGCAGTATAGACTGAACCTCAGTATGTAGAGGGAGCGTCGGGGCAGCAGCAGGTCCAACCATTCATTGGTGGCATCCTCTTTCACTAAGCGCATGATACTGTCAGACAGAAGACTCAACCCAGCAATGGTGTTACCACAGAACTGAAACATTAGAAGATGGACAAACAAAATGACGCCAAGAGCACAGCTGGGGTAACCACACAAAAGGTTCTGGTACTGAGCATATTGTCCATGTTAGAACCTAACATTTGTGATTGTTGTTGATTGTAAGTAAAAAAAAACTAAAAAAAACAGCAACCTACCTTGACACTGTCCATGTGAGGCTTGATGTAGCCAGTCTTGTCCAGATCTAGAATGTGCACAGGCCCGAGGAGTGGACTATCCTTAGGAAACACTCCAGATCGGACGCGATTCAAGACCTCCTCACACGCTGCCTCCCACCTCACACGCTCAGTCTCTCTGTACCCGTGAATAGCCTAAATGTGGAGAAGTGAACACAGCACAAATAAAGTCAGCATCACTGTCACTTCAAATACATTAGTGCCCTAACTTTACTATAACTTTAGATGGTGCAGTATTTATTTAAAGGCCAACATTTTGACAAGCTGCCTTTGTGAACGATTAAAGTTTGTCAGGAGTGTGTGGCTTTATTTCCCAACTATGGGCTCAAAAAAGATTTAGTAAAATGATGTTCAGTACCTTGGCCTACTGTATGTCACCTTCAGCCAGAGAAAACATTCATACATTCAACATATTTCGTGTGTGTGTGTTGCACTGTTGCTTAATGCTGGAGGGCGGAACTTAATTGTGGTAACAGGTGTGCTTTTCGACCATGACCCTGCAACTCCACGCGCTCCGTTTAGATGTTAACATGCGTGAAATGTGTGCACCCGTCATAACTATCAACCACGACTTACATCGTCCCAGTGGTCGAATTCGTAGCGTTTCTTCTTCAGGCCTGGCTCCAGCTCTCGCAGAAGAGCCCCTTCCTCCTCCTCAGTGATGAAGCCCGCCCTCACCTCCACCTGTGAGCCGAGGCTCTGCACGAGCTCCCGGCTTGACCCGACGATGAGCGCCTCATCTCGGAGAGGTAAGAGGCCGCTGCTGGCACCGGAGCTCAGACAGCGCTGGTGACCGGTGTAAACAGCTGCTTTATGGCTTCGTTTTAACACTGCCAGCAATAGTTTCATCCTCCTGTCTGAAATATTATTAGTCGACCTCGCTACACACACCTGTTTACCTTTAGCTGCGTTTTAATCTTGTTGACAGAAGTCAAACGTCTATGTGAGACGCCATGTTGAAAACGCAACGCATTGTGGGGGGTGTAGTCTTCCAGCCGTAAAGCGCGTCAATCGTGTAAAGGATTTCTCTTCTTCTTATCTAAAAATCTAAGTTGAGAGTAGAAAAATATTTTTAAAAATGTATAGCAAATAAATAACATTAAATAAATGTTAATGTAGTCCCCACAATTATGTTGTGTACGGTGGCATACAGAATAACCTTGAGAAGGTGACATATAGTCTTACACATTTCTCTGAAATAACCTTTTATATTCAGGGTATATATTTCTTCTATGTATAAATAAATAAATAAATAAATATAAAGAGTCTAGATCTCTACAATTCATATAGACATGCAGACTCATTGTCTCATATTGGTAATATCATATGATAATGATCCTCTACTGTGAAGGCTAGAGAAGCAGACAACAATGGACACTGACACATTTTAATTACTGTCAAGAACTGTTCATTCTGTCGTTGTCCAACAGTTTGCATCAGTCAGTGTGTTTGTATATTATCTTTATGTCCAGGCTTCCAGGCCTGCATGCACTGCTCAGTCACAGAAGACACATACTGAGTGCAAGCCTTCTTCTTGCTCTCATAGCTTTGGGTTATGAACACATCGAAGGAAGAGTGACAGCAGATATTGTAGTTCCTCACTGTGACCACTGGATGGCAGTAAACACTCATGATTGTAAATACACTCAATTGGCCACTCCACCTGTGCCAACATATGATGAAAACATTCAAAGTAAAACATTCAGAGAGTAGGTGGTGTTTCCACGTTGTTCAGTGTGTAGGTGGACAAAACACTCACAAAGGTCTTAGTTTTTGAAAGGCTGGTTATTGGAATGGATTACATGGTGCAGAGGATGTTTGATTGCAAGCATTTTGTTCAGATGAATAACTTCACAAGTTATTGATAACTTCATTGTTCACTGTATAGTATACCTGAGTGACAGCCTCCATCATAATCAGACAAGAAAGAAATACAGAATGAAATGAATAAGTACTGAAAAAATACAATGTTCTGTATTTTCTGTCTCTTATGGGCCCCCATAGTGATAGGTGGGAGATGAGGAACCTTTAAAAATTTGAAGGGTTGAAAAAGAAATGAGAATGACAAACAGAGAAAGAGGAGCGCTTTCTGAGAGCAGATAAAGTGGTGACTTCATCCTCACTAGAGATTCCCCCAGAAAAAACGTTGGCCTATTTACTACTAAGGACAGGTTACCACCCTCTCTCTTCTGCTCCCTCTTTTGCTTTGTTTCCAGACAAACCCTTTGTTAGAGAACAAGCGGTATACAAGGAAACTGAGGCTTCTCCTTTACCCTCACAGGAAACCTATGAAGCTTAAAACTGATGTTTAAATTCTGTATCAGACAGAAAAAAAGCCAGGAGGATATCGAGAAACAGATAGAGAAAGAAGATTTTGCTTGTGCAGGACCAGCTGCCTTACCCTACTTACAGACAAAGTTAATAATTCTAGATGTTTAAAAATGCATTGTGCTTATTTGTGTATTTTTGTGTATTGCACTTTGGTCTATCTACCATACTCACAGACACATAGACACATTTTGCTTGTGATACATGTGAGCATGATCCTATATATGTAACATCCAAACACATCTACAGCGTATATACAAGGATTATTAGTGCTCCTTCTGTGAGCCGGCTGTTGGTCTCGGTCAGTGAGCATCCACAATAACACTAACTCACCCCCCACCCCCACCCCCACCCACCCCCACTCCTACACACTCACACACACACACACAACTGATGTGATGCCCATTTCATTGTTGGATGCCATGTTGCTGCCCCCAGCATTACATTCATCCAGCCATGATGAGTGTTTTGGGTTCATATTCTAATTCCCAGTTGGTGCAGTCATTTAAAGCTTCTCTGATTCACTACATTATCATCGGTCAGCTTATCCTGGAGGCATCATTATGCGTTCTGTTGAATCATGCAATCAAACTGAAAAGCACCAGAAAAATGCTTGGCAGTGGTCAGTTTGGATGGTACACGTGTGGAACCTGTCTGCCATTACTGCACAATGATAAGCAGCAAGAAGTCAGAAGGTCATAGGATAATCTGAAGATTTCTATGCCTCATGAAAAATTAATGAAGTAGGACAGAGTGGTTGTTATTGTAGAACTGGTAGCAGAGGTACAAATACCTCAATATATTTGTTAAAGAACATAAACATAACATAAAGAATAACAATTTATTTGTAAGGGTGAGGGAAAGGGTGTGAGATGAATTGAAAGACTTTACACAAAGTCTGTTTCAGGCTTGTGGAGTACTAAATGAAAAAAAGTTGCCTAAAGCCCTTTGTGGCTCCAGAAGGAGCTGCGTGAAATCTGGTATATTGCCTCAAGTGATGCCACTTTTTTTAACCGTCCATCCTGAGTCCAACAATGTTATGGGAGTGAAATGCTAAACCAGTGCTCTTTCAAGTTAAGCTCACACAGTGAGTTGGACCTTTAAGACTCACACACAGAGGGAGAAAACAGTGAGAAAGGGGGTTGTTGTCTAGCTGTGAGTCTGCAGACTTGTCTCTGTGTGTCTGTCCTGTCAACCAGTCTGTCTCATGAGGTTCCACAGCCATCACCAGTCTAAGGAGAAGCTGAAGCCATCGCTGCAGAATCTCCCTTCTTGATGATAGCATATTTACCTTACCTTACATGGCAAGTTCAGCTCATGATTAACCTGATTAGCCTCACCTACTCGTGCACCAGATTTGCTTGTCTGGTATTTTCCTTTGATTGCTGATTTTAGGCATGCGAGATGTTAAACTAAACAATTTTCAATGGCTGGACACTAGAATCTTCACTGACCAACTTTTCACGCTGGTTATGTATAGATGTATGTTATGGCAAAGGCAAAATAGCATTTTTGACAGATACTGCAATAAATGTCATTAACCGATGATTGGCTCTTAATCTCAATTTGTTGCGTACTGGATGTGGACCAGTCTTGCAGAGGTTTACATGTAAATCTGCAATGGGTCTGTGGAGGACCGGGTTCAGCAGGGGCGGAGTGCTCTACATGCATCTAGCCATTGAATTATTCAGCCTTATGAATCATTGAGTCACGACACTCCTTTTTAGGCCCTTGCCTCAGAGCTCCAGCCTCACAGCTACCCACTATTTGAACATCTGACAGAGAAAGAAAAACAACGGAGAACAATCCTGACACTTTTTATAACTAGAGATACCATCACCACCACTGCATTCTGAATTGTATTGTATTACGAAGACGACAGTAACAGTAAAGGCACTAGAGTAAAAACGTTGAACTTGATGGATTCAAAGTCATAACAATAATAATGATGTCATGGTTGCAGATACTAACAGACCAAACATCTTGTTCCACCTACCCATTATGAACTTGTATACCCAAGTGTGGGTCTTTTATTATATTTGTATTTAGCTGTCTGAAAGAAAATGTTCTCCTTGTCTCAAATGAGGCAGAGGGGTGTGGTTTCAGTCCTTGTCAAATGCAGGCGACAATTTACACTCACTCATAAAGACACTGTTGTAGAACAAAGATAGTCTATATGTTGAATTATTTTTCTCAGTCAAATATGCTATAAATACACAGAGTTTATCTCTATCTCTTCTACGGAGACAGTGTATGTGTTCTGGTGAGGTAACAATGTTTTATGCATGGGTGGCCTTGGAGCTGTTGCTCTTCAGTGCTTCTTGTGGCTGTGTGGAATAGCAGGTTTGGACAGAAGGCTGCTGCTCCTCAAAGGCTCCGGCTCTGAAGGGCAATAGATAATTTCACAGATCACCACACCCAAGTGTAAACACACACATTTGTGAACATGCACACACACAAGCTATAACAACCTATAAACTGGAAGACAATTTTTGAAAAGCAAGAATGGAATAAATGCCATATGTACTCACTGCATCATGAATTGCTTTTAGTTTTTTTAGCTGATTTTGTTTGACAGTCTTAGCATTGTAACATGTGCAACAGCATTCAAATGTAAAACAGCCATAAACTAGTAAAAGGTGGATCATATTGTCTTGTATATTTTTCTTTAGGTTCTTTGTGCTGATGGGTTATCCACACACACACACACATTGCTGTTGCCCCAGTAGCCAGGGCAGGCAGGAATCATGGTGGGACTTGGTGATACACCACTGTGGTTAAGGTGACATCTCTCCAGACACTGTTAACACCCCTCAAACTCTCCACCACACAATCCTCTACACGCAGTTTGGTCATGTAGATGAAGGGTGCAAAGTCACTCAACCCATTGCAGTGTATACTATCCATGTTTTGGTAGTTTTTGTAGTATACAGATGCTGAGGTATCTTTTTTTTTTTTAGACGCTCTCCGTGGTGCTGACTTGATTATGCTTGCTGGTGTCGGGGTGCTGTCCATAGTCCTCAACTGATGCCAGTAGGGTTAGCAGTATAGCATTGTTTGATGTCAGTGGTATTCCTGATCACTGGCATTATGATGATGAGCAGACTGCAGAAGGGTGTTTTATTGTTTTGTAAATCATTATGTCTGGTTTTCTTTCTCTCTCTTTGCTTATGATCAGGAATTAGATTGTGTGTTCTTGCATGCCCTTGTGGTGGGGTCAGCATCCCTCTCACGGCCGGAAGCCTCGCTTAAGTGGACACAAAGCAAAACGATCCCTTTCTGTCATATCGGATAGACGTTTAAGGTCGTGTTGTTATCGATTGGTGTTCGCACGTGCAGGTTTCTCCCCTGATTCAATCTCCTGGAGAGGTGAATTAATTCTCCCGGTCACCCTTAAATCTGTATATGTATGATCATTTCCCATTCACAGAGGAGGCTATTTATGGAGTCAATCAATTAGGTCACATCATGGATTAAGAGAATGTTGTCCTGTGGTGTTTTGGGCTACAGCCCTCCTCTCCTGTTCCCCCTGGGCTTAACGTAACGTGGCACCAGTGCTTTGCTAGCGGTGTAGTTGTGAGTGACTCATGACATTCACTGAACATGAGACCACCCTTCTCTTTCCACTCTGCATGACCAGAAAACCCACTCAAATCAACCTGTACAATCAAAGAGAGACATGCGATCGCTATTCAGACTGAAACTGCATCTTTGGAGACTTCAGTTTGAAATTGGTTTTGCTGAAGGCGAAAGACTGATTTTGTTTTTACCTACAAAATGACAGGTCAGAAAACTCAGATTGAATTAGTGTATTGTAAAGAGTGTTATCACAAGAAAAGAGAGTGCAGTTCGTAGGATCTCTCGACGTTGTCCATCCACGTTGCCCTTGTTCCCCTGTGTTCTGTCATTGAGAATCTTTGCTGTGCCATGTGGTCGCACCTTGAACAGGCACCAGTGTTTTGGTGGAGCTGTAAGAGAAGCCTCGAGGAGAGCGAGCCAGGGAAGAGGATCCTCGACTCGGTTTCGGGGAGGGAGGGAGAAGAGAGCTCTCTTCGTCCATTAATTTCCAAATGTCTGTTGCTAAGAATAGCCTCCCCCCTCCACCTTCCCTAACAAACACACACAGACTCGCGCGCGCACACTTTGACGAGCATTTACTCTACTCGCGCGCCCGTGCGCGCGCAATCATTGTCAGCTTGGGTTGCAGCTGTATCTTTGCACGAGCTGCATGATGCCAACACCCCGCCTCTCCGTCACACACGCGCGCATCTGGCTATGATAAGCATACTTACCGAGTCTTTATGAAACACACTCTTATACAGAGGTGGCAGGAAATGAGAAACACAGTCACAGCTGCCGATGTCTCCTCATCCTCCACGCCAACAGGCTATTTTACGCATTATTATACATTGATTTGGAGTTGGACGGTTTGAGATGTCCAGTGCAACTGGGCTGTAGCCCGAAGCACCTTAAAATAAACAGCTGATTGACGATGCCTCAGTCCGTGACATCCGTCTGGAAGTTGGACGAGCTGCGTGCGTCATGTGCTGCGGCTGCAGAACGGATCGGGCTCTCATTATAGTTCACACAAACTGAGAGACAACGATTTCGCGCCCGCTGCGATTTATTTAATTTATAGGCTGACTCCGGCCCTGAATTCCAAAGAAACAGCCGATCCCCTCCCCTTCAGTTTTGTCTCCATCCATTCACCGATCCACCTATCCATCCGTCCGTCTGTCCCTCTCCTCCTCCCCTTGGGGCCGCTGGACGAAGAGGAGGCCGTGAGGAACACTCTACCCCACTCCAATGAGAGAGAGAGAAAGGACGCTCTGCCAGGACATTTGGGCTTATCAGTGCGGACTAAGGTAGACTTTTCGGGGCGGGGATGGTGAGGGACTTTCTCGGCTCTGCTGCACTTCCAACAGCCAAACCAAGATCATGAGAGGGTGTAAGACGGCGGAGAAGCGGCCGTCATACCCTTGTCTTTGACGACGCCGTCCGTGTGTCCCTTGCTCCGCGTCTGGATGGCCGCGCAGGTGACGGAGAGAAGATGATGGTTTCAACGAGGGAGGATGCTATCGAATTCGTTTGAGAAAATCATTTTATCTCCAGCGCTCGACAACAATGACACCGACGTTTCAGAGGAAAACGGTATTTTTCTCTCTCCTTTCTACTCGAGATTGTGCACTCTGAAATAAGACGCAGTAATAACAAATGTCACAATTTTCCTGGTCTCAAGGCTTGTCAGAGCGCACTGGTAAAACAACTGTAAGGTGGCGGGAGCCACATTATTGCCACACACTGTGCCAAACATTGCGGATGTTTCAAAAATAAATAAATAATAGTAGCTTTTCCCTATTCAATGCCTTTTAAGTCTTAAACGCGACTGTGTCCAAAATGCCAAGTTGAACGTCACTGACGGCCGTAGAAATAGGCTGTTAATTGTTTTCCGATTTATTTTCGACAATCTGATTTATTAAGGCCTGTGTGATATTAGAGGCGTTTAGACTGTCGTTACATGCTGTCATGAGAGTAAAGAAATAAATCGTCCAGAAAGGTGCAGGAGGCTGTGGTGCGCTCTGATACAGGCATGAACCATGGAGAACATGAAACATTAATGTTAACACGCTACAGTCTCCCCATCGCTTCATGTTGGGGGCGAAGCCTGCTTTATACGGACATAAGAACCGACTAAGACTGAGACACCCCACAGCACTACCCTACAGTGCAACCAGTCAGCCAACCGACCACACATTTAATTTCCTCACACCCACAATTGGCCGTTGGCAGAGACGCACAGAGAAGAGACGGTACATGGGCGTCCTCGTCTGTTAAAACCAGCATATAACTGCTCGCCGGGTGCAGGTGTTCAGCATAAGCTTACAAGACAACCCGTTGTGCATATGAGACGTTCTGATCCAGATGGGATGTAATGTTGTGTGGCTGCACAGCTGAGCATTGGTCTCCTTCTCCGCTGCTTCGTGAAGATTGGCTTTCGGTGTCCAGAGAATGGCGCGGTTCGGAGATGAGGTACCGGCCAGGTATGGCGGGGGGCCCGGCGGAGGGGGCCCGGGCGGCCGTGGTGGTAGCAGGCAAGGAGGACCCCACGGACACGGTCACGGCCACGGACACGGACACGGCCATGGCCACGGCCACGGTCCACCCGGAGGGCCCGGGACCCAGAGAATGTACAAGCAGTCTATGGCGCAGAGAGCCCGCACTATGGCCCTCTATAACCCCATTCCCGTGCGCCAGAACTGTTTCACTGTCAACCGCTCGCTGTTCATTTTCAGTGAGGATAACTTCGTCAGAAAATACGCCAAAAAGATCACCGAATGGCCATATCCTTTACCTGGCGTTGTACAGTGAGTACAAGCTGTTACTGTAGGCCTTGCCCGAGGACCAGGTAGGCCTAATGTGCAGACATATGTCTGATTGAATGGTTCATATTTTTTTCTTTTTCCATGAGTTAAAGGCTTTAAGTCCTACTGACAAAGGTGTAACAAGCAGGTGCATCAATACAAGCCCATGGGGCAGGCTAGAGGAGGTGGCAGAGGAAATCCTTGGACATGTAATTTATAGTTAATTAAGAGGAGGGGGCATGAACCAGCGGTCCCTTTTATGAGGCTGTTGATCACCATCAATCACATTTGTAAGCAATTTCATGTCCCAGTCGCGTGGGACTTGCTTGATATACGTTTCCTGTGTATGGTGTGTGTGAGAGTGTGTGTTAGTGGTGGTTGGGGGGGGGGGGATATAGGGGGCGCTGCTGGTTGCTGATGTCAGCCTGTGCAGTATAGGCCCAGCGCCTCGCGCGTGTATAGAGAAACAGGAGAGAGAGGGGGAGGGGAGGTAAGGAGGGAGAGCAAAAGAGAGAGAGAGACAGATGAAAATAAGCAGCTACAATTTGTGTGAGTGTGTATCCTTGCAGTGATTCACACACAAGCTCCCATATCAGCATGATGCAGGTGTCTTTCTAGATATGGTGTGTGTGTGAGAGAGAGAGAGAGAGAGAGAGAGAGAGAGCAAGAGAGCAGGTATGTAAGTGTGAATATAGTAGGCTATTAACTTGTGCATTGACACAGTATTTAATTTTTTTCCCCCCATTTTGAGCCTCCTCTTAATCACACAAGATGCAGGTGTCACTGAATGAATGTGCCACCATTTCGAACTGTGTGTGTGTGTGTGTGTGTGTGTGTGTACTACAACCACTAAGTGTGACAGTGTTAAATTTCTGGCATTTCCCTGCATTTTCATCTTTCATGAAACCGGCACATATCGCACCATTCTGGGGAGAAATAGCAAGTGATTTCAGTATTTTTTTCATTTGCAGGATTTGTGTATGTCTGTGTGAATGCATGCAAATGTGGAAGTAAGTTTCTATGTGAGTCTTAATGACAAGAGGGGAAATTGGAGTAATGATTGTATTGATCCATGCTGATGGTTGAGCTCTGACATAACTACACACACTAATTGGGCTGCTCTAGTGAAATGCAGGAGCTACTTATAGTGCTTCTGAATCATATCTATTCGCCATCTAAATGGCAGACGTGTGTTAATGAGAGAGAGAGCAAATGTGTGCAAGAAATCTGATGTTGTCTATTCATAGATTTCATTTCCAAAATATCATACAGCAATTTAATAACTCTAAAAATATTTTTTTATGAAGTAGTATATATATTTTGAATTTGTACATCATTTATGTCATTTGTACAGTGTTTTCAAATGGTGGATTTTTTACTTTTGAACAAAACGTTTTGGAATTGGGGTGTCATTTTGGTTATTAGTCAGGATGTGTTCCTTGCAATAGACCTTTTTTACAGAGGGTATTTTGACATGTCACAGTGGGAAAAATGTAAATAATAAAACGAATAATGGCTGAATTCTATTCAGCTGCTTCAGTTTCAGGACCTTGGTAATGTGCATGCTGGCTCATTGTCATACTGAGGCCTTACTGGGACACATGAAAAAAACGGAGCCATCGTTAATGTTATTAGTAACATCTGTGCTTTTCCTACTATGACAAGTAGTCTGTCGTGAAATAAAGGCTTAAGCGTCACTGCACATACATAAGTCATATAGCTGGTCCCAGATAGCTTAAAGCATCTTTAAGTAAAATACGCAGTATTTTCTTTCTCTATTTTTTTTTCTTTTTTCCATGAATATATTTGGCAGCATGGGAAACATCCATAGCCTGGTGGAGATGGGTCTGGTGAAGGCAGGAAAAGCCCAAAGAATAGGGCTGGACTACCATAAACGGAACTGTAGCTTACTGTAATTGTAAACAGAAGTAGTACAATGTGTGTTGTATTGTGCAAAACTGTGCATTGTTCTTGATAAAATTTTTAGGTTAATCAAATCTTTTAATAGCTTTTCAAGATTTCAGAACAGTGTTTGCTCATCATCTAAACTTGAAGCTGAATGAAACAGATGAGGTTGATCATTTTTGGATAGTGTTTAACATCTGTGCTCTGCTGACATTAGTGAGTCTGGTTGGTTTCTAGAAAATTCAGAATTGGTTTGTGATGGTCTGGAATAATGTATTTATCTGGGATATTTGTGTTGTCTTTCAGGTACACAGTCCCAACGCCAACGTAGAGGTGTTTGATATAATAACATGAACACTACTACAATCTAATGTAATCCAACACAATAGTTCTGCAATAACTCCCACGTCTGTGAAGCCTTATAATGTTCAATATTTGTTGAGACTGTATCAGGGTGTTGATTCAATCTATCAGTAATTTCTGAAGCTGTGCTTTGTGGTGTTGTTGGTTATTGGATTGTAATAAATTGTGAGGTGTACCTAGTACAGCATTTTATCCCCCTCCCCAGGGAATAGATTCATGTTATACTGCCCCTCCTCCATATAACTTTTGTGGGCAACCTTGAGTAGGTTTGAGGTACAGATGATATTATTGTGTGGCTTAATGTGGGAAAACTAACCAAGCTGAGGGTAGAAGAAGAAACAAAATGGATTTCCTAATGAAATGCTAGTTTGAGACTTTCATAACCTCCTTCAATCGATATTTCAAAGACAAAACCCACTGCATCTTTTGAAATTCTTTCCACCCAAAGGTGTCATTAATAATCAGGTATTAAATCAGGACTTAGTCATCTTTGATTGTCCTTTGAATGGATTAGGTCCTTCTAAATTACCTAATGTGCCAAAGCTTGAGTCAGTTGAGGAAGAGGTTTTGTAATGACAATGCCCATATCAATCATAAGGTCATGTCAGGTAACTCCGGACCCCACTGCACCACTGTGGACTGTGTCAAGATGTTCAGTGTCTCATCAATTGATGTGCTTTCACGCAACTAGTTCAATCCAAACCAAACAAACTGCACTGCGCTATCCTAACATGGTTACTAATGGAACTGTTAGATCCAAAATGACTGACAGAAAATTGATATTGGAGGGAGAGAATGTAGATTTGGACTCTGGATGTACCATGACTCATGTAGCTGCCGTAACTGTCCCATTGCACTGTGTTAAAACTCATTCCTAAACTACAGTGCAACATTGCCAGTGAATAACCTCCAGAGTGGCACCCAGCTATTTCAGTTAGGATATCTTCCCTGACAGCGAGCATCAATGGGGACAGGGGCCATTTGGCCATTTTCTATCCTGTAACATTTTGCAGATGTCATGCTTTTAAAGTGCTGCATTTGTGAAAACTGCATTGGAACCTCCAACCTTTTTTCATGCTGGGGTCAAAGAGAGGCTTTCTGTCCAAATCTTTCTTACCACAACAGATCCACACTACCAGTCCCCCCACCAAAGATCACCATAAATAAGAGATGTGTGTTTGATAGTTGTGTCATGTTGGACAAAATGAATATCAGGCTCATACTGGCAAACACTGAACATTAATGAACCCAAAATAAGATGAGGGGCAAAATAAAACGTATTCAAAACATCCCTAATTTCAAGAGGTTTTCTTCTCAATGTTATTACAGTATCTGCCATTTGTCCTTCACTGACCGTTTGGTGGTCAGCATTAAAGTAAAACTTATTGCATAACACAATGAACAAAAGGGCTCAGAGATATCAGAGGAACTGTGATTGACTACGGTAGTATAGCCTCCTCCCACAGCTCCACAGTTATCTAAAACTTAGATTTCCTCCTCTATACATGTCAGTGTCTCTCAGTATTCAGATGAAAAAAAAACGAGGTACTTTCATTGCATGCATCCCAGGTTAACGGTATCAACATAGTTACACGTTTCTGACCTGCTAAGAGTACGTCTGCCGCTTTAACAGAATTTGTCTGGTGTTTCCTTTGTCTTAGTTGTAAATTAAAAAGATTAGCCATCATTTCTGTGCGTGTGTGTGTGTGTGTGTGTGTGTGTGTGTGCGAGCAGCCTAGGAAATAATTGTTACAATAGCAACAATTGTAGTAGATATCAGGGGAACTGTGATAGAACCTGCAGCCAACAGAAGTGTTACCGGATGCATGTTGATTTGGTGGATTCAACTGACTGATGTTTCACTGAACGGAGATTGAAACAGCTTTTTGATTCACCAGATGTATGAGTCTCAGTGGATTCACTATTCAGCAGAATTATGACCTGCGGCTTTATTTAGTTGTGAACTGACTCTGGACCCATGGGAGTACCATATAAATAACCATTCTCTCACATCCACATTTAGATACAGTAGACAGATATTTGGTTGTTTAATTAGAATTAGCATTACAGAGTTCAGGCCTGTTAATGTGCCAAGTTGTTTTTTGAAGACAAATAGTGCCCTATTCGAGACAATTAATACCAGCATTTAGCTTTCTCACCGAGTTTGATAAGCATACTGAACTTTAAACACACATAGCATATAGTGTTCAGATACAATCCAATTTCAGAATTTAATTTTTATTAAGAATAAGTGCATGCATTATTATACAGGTACATAACTTAATTGCATTTACATAAATGATACCTTGCAGTAAAGCTAATCTCATTTTGAAACATTTTTCTTTCATATATTTGTTGTAAAACCTCTTTCAAAAGTGTAAAACATTTATTTTCTGGACTGACAGTTTTTAAGTTTCAGTCCCAACTGTTGACAAACACATTTTACATTTTGTTATTCAGTTATTTGCAACAATTTAGTAGACTTCAGTGGTCTTCAGTTCTGAAGCACAACATTTAAATGTATAGAATTTTGATGAGCATTATGAAACATCCCACCTACATTATTGTTTAAAATCATATAATGTGTGTATATAATATAAGGATGTCTGCCATCCTTAATGCTATTATTTGTTACTCCTTGTTTGAATACTGGCTTGGTATACTCTCCAAAAATGATCCCATATTATAAAAAATGTTGTACTTGACTGTGTCCAACGCTGAAAAAAGAAACTTGCAACCATATCATAAACTATACCGGTGGCATCACATTGTTGCGAGTAATATACCAAGGTGACGTGTGCACGGACGGCAAAGTTATCAGCAAGAGCAGTCAACAAGAAGTGAGTAATGTTAGCATCTAAGGCTACTTTCAAAGTGCTCTAGAGCAAAACCTCACCCAGTCAATGGCAGTAACTGAGGCATGTGGTTTTATTTACAAGGACATGTGCCCATATACTAGCTACTGTTGAAATTGTCAAACTTCATATGGATGACACTGATGCAGGAACTGAGGTACCCATTAAAAACAAAACCCAGTAAGCAACATTTCACTGAAAGATTCCTCCTCCTTGGCTCATTGGAGCTAAAGTGTTATCCAAAGTATCACTGCTTAAGTTACTGTTTCTAGTCTTGCATCAGAAATACATTTCTTTGGTCTCTAAGAGTCAAAATTAATACACTGGAATTCATGAGCAAGCATCTAAGCCTATTAAATCTGAGTCAATATTAAATCACAGCTGAATTGTATGATATTGAATTGCTTTTCAATCACAGTTCAAACTATTGCACAGGGCATGTATAGTGTATTGTATAACCTATAATAGGTTATACAATAATGATGATAATAATAATAATAATAATAATAATAATAATAATAACCAAATCGTATAATATATGATAATCAATAAATTATATCTGATTCTGATTCTAATTCTGAACCTATAGTAGTGGTTGTGCTCTTGTCCTTATAATGGGCTCAGAAATAACATATCACGTTACATGCTGGGAGAAAGTTGAAACCAAATGGGTCATCCTATAGGACCTTAGAAATAAAATCCCCATTGGCTGGCCCACTGACCTTTGACCCTATATGCCCATTTGACCTTGTCAAATTCATATCAGATGTCATACACTGAAGTTACTGTAAACCATGTAACCCTGCAAGTAGATTTTCACCTATTGAGGTGTTTGTTGCTGTGTAAGTAGCCATTAAGTGCCAGCTTAGTTCATAATGTGCACCTCTGCAGAACATTCATTTTAGCACCCGTGAGCATGTACATAAACACAAAAACACACACATATTCACCCCCACACACATACACTACACACATACCATATGGTGTTGCCTGCGTCATCAGCATACACTTGTGTGTGTTTTTTCCCCTGCTGTTGTAAATGGAGAGGAAGTCAATATATGCTCTAGCTTTCTATAGTAACAGTGAGCTCAATATGAAATATAATACAAGTAATGTGCTTTATAAATTAACCACCCTTTCGTAATCATAGTGTGTGTTTGAAAAGTTGTTTAGAATAATCTGTGGACTATATAAACAATGCTAATTCAGCTAATGTTGTTCTCGTGAGTGAGTAGCCGTACTTTAATATCCTAGATCATATCTGATCCTATAAGACCCAGAATCAGTGAGAGCTCAAATGACCATTCAAGACTAGTGAGTTTAATCTCCTGGCTCAGCTGTTCACTGAGCAGTCAACCTCCCTCTTCTGTGTGTCAGAAATCTTCTCTTAGTTTGTGGTAAAGAATAAAAGATCTCATGAAACACATTTATTTATTATTCAGTACAGATCATAGATTTGATTCCATATGTTACAGTAAGTTGTATTTTTGCAAATTTGCCATTGTGTCAGCCACATACCTATACTGTCATCAAACCAATATCTATTTAGTAAATTGTGATTGACTGGCCTTTCCTGTAGTTGCTGACAAATGCAGGTTGGTGTGATGTGTTGTATGTGTTACTTCTAGATTGCCAAGGGGAGCACACTAACATTTTTAGATCTGTGTGTCCGAGTCAGTAGCAGTTTTTTTCGCCACATAGTGTACCCGACCAGGCCACCACGGAGAATAGTCAGGTCTCTCACCTGTTTTGTAACCATGTGAGTCGGGCCCAGAGACACACACAGCGAAAGAGAAAGCGAGACACACCCAGGAACAGAGAGAGAGAGAGAGAGAGAGAGAGAGAGAGAGAGAGAGAGAGAGAGAGAGAGAGAGAGAGAGGGACCTGGGTGTTTTTGGGTGGATGTAGAGAGTCAGTGATCTACGTTCACTGCAGAATCTGAATTATTTATTGGCCTTTCTCCAGCTTGCAACTGTCAGCTGATAACTACACAAAGTTAACATCAGCTTAGTTTGTGTATGTGTGTGTGAATGCATATGTGCTTAATCATTTGTTTACAAGTCTATCACAGTCTGTTTGTCAGTCATTTTTGCGCTGCCTTTTTCCTCTCTCCTTTCTTTTGGAAAACGTACTCATACAAACACACACACATGCACTCTTACAGTACACACTCTGCTCATAGGGGGTCTCTGTATGTCTCTCTCCTCAATCTGGTCACATCCACGAGTCTTTATCTTTCACATCAGGCCAGCCTAAAAATAACAGGAGCTGCTTGAAAAGAGCACTTTTCAGTAGTGATACACTGCCCCCCCCTTCAACTTTCTTTCCTCTTATGTTCTTCAGTTGATGTAGAGACCTGATTGTTAGAGAAGTTTACAGCATTATTATCAAGGGAAAAATAAAAAGTTAAAAATTATTTATTTGTCTTTCAGTTATTTGGGTAAGGGGTTAAGTGCAGTAAGAGTGTGTGTGTGTGTGTGTGTGTGTGTGTGTGTGTGTGTGTTTATGTGCTTTGTTGAGTACAATTAGCTTTCCTAAAGCAGAGGAGGAAAGGAAAGGGAAGAGTGAGAGATGAGGTAAAAAGCTGTTTCTGCTCTGCTTCTAATGTGCAGCTGGAGCAGAGAGATGGACTATTGAGTGACAGAAGTAGAGAAAGGAGGGGTGGAAGTCAGTAAGACAGAGACGTTATAACATTATAGAGAGGGAGAGACTAATGAGACACAATGGAGAGCGAGAGAGAGAGAGAGAGAGAGAGAGAGAATCAAACTGCCTGTCTGCATATAAATCATTTAACACAAAGTGGTGGAGAGACAAACACTCAGGGTTGGCCAGCTACACTGCAGTCAGAACACACACACAAACTTGTTTTTGTCGCTTAGACTTTATTCCTGAGAGACTTACCCTACCATAACAGCTACATACCTAACCTCGATCATAAACCTAATATTAACCAAAAACCAAAGTCTTAACCATAACATTTCATAGTTTATAGTGTGAGGACTTCTTTTTTGTCCAGAGATAGGGGGTGAGTTCCTATAATGTGACTGAACAGATTTTCGTCAACTCCTACTACAACTATACACACACAGTGTGAGTCCCCCCCCCCCCACCTCAACGCAAACACACACTTTTTTCCTCTATCCTTTTTTCTCTCCTCCCCCTTTTCTTCCTCTCTCTCTCTCTTTCTCTGTCTCTTTGACTGATAGGAAGTGAAGTTTTGTCATCTCCTCTCACGTTTCACTACCTGTACTTTTTCTCTTTCACTCAAATTCGATCCATCATTCTTTCTTTTCCCCTCTCCTCCCTGCCACTGCTGTTCGACTCGTTCTCCTCCACTGCGTCTCATCCTCCCCTCTAATTGGCCGCTTCCGCTTCTTGTGATGTTAATTTAAAGCATTTGTTTGAAGTTTTGGGGATATTTTGCAGAACATCCTGACAGCTGCAAGTCTTGTTTAGTTCAGTTTGCTCATAATTGTTGGCAATAAGAAGTGCATGTGTGTGTGTCAGTCTGCATATGTGTTATGATTCCTGTTCTGTGTGTGTGTGTGTGTGTGTGTGTGTGTGTGTGAGTGCCCTCTGGGCTCAATCTGCCTACCTCATACCTTTGACTGCCTGGTAATAAATGTGTGAATTGATCTGTATCCTGAGCCCCTACGGGCAGACTCGGCACTGGGGTTTGTATGAGCATACGCACACACACACACATGCACAAGTACACACACATAACTAGAAACAAAATTGAGCTCATAAGAAAGCCTAATCTGTTTAGATTGTTTTTCTTCATTTTTTTCACAGTTCCATAATTTCCTTTTTCATTACGTGCTGTATGTATTTTTCATCTGTAGTGTTGTCTTCAAAAAAAAGTGACCTGATTAATCAGTCATTTAAAAGTTGTTTTATTTTTTTAAACGAGGAACTTCAAATACTCATACTTAAACAGCGACATCTTTACCTTATATCTTTACTGCGTGATATTGATCATCGGCAGAGTATTGTTTTACTTTTACCTTGTCTCAGTGTGTGTATGTGTGTGTGTGTACTTGTACGTGTATGTGTGTGTCTGAAATATATCTGTCTGTCCTCCCACAGTGTTCTTACAGAGAGTTGGAGGAACACTGAGGTCATTCGAGGTAGTGAGGAATCTACATTTCCTTCTCTCTCTCTCTGTCTCTCTTTTTCAGGAAGAAAGAGAGACAAGTAGAATTGATATTTTATTCACATTGCACAGAAAGTAATAACAAGTGTACTGTGTTACACAATGCGGAGAGCTAGACGAACTCAATAGAAGCATCTATTTAGCATTCAGACCATTTTCGTCACAACACAAAATTGTTTTGGTACAATATTTTTTACAAAATATTACAAACTCTCTGCATATAGCATTTAAATGCATATATTATTTGAAATTAAAATCAAAACACCTTTTAATGAAAACTGAAGAACTTTTTGAAGACAAAACATACTTAAAAACATAAACAAAACATAGTTTACTTTGGATACAACTGTTGTGTAATTTCATGTAAAAAAAAAAAAAAAAGTTAAAAAATTAATTAATAGATTAGAAATAAATTATTAGAATGCAGGTAGGGGGTTGTACATTCATTAGGGATGCATTTTGTGATGATGAGACAATCTTACAGCCACAGAGCAATGATATTCCATTGGCCTGTCAAATTTTATGGCTAACATGTTGCCAAATGAATAAATGTAAATGTATAGCGACTGGAAGTGCAATAAAGTGCTGATGAAGAACGGTTCACCAACAGCAACTGAAAATGACAAGCTACACTGTTCTCACATTGTAAATTGATCCTCTAAAATCTGATAAATGCACCGTGCTAGCTGTTTTTTGATATACTGCAGATGGCTACCCTTGTAACATATATGGCAATTGAGAAATGGAAGCAAAATCAATATGGAAACATGCTGCTGTGTAGCAAGTAGGCCATAAATCACAATAGAAATATTGGTGTAAATAGCTGATGGCAGAATTTGCCAACACCACTGCCTCAGTCAAACCTTGTGTGTGCAGATGTTATACACCACATTTAGTTAATTTAGTGCGGTCATAATGCATTGTTATATCATTTTGGACAAGCCATTGCCTGTTACCTACATTTTAAAATCCCTGCTCTGACATCATACGTTGGATGTAGTCACTTTTGACCCACAGAGATCAGTGTAAAGGTTTAGTGTGGATTCACTCTTAAAAATCTTAAGAATCATGCTGTGTAACGTTTTGAATTTCTTGTCAAGGACATCACAGTCCTATCCTATTGTCATGTCACCTTGCATTTCCAAAAATTACTTATAATACAGAAAACCTGGTAGGCAATGATTATGGTGCCAGGAATCCATTTTGTTAGGCTTTAATGATCAGATAATATTTAGGACGTATTAGAAAATCTGATAAATGTAGATAAACGTGGATTTAATTCTTGACCTGTTAGCAACAGATCTAGTGGACGTCTGTTCATCCATGTTTACTTTGTGCACATCGAAGATCATCTTTTTCTTCTTTGTTCCTCTCTCTCCTTTCCCTCTGCATTTTTCTCATTCCGCTTTCTCTTAGCTGTGCATTCTGGCTCTGTTGAATAATTCAGTTTCAGTTGCAGGGTAGTTTGGATGTGTGTGTATGTTTGTGTTAGGTGTGTGTCTTTGAGAGAGTGCGTGCATGTGTGGTGGTGTGTGTGTGTGTGTGTGTATGGGGAGGGTGCGCTGACGTGGAGCAGAGCTATTTTGGGGATTTGGATACGTGGAGAGAGGGAAAAATAGAGAGAGATGGAGAGATTCTGTGATGGATTGATTTTTTTTATGCCCGTGTTCTTTAGTCATGTGCTGCGGCTGTTACTAGACAAACCCTGCTGGAAACCTGCACTCCACCTGCAGGGTGTGCTGGCACACACACACACACACACACACACACACACACACACATTTACATGTACACATTACACATTAGCAGTGAAAAGCAGGCACGTGCTCACGTACTAACACATCTTCACTGCCTTCCTGAACAAAATGTCAAATGCTACACTGATACTCTACACACAACCCATCATGTGCACACACACACACACACACACACCACGTCAGCATCTTGTACAAAGTGACAACTCGGCTATATGTGGGTGGTGAGGGAGAGGCAGTGTCAGGGGTGAGATAGAGACACAACATATGCTGTATGGAATAAACAGGCAGGAGAAGTGGGCGACTGTAAAGACTATACACACTGATAGATGCTAAATCAGACTGAGAGAGGCCAACCAGGGCTAAACTGGCCTTCGAGCACTCCCATTTGCTTGGCAACGCAGTCAAACATGGTGCCAAAGTAGGATAAATGTAGAATTATTACATTTACAGGCAGACATGTTTGGTTTGGGTTTCGTGTCAGACTGTGTGTAAATCACAGTTCTTGTCCTGCTTTTGATCACAGTGTTAGATGCAAAAGCGAAATGTTTTTTGTTTTGGAGGAACATTGTCCCATGTGACAATACCTCTCAGTGGAGACCATTTTCTTGCTGTGGAGGGCCTCCACTGCCAAATGAGCACACTGTAGGGAGACACAAGCTAAGTGAATTACTGCGTATCCTCATGAGAATGAATGAATGAGATATACGTGAAATTATATAGTAATTACTACTTAGAACATAGACTCCATATTGACTGTTGTGTTGTTGTTTTTTTGGTCTTGGCTAAAAAATAGCATCACTTTTAAAGACTGTTTTAGATTTCAAGATTCCTGTTTAAATCTTGGAATAACAAATTGAAAGAACTTACATCCATTCATGTTTTACAAATGAAAATGTTGCTAAATGTGAAAGTGCAAGGCAATATTTGAAATATGAAGAGAACATTTAAACGATTCGCAAGATTCTATTTAAGATGTATGATGCAGGAATAAAATGAAGCACATCAACCATGTCTCTTATCTTTTATGGCTGCTGATTATCAAAATAATTAGATAGGTTTCATCCACAGTGCTTAATCCGATTCATTTTATCAAATCAGTGCTTCTGAGGGAAAAGTGACAAGAAAATGAAGTAATCATTTGAGCTGTTCTGCCAGTGCTCTGCTGCATAATGTAACAGGACAGAGAGAGGGGGAGAGGGAGAGGAAGAGGAAGGGAGGGGAAAGGAGTGAAGCATATAAAGAAACTGACAGAGGAAAGGGGAGGCTACTGATTAATCAGCTTCTCCCTATATTCTTCTTCTTTTTGCCCTCTCCTTAAAAAAACAGAAAACCTTCACATGCAACACAAGCAAAGTACATAAAGTAAAGTATACGTATATGATAATGGAATGTGCACTATTATTGAGTCATTTTTTTCATAACAAACATTTCAAGTGAACGGTAAACAAGTAACAAGTGAGGTTTATCAGCAATAAACGGATGGATAGTGAGTGTCTGAGTGAGACCCATACTGTCATGCTTGGTTTTATTAATAGGGAGGCTGGCACCTTCCCAAAGGGTAGCAGCTGGTCTGGACTCCATTGGCAGACAAGTGTAGTCCAGTGTTGGCCTATGTGTGTACAGTACATGTATGAATATGTGTGCTTGAATGGCAATATGACACGTGCATGGATGGGATGGGGAGAGGCAGCACTATGGAGGCTATTGAGGGGAGGACATTTTGAGTGTTCTGTTGCATATGTGTGTGTGTGTGTGTTTTCATTCATACATGTGTGTACCACGATGCTGGCATAAGATATTAAAAATAAAAATATATATATTAGCACATTATGCTCATGTGGTGGTGTGGGAATGTGTGAAGTGTGTCAAGATATGGAAGCATGTGAGGGCTGCAGTGATTTTGTACAGTGCCGTGTGTCAGTGGCACACATACATACACTCATACATACTGTATGTGACAGTATGATGTATAGTCTCCCACCCACTCTCTTCCTTTCATTCCCCCTCCCTTTATATATGTATGTGTGTGTGTGTGTGTGTGTGTGTGTGTGTGTGTGTGTTCTGCCGCTAACCTACTTTCAGCAGAGCATACACATCGCTCAGGAGAAGAAAATACCGCAATACTCTCACACCCCTCTGTCATTTTCTTGCTTTATCCCTCATTCAGCACTCCCATGCTCTTCGTCTCTGCCCTCTCTCTCTGCTGTTTCCCTCCCTCTGCTACGTCTTCCCCCCTTCTCTCTCTTTTATTCCTCCCCACTCACTCTTTTCAATCATGTCTGTGCCCACAGGACAGTTTCTTTCTTTCTCTATTTCTCTCTTTCCCAGTCTCCTCTCTTTCATTTAGCCCTTCCATATTTTTCCCTCCTATCCAACTTTTTTTTCATCCCCTCTCATACTCTCTTGCTGTCCGTGTCCTTGTGCGTTTGCTGATGCAGCGTCTCATTCGATATTGAATGGAGATGGCATCATAGAGATAGGGATGATTGATGGGCGGACTTGGTGAGAGAAAGGTGGACTGAGGAGAGATGGGAAGGAGAGAAAATGGGAGAGACAGAGAAACAAGTGGGAGAAGAGCAGAGAGGAAGAAGAATGAGGAAAAAATCTGATAGAGATGAAGAAGAATGAGGAAAAAATCTGATAGAGATGAAGAAGAGAGAAGAATGTAAGAGGGGATGGTGATATAAAAGCAAAGAGGTATGGGAGAAAGAGACAGGGAGAGGAGGCTTAACAGGGCAGGTAGAGAGAGAAATATATCAGTGAGAAACAGCAGGGGCTTTACTGAGGAGGAGAGAGCGCGAACATGAAGACTATATGGAGCGGTGATTGACAAGGTTAAGAAAAGGCCAGTAAAAGTGTGTGTGTGTGTGTGTGTGTGTGTGTGTGTGTGTGTGTGTGTGTGTGTGTGTGTGTGTGTGTGTGTGTGTGTGTGTGTGTGTGTGTGTGTGTGTGTGTGTGTGTGTGTGTGTGTGTGTGCGCGTCATTTGGCTCCAGTGGTGTACTTTGAGGGCCTCACTTCCCTTTTCTTGGCCAGACATCTCCGTCTACGACCTACTACTGTCCCCATTACAGTGTGTATACACACACACAGACGCACACCTAGACAGATAATAAAAAGCAAGCATATGCAGAACTACGGGTAGAGCAAGAAACACAGGGGAGGCAAAAGAGAGAGAGAGAGAGACCGAGGACAAAGAAAACATTAGAAAGATGAAGGGTGGGAGAATGGTGAGAGAGCAACTCTCTCTCTTCCTTTCTCTCTCCGTCACCCCCGATTCTTCCCTTGCTTTTTAACTCTGTCATGTTGCTATATATAGCTATTGAGGAAGGAGGAAGAGATTCATTATTGAAAGGTTTATGGCAGAGTGTGAGTCATTTATTCATATTCTGAATTTGTATATATGTGTATGTGTGGTTGTGCAAGGGGCATATTTAAGGATACTTGAATATTTGTCAGACTCATAGACACACACACACACTGCCAGTGTAAAGAGGGAGTGAATCACGTGGCACCTTGAAACATAATGCAGGGACAAAACGTGCCAAATGATCATCATATACGTACACACTGAACAGTCATTCCGCATGAGGAGCGTTTCTAATACACAATATACACACATTTGTCCCTTTGTCCCTGTGCTTCTATATTGGTCTCTCTCCTTCTCTCTCTTTCCCCTTTTTCAGTCAACTACACCCTGCCCTCTCACAACGCAACACATACATGCATGCATATACATATATACACGTACACACACTCACATTTAGACACACACATTGCTCGGGGGCAGGGAGGCTAATTGAGTGGTGCCCTGGGTGTTGTAGTAATGTGTGTCTGGTAAGAGCGGTCAAACAGATGTGCGTGATCACAAACATACACACACTCTCACACACACATTGTGGGCTTGGACCAGGCTACAGCAGCTTTTGTTCAGTTTTCGGCCCTTGATCATGAAAGGTGAAAACAAACATACACATGTGCACTGAGGTCTACACACATACACACAGGCATGTACATGTAACACACATATGGTGTATTTCCATTAATAGCCTCCTCTTCCTTTTTGTCTCTTCGCCATTCAATTTTTCCCCTCCTCCCAACTACCATGGGAATGGCTGCTCCCGAAGGAAGCAGGCAAGTAGGAAAAAGGTGAAGCAGAGGAGAAAGGATAGAATAGAATAGAATAGAATAGATTAGAATAGGGAAACAGTGAATTTGTTTTGAGTGGCTGGAAAATACAAATTACAAAATTCTGTATATGCTGTAGATATCCTACATACTCCTCTTTTTACCCTTATTCTCGTCTTTCTGTCCTTGCCTTTTTTTCTTCCTCTGTCCATTCCTCCCTCTCCCTTTCTGTTGATCACTCATTCATCTCCATCACACATTTGCGCTCGCGTCCTTTCTCTCAGTCACTCTCTCCACTCGCTCTCTCTCCTCTTTTAAATGTAACTATTCATCTTGTGACCTTAACGAGACAGGGGGATTGATTTAAGAAGACACCACCAGAGAGTGTGTGTGTGGGTATTAGAGAGAGAGAGAGATTGTGACAAACACAATTAGATGTACAATGAGATACTCTCTCTCTCTCTCTCTCTCTCTCTCTCTCTCTCTCTCTCTCTCTCCCCCTCCCTCTCCCTCACTGAACCAGACCATAGATGTTATGTACATTGAGCCAAATGGTTATGTCACAATAAATCTCACTCAGTGTCCAGGCTCGCTATCACACACTAACACTTTAATATAGCCTGTGTCTGTTTGTGTGTGTGTGTGTGTGTGTGTGTGTGTGTGTGTGTCTGTGTGTGTCTGTCTGTTTGTTTTGTTTGTCTGTGTGGGTGGTGTGTTACCAGAACATACACTTAGCGGAACATGTTTAACTGACTCATAATGATGGCTTGTTGGTCTATGTGTGTGTGTGTGTGTGTGTGTGTGTGTGTGTGTGTGTGTGTATAAACAGGCGGCAATGGCAGTGAGAACCAGACATTGGTCCATTTGAGCTAAAGGCCTGCTGTCTGTCTGACTTGCTTATACTCAGTGCATTCAAATTGCATACATTTGACCTTTGACACTAGAGTGGTGATATTAGCTTAATTGTTAGATCATTTTGTTACTTCATTTACCATGAGTTTCTGAGCATGACCCGTCATGTAGCCCACTAGGTATTCCCAGGAATTACCAAGGCAATAGCACTCTCATTGCGCCCTTTAATCCTCAGCGTGGAGGTTGTTTTTATTCGATTTCAGTGTGCTAATGTTTTTTTTTCAACAATTTTGGGTTTTCATGTCCTGCCACCATGACACATGGTATGCAGGATTTAAGTTGTCATTATTGCATGTGCCTTTTGCTTTCCATCAAACATTCTGGTAAATGCAGTTACTAAGGAATAGATGTTAGAAACTCTCAATGGAATAAATATTCTGATTAGATGTTTGTGGTACTTTGCTGCATACATTTGCATATCAATTAGGTAGTATTATTCTTTTTAACTACTGGAAGTCCTTATAAGGTTGACAAAACTGCTGTTTGATGTGAATATGAAGTGAATCAAAGTCTTTTTAAGAAACATCAGTTAACAATCACTTATCTCTCAGAAAATACTAAGCCATTTGTAAATAGTATGTAATTAATCTATATTGCAGATCTGTGTAGTCTTTTCCTAAGTATAGATAGAAGCAAAATATATTGTATGTGAGGTTGTTGACAATAATGACTTGTGTGCATGCTAAATTAAAACAAAGAGTAATATTCATATGATACAAACGTGTGAAGACAGGTACAGTGACCCAGAAATATTTGTATTTTCTTACACCTAACTGTGGCGTAACTTAAAACTAATAAATTATAATTATCGTACCTCTTGTTGTAAAGTTATAAAGGTGGGCTCATTGTTCTATGATTGTGTACAAAAAAACACTTATCATTTCAAAATATTGTATATTTAATTTGGTATACAAATTGTCTGTGTCTCAAGAAGTGTTTCTGCCTTAACCGGCCATCCTTACTCCATTTGAGTGGATGATTCTAGCTACCATCATTGCCAACTGCATCGTCCTGGCTCTGGAGCAACATTTGCCTGATGGGGACAAGACACCGCTGTCTGAGCGCCTGGTAAGTTCAACAGACATGATGCAGTATGTGAGCCATATGTAAACATGATAAAATCCTTCAGTGGAGACGCATGCAGCTACTCTATTAAAAGGATTTTTTGCAATGATCCAATGTTCTGTGCACTACGACTACTCACAGGTACCATGGGAATATACATTATATGCACGCAATATTTATAACACAGATTCACATGGAAATATGCAAATGTTTGTTTGTATCAAATGTACATCTGCACATAGCACACATATTCTCTCCAGTCTCTACACAGCCACACTAAAGTGCCTCAAAAAGTTGACCCTTGAATTCATATGAAAATGCCTCTTCTGAACACAAACTCATCTAGCTACTGAAAGCTGTCTCTCTTTGTCTCTCTTTCTTTTCCCTCTTAACCCTCCCTCCTCTTCCTCTCTCCCTTCTTTTTCCCCTCGCTTCCTTTGCTCGCTCGCTCTCTCTCTCTCTCTCTCTCTCTCCTCAGGATGATACAGAGCCGTACTTCATAGGGATCTTCTGTTTTGAGTCTGGAATAAAGATCCTGGCACTTGGTTTTGCCTTCCACAAGAACTCTTACCTGAGGAATGGATGGAACGTCATGGACTTTGTGGTGGTGCTCACAGGGTGAGTGGCAGGCAAAGAGACACGAGCACACACTTAATACAAACACGCACATGCATACACACACATGCACAGTATGAAAACACGAGGTCCAAAGCTGGACAAAATGAATTCATTTTTCATGTGTTTTAGTGTGTGCTTGTGCATGTGTGTCTTTGTGAGTGTCCCTGCTCCTTTGCCCTAATGAATGGCCCCATTCTGGGCAAGGCAGCAGTCAGATCACAGAGCAGAACTGCAGGCAGCCAGCAGCCTGGGTAGCGAACAAATGTCACCACAATATACACAGAGACGGGGGGGATAGCAGTACAACAACTCCAACATGAAATAGACTCCAGTTGCAATTTAGACACCCTTTTAACAGCAGATCAGGGACCATGTATAAAGACCAACAATAAAAATGTGGGTTGCTGTAGATTGAAGTGCAACAAATTCCCTTGGAAAGAGAGGAAAGGGCTAAACAATTACCTCAAACAAAAAATGAACAAAATGATATTTTGTCTACCATGATATTTAATTTGAACGCTTAATGAGAAGGTTAGGCCAAGGGTAAAGGGAAGAAATGGGATGCAGCCTGAGGACTGTGACAGAAAACTTGTCAACACGGGTGAGCTAAGACACATAATAGGATTAGCATGATTGAGTTACTATCACCGATTAGATTATAGATCATAGAAAAGGTCCGGAGTAAACAGATAATAAGTTGGATTGACAGAAATAAAAAGAGGGAAGAGGGGCAGATCATGTGTCCACACATGTACATTTTATATTTCAGTGATGTAAAAAAGGTGCACTTTGTCGATGCCAGATGATTCTGTTTTCCCAACACCTGTCTATCTGTTGAGCCATCCATTCATCCATATGACTATGAAATGCCTTGAAAGACACAGTAAGCTTTCTTTCTTATAAACGTATTGCAGGCTGTGTGGTCATATGTTTACAACTGTCACATGCCGATGTATGGGTGCAGTTTGTGTTCAAAGATGAATGTGATTGCATGAGTGATGGGTTAGTGAAAAGAGGAAAATCTGTATTAAATGACTGTGAATATCTTACTGTTGACTCAAGCACGCAGCTGATGTTGTTTCAAATTTGCCACAGAACATCTTAAGATTTTTACAAAGCTTAAGAATTAGTTATTGGTCCCTGTTTCAAATTTTGATTCTCTTGTTCGCAACTTTGCAAATTTCACATGACATTGATTCTATTAAAACTGCAAATTATAGTTATAGTAATATAGTTTTTTCTGTCACTCACTTGAAAAGTCACATAGTGAAACTGTGTTACTATAGGCTGCTGTGTCCAATGTAGTTATTGTGTGGGAGAGCTGGCATAGATTAATATGTTGAGGTCATTGCATGTTTGTGTGCGTGCATGCTGTGACTTGGAGAGCTTCATGGCTTACATAACCCTTGCGCATCTTTGCTGACAAAGCACTTGAGAAAATAGTGATTGCCCCCCTCTTCCCACCTCTCTCTCTCTCTCACACACACACACACACACACACACACTGAGCGAGTGAGCACTCAGTCTGGCAGTATGTCCTTATGCTTTAATAAGAGCAATCATGAAGCCAAGCTCATCTCAGTGTGGCACAACAGAGTGACTGTCAGAGAGAGGAGGAGTGAGAAGACGAGTCTCTGCGAGACAGCAGGAATTAGTGAGATGCAGAGAGCAGAAGGAAGCGAGGCAGTCCTTCAAAACTTTAAGTAAATGCCTGGGGCAAGACATTTGCCTAACACTTGATTTATTGTGGATGTACTGTCCGAGAAGTGACAAATCACCCTGGGCAACCATGAACAGTCAGTGGAAATGACACTCTATGTCTGAATTGGTGTAAATATATCATGACACACTATTTTGCCAAGTTCAAATTTTAGAGTAAGGAAAATGAAGCAAAATGTAAATAAACGTAGTAAAAATAAAGAAAAACAAAAGGATGATAGACAAAGGAATTAGAAAATAAGTAAACGAGTAAAAAATATATATTTATTTATGCTTGGATTTACTTATTTTCAAGTAAACAATATATTGTAAACAACAGTCGCAGAACACACCCAGTAGTCTTCATCTCTCTGACAACCAGCCGTGTTGTTACCATTTTGCAGTTAAGCAGGAAGCTGCAGGAAGATGTACAGACAGAGAATATGCTGCAGCACTTACAGCACACTGTATATTCCCATGATACATTATGTACACTGACTGAAGTCAATATAATTTACTCTCTCTCTCTCTCACTCACTCACTCACTCAGTCACTCACTCACTCACACACACACACACTCACTCACTCACTCACTCACTCACTCACTCACTCACTCACTCACTCACACAAACATTCTTTGTTGTGCTCTCTATGAATGGGGGTTGTGTTTTTAGCTGTGCAGCTCTTTGAAGATGAAAGGCTACTTGGCCTTTCTACCCACCTCTGGCCGAAACCTTTGATAACACACTGACCAATGCACACACACACACACACACACACACACACACACACACACGCATGCATTTCCACTTCAAACATTCTTTTCCATTTCCTACTCAATTCTAGTGCACTTGCTTGCGCAACACATACGAAGACAAACACACAAATGGCACTTTACATGTCTGAATAGATTAGCTATTCACTCTACAACCTTGTTGGATGTCAGTAGATTTGTGTGCAACCTTGTTTCTGTGCCAAAGTGTGTTGACCTATCTCTTGTAGTAAATTGCCTGAGTGATTTGGCTCTGTATAAGCTAGTTGTTTTTTATGCCCAGTATTGATTATTAGTCCAATTACCCTTAGTTTACAGCCATTCTTGCCTTGCATCCTCCCCTTCGTTCCTCCTTCTTGCACCCTTGTTCAGGTTCTTGTGATTAGATACGACTGCTACAGGGAAGTGAAAGAAGAAAACAAAGAAGGTCCTTTCAGTGACCTTGTAATCAACTGAAATAGGAATTTGCTAAATCTGTGTTTATAGTGAAATGATGGCAGTAATTATTTATCTTACCTCTAACAGTGGTTCCCTTCACCGTCCTTTGTCATCTTAGAACGATCGTGAAATCATGCTCTCTTGAAATAGTATGTCTCCTAGTTTTAAATGTGTATGGAGGTTACTGTGAAATATTAATGCACCCAGCAGCTGTCACTTTCAGATAATGAAATACTGTATAGGACAGTCTGGAGGTAGTCGTACCTTCAGTTCTGTCATTTTCCAGGGTTGTGCTATATGGGCTTCTGATATGAGGCTGTGTGTGACATTTTACTTCCCTGTTTTGATGTTACATGATGTTAAATGGAATGTCATTAGAAGGAATAATGGGATATTAATAATTTTATTAACGCCTTTGCTGGCAAAGGTAGGGCATAATATTAATATGAGATAGCATTTATAATTATGCAGATACATTAAATATGAAATACCGTAGTTTAATCATGGTAATAGAGGGAAGTAAGGAGACAAAGAAAGATAAGTTGAGAGTTTGGAGAAGAGATGAAGCGATTTGGTCAGTGATGTGGACAGAGATAATTAGCCACAGAAGCTGAAGTCAGCAGGAAAGCAGACGGAGAGAGCGGGCAAAAAAGATTGTGTTTGTATAATGCGTTGGTGTCCCATGAGAAGGGGGCAGTGGGGAGATTGTGTAATAGTAATATTGCTTAATGTGAGAGGAGAACTTAATCATTTGTGTTCCTCTGCACACAGTGCAGATTTTATGTGTGTGTGTGTGTGTGTGTTTACCTGTGTGTGTATGAAGTTAAGTGTATAAGATGTACTGTGGACAGCATCTCTCTCCCTGACAAGGAAGAAATTGTTTCCCAGTGGTTATTCCAAATGACCTACTTTCCAGTGTGCATACGTGAATAAAATTATTCTCACTCAACATGTTTGATCCCCAACCAGTGCCTGTTTGCTGTGCAGATGTGTGTGACCGTGTGTATGTACTTTTGTCATGTATGTGT
Organism: Enoplosus armatus; assembly: GCF_043641665.1. Lineage (NCBI taxonomy): Eukaryota > Metazoa > Chordata > Actinopteri > Centrarchiformes > Enoplosidae > Enoplosus > Enoplosus armatus. Next base: position 9,179,941 of record NC_092196.1, on the reverse strand, counting down.
CTATTTTTATATGTGTATGTGTGTACATGTGTGTTTGTCTGTGTGAGTTGTGATACATTTACATTAAAGAGAGAAGAGAGAAGAAAAAAACAATCAATCAGGCTCCTCCCTTGGCCCTGTTACCAAGGTGATACAGAGATTCTATCAATGAGCCAAGGTCCCTGTTGCCATGGAAACACTTATGAATGAGAAAGGGCCCAGTAACCGTGGAGACGGTGTGAATGAGGAACTGCCTCATCGGCCTGACACTGTTTGTCACGGTGGATGCTGTTTAGAAGCTTTATCTCTGTCATCATATTATCCTTCATCATCATCGTCGTCATCATCGTCAGTGTTATCATCATCAGCATCATTGTTATCAGTGTTACTACAATATTCATATTCACGTCACAGAAATAGATTACATAAAATAATGTGTTATTGCAGCAAAAGGATTTTACTGAAATGGTTTCTGTATTGCATCCCCAATAATAACTCACAACTCATTTGTCATATACATGTGTGTGTGAACACCAGGTATGCGGGTTATTCCTTTCAGAAATCTCTAACTGTCAGCGGCATTCAGCTGTTTCTCCACACATGCATTCACACCCATACACCTCAGTTTATAAGCTTAAAACTATATGTTCCCACATTTTGAACATGGAAATCAAAAGGCTGGCTAACCACCATCTTATTTATAGTTCTCTGCTGATCTCTCAGTCTAAACTTTGTTACTTGTTCATTATTTTGACAATATTTTACCCTTGTGCAATGTATATACTGTATTTCGCCTTCCTCTCTCCCATTATTGCTATCCTCAATTGCATCCTGTGTTGCCATGCATCTTCAGGCTAATGTATCCTTGCACAAAACACTAAATCCTTACCTGCTTTGTGGGTGACGTTGTGTAGCTGAGCCTGCACTCTGATCTCCAGTGAAGCAGAGTTCTCAACAATTTAATATTGTTAAGAGTAGCACTATACATTTATTGAAAATACAACAATGTGTCAGAGTAAGACAATGCCGTTAGTATTATGTAAATTATTATGTTAATCACTTAATTGACATCCTAATGATTTACGTAATACTTACTACTTACATATACACATAACATAAACAATTTTGTTTTGTTAAAAATCCCTATTTGGCTATCAAAAATTGTGACCAAGATATGATGGACTAAGCAGGACATTTAACCGTTAAAATGAACTTGATAGTGCTCCAAAGTTGACAAAATTCATAATGGAGACAGAGTTTTTAGATTACCTCAAACATATCTTTGGCATTTTTGAACTGCAATATCTTGTTAATTATTGGCCCCTATATACGCTGATACCAGTACAGGATATCGGCAATAAGATAATAGTGGATGATATTTTAGGACGATTGTAGTCTAGCTCTAATGTGTATATCATTTCCAGTAATACATCTGAATGTTTTGTATTTCTTTGCACATGTCAGAAAATAGAATTCAGTGAGTTGCTCAAGGGTACGTCTGCATATATTTTTTTTTACACACACATCTAAAGTACAGTGTTGCCTCGTGACCAAACCAGGAACCTCTCAGTTACAAGTCAGCCTCTGATGAGGCATTTGATATCACACAATGTCATTACAAGGACCCTACACTAGTGATGGAGCACCTACCACTGGGGGGCTTCCTGGTAATGCAATACAGCATTCAAAGCCACAGCTGAGTATATAGATCCTGGGTCGGTGTTACTTTTCCCTTCCTGCCAATTTTGTAGGTTTCCAACAAAGCAGGCTGACTTCAAACCTGTGATTAAGGCTCTGCTGTGTCACTGGGCCTCTTAGTGGAATAGAGGAAAGTGGAAATGTGTCAGAGAGACGAAAGAGAGAGAGAGAGAGAGGGAGAGAGGGAGAGAGAGAGAGAGAGAGAGAAGTGGGAAGGAGGATGATTCACATTGTGCGTCAGACGAGGGCACTGACTGGAAGTCTGGCGGCACAAGGGAACATCTTAACCCCCTCAAGTACACACATACACACACATTCTGTTTACAAGTCTTTATTCAGATGATGAGTGGTGATGCAGGTGCTGTAACACACATATGCACCACAACGCGTTTACTCTGCAGTCTGGCGGCGGCTTGAAGAGAAACATTTTAAACGTACCAAGAATGAAAATAGGCAGAAAAAAGCAAGTCAGCATCTCTGATTCTCACCATCTGGCAGAGCTCCCTCTCTCTCTCTTTTCCTTTCTCTCTTTCTCACTCTGTCGCTCCATTGCCTCTAACTTTCTCTCTCTGCTACCCTCCCTCTTTGTCCTCCCGTCTCCCCTCTCCTCCCCATCACTCCATCTTTTCATTTTATAGTCCCTATAGTCGTCCTGATACAAAACAGTCTCCCTTCAGCCCATCCCTCTGTCGCCCTGATACACTTCTCTGTCCTACTTCACTTGTCAGCTCTATTGATCAGCTCAGCTCTTACAGGATTTACATACAGTGCTCACCCAGTTGCTTGTAATGACCTGGCATGGGTTTGTGTTAAAGCGTGCATGTGTTTGTAGAAGTGTGTGTGTATGAGAGAGAAAGAGGAAAACAGGGAGAGACTGACAGTGACAAGCCTAGACTAGCTTAAATATTGATTGCCTGTGCACACTTTTGTGCATCTGTCTCTTTCCCAATAGGATCCTGTCCACTGTGGGCTCAGATTTCGACTTGCGGACCCTCAGGGCTGTGCGAGTACTGAGGCCCCTCAAACTGGTGTCCGGCATTCCCAGTAAGTCAAAACTCTTCATTTGAACTATGACAATGGAAAATAAAGACGTTCTGCTGTTTTTGCTATCCATGCCTTCGTCATTCCTTAGTTGAGAAAAGGACATTTCTTTAAGTGCAGAACAGTTTCAGATTTTATTGGAGGATCAAAATAGCACGGAGAAGCATTTTGTGTCAAGGTTTTATGCAGCTTCTGTGTTGTTCTGCATAATGCACCCAAAGTGTTCCAACAAAAGTGGTTCTTCTATGCACTCGCTGCTCCTTTTTTAAAATGTTATAGTGGCAGTAGTGTTCCGGCACCACTGCAGTGTTATTAATAGCTTGGACGCCACTACAGGACTGAACAGGCAAACCGAGGCTTACTCATCATAAAAGTCACTAAGCTTTCTGTGAAAACCAAATTCGAGTTGCATTCCAATATGTGCAATGTTGTCTTTGAGACCTGACAATATATTTAGCGATCACAGGTTCAATCCCTCCATCACATACTGTGGTGTGTACCAGGTAACAGGCAGCCTCCTCCACTGGGTTCAGTAAAATGGTTAAAAGTGGAATCTGAGAGTCCTGGTATTGGTGTGTGATATAGTCATAAACCGATGGTCTTATCGTATCTATAGTTTTTCAATTTCAAACCGTTATTTTCATCATGACAACACTTAAAAAAAAAGGACCAGCTGGTAGTGGAGGACATGAAGGGATTTCTTTTAGTTAAACTGCTAAATAATTATGGGGAGGAGGGAGAAGGTTTCAGCTTTTTGTCTTTCAGATCAGTTGTACCCAATTGTACTTGTTGAGAACATATTGGAGAGAAAACTGATGATAGATAATGATAATTGTAAAAATCCTAATTGTATACACTGTGTCCTCCAGGCTTACAGGTGGTGCTCAAATCCATCATGAAGGCCATGATTCCTCTACTGCAAATTGGCCTGCTTCTTTTCTTTGCCATCCTCATGTTCGCCATCATTGGCCTGGAGTTCTACATGGGCAAATTCCACAAAACCTGCTTTGACAATCACACAGGTAAAGGAGTGTGTGTGTGTGTGTGTGTGTGTGTGTGTGTGTGTGTGTGTGTGTGTGTGTGTGTGTGTGTGTGTGTGTGTGTGTTTGTGTGTTTGTGTGTGTGTTTTGCCAATAGTGCAGTCAGGATTAATTTGCTAACTGTTTGCCCTGATGAAGACCGCGCCCATTCCGCTTGAGGTAGACTTTAAATAGTCGCAGTGCTAAAATTAGAAATGCAATTTAGTTCAACAAAATAAAGTTTTTGGCATTAAATTGTTTGTGGAGATTATCTACAAAGAATTCAAGTTAAAAACATGTAGTTTGTTGGCCTATTGACAATTTATGATGAATCTCAAATATCTATATAATACAAGCAGGTTAGCCTGTGTCCTGACTATTTCATGTCGCCTATACCTTGTTTTTTGTAGGTTGTTCCCTCATATGTTTAATTCTAGAAAGTAAGGGTCTAAAACATTTTTGAGCCAATGGGTAGCACTTGCTATTCTTACAAAACAAACAACATATTTGGATATGTGTGCCTTTTGTTTTGAAACACCTCCCCACTTTCACCCATTTTCAGACGAGATTCGAGAAGAGTTTCCATGTGGGACCGAGCTTCCGTCACGGCTGTGTCCAGTAGGCACCATGTGTAGAAAGTACTGGCTGGGACCAAACTATGGCATCACCCAGTTTGACAACATCCTGTTTGCTATTCTCACCGTCTTCCAGTGTATCACCATGGAGGGCTGGACTGACCTGCTCTACTATGTATGTACTGCTGAACAGGATTTGGAACACATTTACACACTCAGCGACCACCATGTTATCCACTTCAGGCAAACGGAGCATGTGTATAGAAAGCTATGCATCTAGCAAAGCAGGAATGAAAGACATTAATGAAACCAGTTACTGTTGAAGGGATTTTAAGAATGGTCTACTGGGTAACCAGTCAGTCAGTTGAGAGTTGCAGATATTTCTCTGAGAATAGAAAGGATCATTCAAGTGAAGAGGATGATAACCCAGAATGCAAAACCCATCAGTCTTTGTCATGGATGGGCTGGACAAACACCGTAGCCCATTAATTAGATTCAGAGTGGAAATTATACAGTATCAGTTTATTTGCCATGTTGACCCTGTTTCTAAATACAATGCCTTGGTTTGGCATTAGTATTTCCATTATTGTCATATTTGGTGGACATTTTGTGTGGATATAACTACCACACCATATCTGAAAAAATGCAAAAATTAACTTGGTTCTTGTGTTTGTCCAACATGTCTGTCGATAGTATTTTCTCTCTAAAGTCTTAGGCTGCACAACCAAACCCTCCAAGATGATTTTGTCTCATAAAATACTAAAATTCAAGTGTTAAAATGTCCAATGATTTTCACCTGTGCACCCTGTGCGCCTGCCCATAAAATAGGCACCAGGTCTTTAACAGTGTCATTACTCATGCCCAAGACTGAATAGTTCCCTGCTGTCAGTGGCAACGGTTGCTAGGAGACCAGAGGTAGATGAGGGTCTTTGAGTGTTACTGTAGTCGTCTCTTTTCCCATCTCGTCTCCACCTCAGTCCGTCTTATTCTTTCCTTCTTTCTTCCTTCTTTTTTTTCTGTCTTTCTTAACGTTCTCTCCTCCCTTCCTTCCTCTCTTCCCCTCTCACTCTGTGTCTCTCTCCCTGTGTCCCTCCTTCCCGATGCTGCTCTATATTTAAAAGGGCCTGTTCAGCCCAAGTTATTCTTGCAGCTGCTGGGGAGGGGAGCGATAAAAGTTTAATGGTAGAAAAAAGGGTCTGCGGTACATTGGGTACACAGTGGCAGTACCAGCTTACAAGCAGGAAGAAGGAAAGATGGAGGAAAGAGGAGACAGGAGGACGATAGACAGGGAGGCTATGAGAAAGAGAGGGGAAGAGAGGAGGTGGTCTGGAGGTGGGAAAGGGGAAAATGAAGAATCAGTGTCGAGGCTGATCTGTGACGGTGAGGAGGAATGTAAAGATTGCACAGAAAAAGGTAGGGAGGAGGGAAGGTAAGAAGGTAGAAATGAAGGAATGAACACATGAACAAACCAAATGAATGAAATAAGGATGGGAAAAGCAGGAGAAAATAGTCCCAAAGAAGGATGCAAAAGGAAAGAGAAAACAATAAGGAGTTAATAAAGAAAATGGAAGGAGAGTCTGGACAGTAGATGGTAGAGACAGAGAGGAGAGACTGAAGCATTTGTTATACATTATTTACTCTACACTGAGCAGCTAAATAGAGTGGCAGATATGCATTTACTTATTGAAATGACTTAAAGCAAAATCATGTCAGCCCCCCCGTTGTTTATATTTCCAACAGCGGTGGACTCCACGTTTGAGTGCACTGGACTCTATTTTGTTAATGGCCACATTGTCTGGACATTTAATAATGATTTTAAGGTACATTTTCTACATGATGTTCCTTTAATTGTATGAATAGCTGTTAATAGTGAGTGTTTAAGACACATACCATGTGTGCAGTACCTGGATGCAAATAAATGCCCCTTAATTTGACAAGCAGGCCTCATACATTGCAGTGATATTTTCTTGTAGTGCACCGGTGCCGAGACAGACATTAACATACCCATAACTTTCAGCACAGACAGACCAAAACATGTCATTACAGTTGGTTCATGCAGCCGTCATTCTACCTGTGCCTGTTTCACGGATTTGTTCTACATGTCCTAAACCAGCCCACAGCTTACCGTAAAACTGGTCATAGATATTATATATTTTTCTTTTGATGGAGTCGCAAAAATGTTTAATGTCTCATTCGATCAAATATTTGGTTGTTATGAGTCGTGGCAAATTTCCCAGTGCCCACTTTAACAAACTGTTAACCAAGTGACCTTTCTGTTAGCTTAGATGTTATTATATCGGGTTCAGAGGCGAAGAGCAAAACATTGATCACTCTGTCTGATGTCTGTGTGTGTGTGTGTGTGTGTTTCCAGAGCAACGATGCCTCAGGGAGTGCATGGAACTGGATGTACTTCATCCCCCTCATCATCATCGGCTCCTTCTTCATGCTCAACCTGGTGCTGGGTGTGTTGTCAGGGTAAGTGTCTGTTCGTGGGCTCGTGCTTGTCACAAAGACAGTGTAAAGGTTGTTTATTCGTATTGTTTCACCACATATACATTGATAGATTTCAAAATTGATTTAAAAATGTTTGTAGGTAATTCTATGTATATCACCCAAAAAAGGTGTCTACATTAAAAGTGTGTGTGTGTGTGTGTGTGTGTGTGTGTGTGTGTGTGTGTGTGTGTGTGTGTGTGTGTGTGTGTGTGTGTGTGTGTGTGTGTGTGTGTGTGTGTGTGTCCCTGCAGGGAGTTTGCCAAAGAGAGAGAGCGTGTGGAGAACAGGAGTGAGTTCCTGAAGCTCAGAAGACAGCAGCAGATTGAAAGGGAACTCAATGGTTATCTAGAATGGATCTGCAAAGCTGGTATGTACACTATACTGTATGTGTGGTTCATTTTTCTCACTCAAAGACACATTAAACCATAAAAACATATTGCAAAATATCGTAGTTCGTTTTGTCCCCAAGTTTTCAATCATCAATCCATCAGGCATGTTGCTGATATTGATAATGCGTTTATTATTAAAGACTGTCATAATAGTTTTGATAAGTTAAAATGTACTATGAAGCAGCTGCAGGAAATGATGAGCTATAGTTACTGGGGTAATATTTGCTTAAACAGTTATGCTGAAGTTGTTTTAAAGCAACGTGGAAATTCTTTGTGTCGGTCAGGTAACATAAATTATCTTCTGTATGTTAAATTGCAATTTATTTGCAAATCTGAGTTTTGTAGTGAAGTACAGTACTGTAGTTTGAAGCACAGTGAACCCTTTGCAATCACGGCTCACAACCAAACTATTCAAATATGACGCTTGAATTATCAGACACGCTTCATACTGTAGCAGCTGTATGTAGATGTATTTTCTTTGTGGTGTCACCTCTTGCCTTTCACATTATACCAATTCAATACTTCAGTGGTGCATGTCTCCTGGAACATGATTTACCCCCGTGGGGAGGTAAAGTATAGGTATAGCTCTCCTCACAATGTTATAGAAACAAACTTGAATTATAACACTTGTGCAGTTAAATGTATGTGGACAGCCTTGATTTACGTCGCTGTGGATTAAAGACCCTTGTTTGATGCTTGGATAGAGAAGACCCGTTGTTTGCCCGTAGTTCTCTTTCTCTCTCTCGTCTTTTTACTCTGACCCCTCTACTGAGGGCAGGAAAGATGTAGAGAAGATAAGAGGAATGGAGGGTTGGATGTTGGATGTTGGAAGGAGCGGATGAAGGGGCAGATCGAAAGGACAGATCTTTGATCTCCTTGAATAGACAATCTACATAAAAACAAGGAAGCTAAAAAACAAAGGAGGGAGGGATGAGTAACAAGCACAGGTGCAGGCCAAAGACTTTCCAGTTTTAATTAAAATGAGAAATGACAATTGATGATAAAAAAAAAAAACAGACTGACAGATATTGTGGATGTCATCAAAGATAAATTTGATGTGGCTGTATACTGTATTAACATTTTTGTGTGTTTTGTAGAAGAGGTCATCTTGGCAGATGATGACAATGAAAATGATTATGATGGTATGAGTTTGCAGATTTTTTCAAACCGTGTTTGTGCATGCGTGTATGGAATTTTCTTTAGAAAGGACACTAATGCATTTAACACATTCATGCATACCAGCACTGTTGTGTTATAGATTAAACACACTTGCTTTTTTAATATTACAGGCTCCCGCAGGAGAGCCACAAAGAACCATAAGAGCAAAGCTGAACTTCTAAACCCAGAGGAAGGGGAGGGAGATCTGGCAGTAGGTAAGATACATGCTCTCTCTCTCCCTCACACACACACACACACACACACACACACACACTCAAAGGCAAACCACAGGAACATACAGATGCTATCTTATCTTGCATATCAGCATTACCTGACCCACCTCTCCTTCCCTCTCCTTCCCTCTCCTGTCCTCCGCTGCTCTGCACTTCTCTCCTCATTTCCCGTCCCCAACCCCTCTCATTTCCTACCTTTCCTTTCTCTAACCTGCCCTTGTTACCTTCTCCCTACTTCTCTCCCCCAAACCCTCCTTCTTCAGACTTCTCATGCAGAGCAGTTTTTACATGCTATGTAGTGTTTTCCACAATCTGCTAAGAAGAGCACAGATCGTAATGCTACCAAAACCGATTAATGCATCAGTAGTTACTTGAAAATAAAAACAGATATACAAAAAGTCAGTGCTAAATATACTTCTCCTTGTTAGTCTAGACAGACATGTAAAGATGGTGGTAAATGAATTGCTTCATATGAAAAGTGACAAAAAAAGGAGCAGATGATCCTAAATGTACACAACCATACCAATAAACTGCTGTTTACTTTATTGTAAATCTAATAATATACCATGTGCCTTGCTTACCCTTCCAGGGTCACCTTTTGCCCGTGCCAGCTTGAAGAGCTCCAAGCTCGAAGGATCAACTTTCAAGCGGCGTGAGCGACGGCTACGCTTCTTAATCCGACACATTGTTAAGTCCCAGGCCTTCTACTGGACCGTACTGTGTTTGGTGGGCCTCAACACAATGTGTGTGGCAGTAGTGCACTACGACCAGCCAGATCCACTTTCAGATTTTCTATGTGAGTAGGAGGGAGGGGGATACATGCATACTTAGTGCAAGCATGCACAGATTATCTCCACAAATGCACAAATACTCATTACAGATTACTGGAAGGGAGTGGGTGAGCAAATTCTTAAGTAAATGTGACTAAATCCATGAAAGAGCTGACCCAACCAGTTAACACAAGCACATCCAAACATACAACATCTTCCTTTCGCACTGATTATCTGTGTGTTTCTCTCTAGTCACACTAGACACTCACAAATGGGATGAAATGAGAAAAAAAAATGTGTTTCTGGATTGGTTCAGTGTTTTATAATTTACCCAGATGGTGTAACCCAGGCAACAACAAGACAACACAGTGAGAGGTTGAGCTTAGATGATGACTGAAAACATATTTTTGCACATTTCAATTACAAAGAATTTTAATGTATTTGATACAAATTATAGATTTCTTTGCAAACACAAATGACAAAAATAGCATTATTTATTTCATAAATGATTGTATCATGAAACACTGCCCTTCTTTGCGAACATGGATGGATTGGTGGGTGGATATTTTACAGATACAGGTTGAAGGATACAGGGATTGATGGTCTCCTCTCACTATTGAGCTTCCCCTCGTCCTCTCTTCTTGTCTTCTTCCCTCCATGTAGATTTTGCTGAATTCATCTTTCTGGGGATATTTTTGACGGAGATGTTTGTAAAGATGTATGGCCTGGGCAAACAGGCCTACCTCAACTCCTCCTTCAACTGCTTCGACTGCATTGTGAGTCCCACACACACACACAGTTAGACCTTACACACACACAAACAAAAATGCATTGATGACTTGCTGATGTGTGCACATGATTTACTCATGATGAATGGCCACATGTTTGCATATGCTTGTATCTGTATTAGGTGATATGTGGCAGTATATTTGAAGTTCTGTGGTCCATCATCCAGCCGGGCACATCGTTTGGCATCAGTGTGCTACGAGCTCTCAGGTTATTGAGGATCTTCAAAGTCACCAAGTGAGTCTACTTTATTTTAGTTTTTATTATTTCTTATTTTAATGGACATCATTTTACACTCAGTTAAACACACACTCTCTGTCTATTTCTGTCAGGTATTGGGCATCTTTGCGTAACCTCGTCGTCTCTCTGCTCAACTCCATGAAGTCCATCATCAGCTTGCTCTTCCTGCTCTTCCTCTTCATAGTTGTCTTTGCCCTGCTGGGCATGCAGCTCTTCGGAGGACAGTCAGTGCTGTTTTCCTTTACCTTGGCTTTCCTTTACCCCCCCCCCCCCCCCCCCCCAACTTCCTTTTAGTCCTCATTTGATTTTCTACTAAGAGATTGGTTTGTGTTCATTGCCAGGTTGGCTAAGTCATTTTTTGAGTAGTTTTACAGGGAAAAGAAATGCTTCTGCGTATTTGCCCTCACACTTCTCTTTTCCATCTCTCTCTCCCATGTGATTTTTTTTCCCCTGCTAGGTTTAATTTTGAAAATGGCACTCCTCCGACCAACTTCGATACCTTCCCCGCAGCAATAATGACAGTGTTCCAGGTGAGCAGAAGAGATGATATAAATGGGAGGAGGGGAGGGAGAATGGTGGGAGAAGACGAGGGCTGGATTAGGACTAAACGATTAAAGGACTAAAGAGGATTTACACACAAGGAAGTGATATAACATGTAGAATACTTTTGAATTATTAAATGTCATTAGTCAAAAGGATAATTGTGCTAAAGCTTGTCTACATGTTTAATGTGTGTATGTGTGTGTGGGTGACTGTTTGTTTTCACTATAGCATTTGAAATGAATACATTTTGTGTGTGTGTTTATGTACGCTATATAAAGCATAATTGATTATCACATGGGTATGCGTACTTGTACTTTGTGTGTGTGTCAGATCCTGACCGGTGAGGACTGGAACATGGTGATGTACGATGGCATCAAATCTCAGGGCGGAGTCAACAAGGGCATGGCCTTCTCTGTCTTCTTCATCGTACTCACACTTTTTGGCAACTGTATCCTTTGACAGAGAAAATGCAAAGAAGCACACATGCGCACTCACACATATACTGGAAATAAAGACATTTGCAGTTACGTTTTAAATGCTAGTTTTAGTTTCTGACTTAAAACTGAATACACAGCTATGCAGATGCAGATACATGTGTACATACACAGATACTGACACTTTCTAGTTGATTTTAATCAAAACAGATTGGTAAGGGATCTGTGACCAAGATGTTATTGTAACATGAATGCTATGTTATGTTTCAATTATTGTATCATCTGTCCAACAGATAATTCTTTCAAGATATACAGTGTTTTAGCCAATTGTTTAGTCAATTACTGTATATTCATGCTGTAAACGTGTATACAAACTCCTACATGCTGGATTTCCTTTAACTCTGTGTTCAGACACTCTTCTGAATGTGTTCTTGGCTATCGCTGTGGACAATTTGGCCAATGCACAGGAACTGACCAAGGTACACTATAGTACCTACAGTCTACAATTTTACTTAAAATCTCAGTACCATTTCTTTTCTGAACACTAAAAATCAAACAAGTTATGCTCCTCTGCTCAATTAATTCCTTCTGTTTTCCTCATTTGCATTATTCCCATCTCATTCATCTCTTGTTTTTGATTTCCTTCCTAATCTCTCTTTCTGCAGGATGAACAGGAGGAAGAGGAGGCTGCCAGTCAGAAGATCGCACTGCAGAAAGCCAAGGAGGTGGCTGAAGTCAGCCCGCTGTCTGCTGCCAACCTCTCCATTGCAGCGTGAGTTTCTGTCTCTATTACTGTTCCACTCTCGTTTTTGTATCCATTCTAAAACTTTTTCACACCAGGCAGGAATTTTAGGGCAGAACATTTGCACATATCTTTAAAGAAACTCATTCAGCAACTTGGAGTCAAGCACCTATGCAAGATTCAGCACCTTGCACAGTACACTGCACTAACACAGGGAGTTTTTGGAATGAGGAAAATTGTTTTAAACCTCTGTCATCTGTTTAGGTTTGGACCCTTACCACATCACTTCATCAGGTATCAAATGGTGATATTATTTCAAAGAGCTTTTACACCACAGTTTATGGACAGCGGGCCTCACAGGGCATGGCCCATATTAAAATACAGACCTAAAGCACACTCCTTGATGTTGCTCAAGTTTGGAACCATGCCGACATTCAGAAATGCCGCTTAAATCACCCCTGATATAATTTCTGTTTAAAAAGAAGGACTGTGTTGTCAGTGCTGCAAATTGTTGACTAAATTACTGTCATCCAGAGTATTTTATTTTCCATTTTTAGTTTAAAGTGGAACAATTTTACACCAGACTAGGTGTGGGAAGACTATATGCAGAAATTCTGCATGTAAAGTTTTTGTGTATTTTCACCACCTTTTCTCATCACAGTGGTGTGAAACCGCTTTTACTCTGCAGTCTTTTATGTGCACATTCAGCCACATTGTCTCATCAATTCCTCATCAATACAATAACAACTAAAGTTCTTTCAAATATAGCCTTGCTTAGAATAAAGGATCATCCATTTTTTACATCCAGGTAGACATGCACAGTTAAAGCTGTGGTTTTATCTGACAACAGTACATTTACTGATAGTAAACATGCATGTATTTATCCTTCTCTTTTCTTCTTCTTTTTATTTCTCTTTGTCACACTCTTTTGTGCATATTAACACACACACACACACACACACACACACACACACAAGCCAGTGTTGGATTGATCTGGGCCAGCCCTTCTCTGGTCAGGAGAGTCAGAGTCTTTGATCTCTTTTCTCTGTATACACGGGGGTCTTTCCTTTCACTCCTGGCAAAGTTCACACACTCTCACTCATAGAGACACACACACGTACCACACTGTGGTCTGTCCCGAAAAAAAGCACAACAGGGGAGCCCAAGTCTGCTCAGAAATACCACACACACAACACGTACACACAGTTCTGACCTTTACGGCTTTGATACACCAGCCTCTGCCCATTTTATATCACACACACATTATCAAACATGCCCAAGAGGTGACGCTCATAACATGTTCATCACGTTTCTTGTTACTGTATGTGCTGTATGTACTGTACTTCACCGTGCTGTGAGCATTTGTGTCTGTGTATCAGTAATCTTTATTTTACAGAAGTCCTATCAAGGTTAAATATTTATTTTTCAGTACAATGCACATGTATCTGTGTGTGTGTGTGTGTGTGTGTGTTTGTGTGAAAGAGAGAAAGAATGTGTGTTGTTTTGGTTAGAAAAGCTACGCTTGCATACTGAACCAGTATCCTGCAGCAAACTAAACTAAACCACACCTACCAAGAAAACTAATCACCTGCACATACTGTACACTTTACTTGAAATAAACTGCGTATCACAATACTAGCAGTGTAGGACTGCAGATTCCACTGTAAATCCAAATCCCTCATTTCTGTAGTACAAAAAAAGAAAGACATTGAAATTCCAATGGAGATAGTTGTTTTTCCAAGCATTTTAAACTTGGGAACATCAGTGGTGCATGAAGAATCTCTTAAGAAGATATTCTATGGTGGATTCAGGAAGGAGGCTACCATGAAAGCTACATAAAACCCATGGAAAACAATTGTAAGGCTACATAACACTAACTAGTACTCTTAAAATGACAATGCTGTGTACCCTTAAACATCCATACTGGATTGACTTTCACTACTGCGTTTTCTGTAGTTAATGCACTGCAGCTTGTGATACATTATGCTGAACTACCTTTTCCATTTAGCTTTGCTGTCCGCTAAACTGTTAGCATGCTCTATACAAAGCATTACATGTTGTCATTAGTTTGGTAAAACTTTGTGTAACCCCTTGTAGGGTTTATCTTCTTCAGCACAGGCTGACAGTAGGAGTACATCACATCTTAAAGTGCAATATTTTTTGCAATGTTTAGACAAATCACAATGACAAATGCATGTTCTCCTGTATGGTGAACTCATGGGACTATAAAAGAGGAGGAATTTGGAATGAAGGAGGAATAAATGACTGTGATAGTGGAGAAAGAAAAGGATACGTGGATACTGTACAGACAAATAGGAACATCAGAGATAACGCTAGGAGTTGAGGAAGATATTGTAAAAGATGCCAAGAATGATCAGGACAGAACAGCAGTAGTCACACAGGGTAAGTGAGTGATGCAAGAAAGATGAAATTTGTGAGATTGCAAAAAGGACAGTGAAAAATAAATAGGATTGTTTTAGATTCACAGATGGAACAAACTGCAGAGGTGAGTGTGTTTTGTGTGTTTGTGTGTGTGAAGGGTTGCATTCCAAAATGCTGAATCTTTTGAGGTAAAAATGTTTTGAGATTTGTTCAGCTTTTGCATTTTAGGAATATATTTTACTTATTTCTAAGTAATTCGTAATTCCGTTTTTACAGCCCTTATTTTTTTTTGAATAGTGACTATTTTTCAGGGTAGGCAGTGTGTTTTTTAAATGGTGGATGGATAGCCCATTTTGGAATGAAATCCTCCTTCTGTTCTTTCGTGCCATCTCACTCACCAGCTGTTTCCCTCCTCAGCAACAAAGTACACAGTGAGTGTCACAACGCTACCGACCCCTTTCTGGACTGGTATTTATTTATTTGTTTATTCATTTCTGAATCCCTTCTGTTTATTGACTTTACAACCATTCCTTGCTTTCTTTTGTGTTTTAGAACACCCTCCTTTCCTTGTTCCTTTGTTCCTAACTTTTTTATGAAGTACATACCTGGCTTTCTTTAGCTGTTATTTGTGTTGGCTCATTTTCAAGAGTACATTTTCTGTTGCCTGCACCTCGCAGTACGGCTGTTGCTTTACTGTGGTTGACTTATTGGCCCTGAGAGAAAAGGGAGTTAAAGTTGATTGCTAGTAGAAGTTTTGGAGGGTAAGAGAGGAGGTGGTCACTGACAGTTTTTGGATGTTTCTGTATCAAGTAGATAAAAAGACTGTTCAGTCACTGTAACCAATAACAGATTCTTGTGATCACTGTGACTTTGTCATCTATTTGATTAAGCTCGGTGGGGATTTTGGGGTGCCATTTCGGATTTTTCTCCTGCAGAAAGCCTTTGTGTATACTTTAGTTTGGGTAGGTTAATTATAGATAAGAAATTATGACCTTGCCTCAGTGTTATCCTCCATTTTGTGTCCCCACATGGTTTACCAAAGTAGGGCTGTCCTGCCCGATGCTTTGGCAAGCTGTGTAGACACCCAGATCCTTGTTCCATAGCTCCAGCCAAGTGACCCTTTAAATGTCTGTGGCCCCCAGTGTGTCTTTATGTCCTGGCTATTTTATGTACTTATACTTTTGGTGTTGGTTTTCACATCATTCTCATGGCTTTGTGTGTATATTTGCACAGCAATACATGTCTTTAAACAGGTCTCTAATGCTGTCAATCCCCTCCTCTCTCTCCACCTTGCTTCATTTTGCAGTAAGGAGCAGCAGAAAAACCACAATAAGGGGATCAATAAGTCAGTTTGGGAACAACGCACCAAGGAGCTGAGGAGGCAGACTCTGGTGTCCAGCCGCGAGGCCCTCTATAACGAGCTGGACCCTGACGAGCGCTGGAAGGCAAGGGCAGGGAGGGAGGAGCACAACAATGTAAAGGACAAGGCAAACAAAGGCCCCTAGACTTGTGCTATCAGTATACACAAGTGACGGCGATGATGATGACTTATGTTAACATGTTGCTTTCCTGGTATTTATTTATTTACATATTTTATTTATGTATAGTTTAAGTGACTATAATAAATTAACTTTGTCCCCGAGAGAAATGATGCCACTTTCTGTCTAGCTAGAAAGTCATGTGATTTATAACTTTATATTGTAGCTCGTCCTCTTTTCTCTTCCGTATCTTCAATCTCTCCCTCTATGCTGCCTCTCTATCCTTTCCTCTCCTTGCAGGTGAACTATTCTCGTCACATCCGTCCCGACATGAAGACCCACCTGGATCGACCCTTGGTGGTTGACCCCCATGAGAACCGCAACAACAACACCAACAAGACCACTGCAAACAATTCAGACCTCTGCTTTAGCCAGCACCATCCTGCTGATGAGCTCCACAGACAAACACGCCTCCACGAACACAGTGGCCAAGTAGGAGGTGGTGGTGGAGGAGGCTCAGGTCCAGTCAGGCCACCCATGGAGCGGGGCGAGTCCACAGAGAGCAGGCGGAGCCGTAAAGGTGAGCACCACCACCACACCTCTCATGTCCGATTGGATGCTACAGTGATTCCCGGGCCAGGCGGAGAGGAGAGGCCGCCCAGGCGCCATCACCACACCCGGAGTGGCAGTCGAGGGGGAGGGCAGTCTGAACACAGGAAGCCCAGGTCACATCGAAAAAGTGCAGAAGACGGTGAAGACGGCGGGGGAGGAGCTGGAAAAACGCGGAGACATAAGAGCAAAGGGGTTGATGGAGGTGGGGAAGGAGGAGAGCAGGAGGGAGCTGGCGATGGCAGTGAGAGGAGGCCAAGAAGAAATCGCCATGGCAACCAAGCGGAGGGTGAGGGGAAGAGGATGTGCCAGCACAGAAGGAAGTATGTCCATTGCATGTGGCTGTAGATATGATGCAACAATAACATTTTTGGATATTCACTTTATTATTTTGTATCGTCTTCTGATGTCCTTTGATCCAAAAAGTGAATCCTCATAATTTCTTCCCTCTTCTCTGTACTCATACTCTATTATATTTTTGTCTGTGCTCCTGTCACACCTTTCTCTGGATATCATCTCTGCTTTGCTCTCCTCTCTCCATCTCAACTTTCGTCTTCTATCTAATTGTTTCTTCTTACTCCCTCTTTCTAGGGATTGCAGTGTCCCTAACCTCTCTACCACACGGCCCATCCAAAAGAGCCTCTCCAGGCAGGATAGCCAGTACAGTGAGGATATGGACAACCTCATGAATACCAAACTGGTCTCTGGCACTACCCCAACCAGTGAGGGTGGTAATCCTGTTACCAACCACGCTGTGGCCCCTGGCTTTGGATCAGCCCACCATCTTGCTAACAGTGGCACTCATGGCAGTTTGGTCACATTAGATAGCTATGGGAGCATCGCACATCACCGTGCCAACAGTGTCATCAGGCTGCCCCACCCTGACTACACAGCTGTAGACATGCCCATTTTCCCATCCACCAATGCCATACTGCAGGGTAAGGGCAGAATTAATGTGTGTTGTTTTTCTTCTATTATCTTGTCTCCTCTTTAACTGTTTGAATGAATGAAACAAACTTTCATTTTCACCCCACCCTCCTCCCTCTTCGATCCAGTCAATAAGAATGCCAACACGGAGCCTCTGCCAGCGAAGGAGGATAAGGACGATGATGATGATGAGAAGGGAGGTGAAGGAGGGCCCAGGCCCATGCCTCCCTTCAGCTCCATGTTCATCCTGTCCACCACCAACCCGTAAGTGGGATGGTTACAATACATGCGCCCACACTCACCTACACTATATAAATCCACATAGGGTGACACACAGGAATGCATTCTTGACATTTGTTTTTTGTTGATCTTTGGATTCAGAGCTGAAGCCTGGATATACATTGCATACATTATACCTACAAAGCAGATCTAATTGTACGCGTAGCACTAAAAAAATTCTTTGGTTGCTCCTAGGTTTCGGCGGGCGTGTCACTACATCTGCACCTTGCGTTATTTTGAGATGTGTATCCTGCTGGTCATTGCCATGAGCAGTATTGCCCTGGCTGCTGAAGACCCTGTCTGGCCCGAATCCCCTCGCAACAATGTAAGAAAGTCGACATACATTCATGTGTCGCACGAGATATTATGTGTACACATGTTATTACAATACCTATTACTCTTTTATTCTTTGTAGTATCACTTCAGCCCCCGTCACGTGTACTTAACATGACATGGATTGGATGTTTGATGTAATCTCAAATCAGTTTTGATATGATAATATCAGTGTGTCATGTGTACAATATTGTACTATCAGTTCATTATAATATAGAAATAAAATATATGAATACATGGCAGCCCAATGTAAAATTACTGGTCAACATCTGAATTTGAAAATCATCATAATGTATATATCCATCCTGTCACTCTTTCGTTGGATGCAGCAGCAAATCATTCCCCCTTCTTTTTCTTTGTGCAGGTTCTACGTTATTTTGACTACGTCTTCACAGGAGTGTTCACATTTGAGATGCTGATAAAGGTAAGGCAACGTCTGCAATCAAGAATCCACAACTTCCTCCAGAGGTATTGCGAACCCCAGCCCAAATGAGGATTAGACAGTTTTTGCACACGAAGGCCAAATAGCACATCAATTTCTCAGAGGTTCACATTTCATCATCACGTTCTCTTCTTCTGCAGATGGTGGATCTGGGATTGGTCTTGCACCAGGGCTCTTATTTCCGGGACTTGTGGAACATCCTTGACTTTATAGTGGTTAGTGGTGCTCTGGTGGCCTTCGCCTTCACGTAAGTCTCCCTCCTGCCTCCCGCTGTCCTCCCCTCTCTTCCCTCCTTGCTCCTCCTTCTCTCCTGCCTCTCTACTGCCTCACTGGTACCTTGGAGTACAGCCTCCCCTGTTATTTTTTATTCACCCATGGCTCATTTTATGGGTTCTCTCTGTCCCTCCTTTCTCATCCTCTGTCTCTGACTTCTTTTCTTTCATACTCTCTCACACATTTTCTCTGACTCTCCGTTCTCTTGTCTCCTGTCTTCTCCTCCATTTTCCTACCTATGCTTACAAATGGCCAATCCTCTGCAGTTGGCCGTTTCCTCTGCCTTTTCTCTCTCATTCAACTTTGCTCCCACTGTCCTGCCATTTCTAAGCCCCGCCACCAACCCCCCAACATGTTAAAAGAAATGGTATCACAGCATTCCCTTCCTATCCGCCTCTTCTTCACCCCTGTGAGAGGTGAGGACCACCCTTTGCACCTGTAACCCTTTAGTGCCCAGGGCGTTCTAGAGTTAAATGCCCATGCAAAGCCTGGCCAGGTCATGCTGAGCTGGCTCCCAAAAATCTCCACTCCCTTCTCAACGGCAAAGCAGGTACTTTAAACCCTACTTGATCTGCATGACTGTGAGGAGAAAATACAGTTACATTTGCACAACTGGGTTAAGTTAGGGCTTAGTTTATGAGACTATGCTGGGTACAAAGCATGAATTATGGGTTTTGGGATTTGCTGTCATGCTTTTGCATGGTATGGGGAGAGTATGAAGAGAAGCAGAGCTTCAGGACTGCAGTCAACATTAAATGTAATGTGATATTGCTGTAGTTTGAAAACATACAGTACTATATGTTTATAATGGTAAAGCTGTATCCTCCTTTTTCACGCAAGTCATCTGCAGAAATGTAAGGTTGTGCTTGATCCTATTTCATGACTTTAAAAATTCAATCTGTATTTTCAGGAAGAAACCATGTCTGTGCATACATGTCCCACAGATGTTTAGTTTTTGTGGTCTTGTGTGTGGGTTAAACACACTCTGGCCATTGGATATTGTGTTTTCTATCAGAAAAGGATGTACTAGTTATGTTCATGTTCACTGTGCAAGTAAGTGACCATTTGTACTTTCCCTCAAAGCAAATATGCCATGGTATGAGCTTAGCACAACTTTAGCTTGCTGTAAATGTCAGCATTCATTGGCATTCTGAAGTCTGAATAAAAGTCTGACACAATAGCCTATTCCAGTGTGTTTGGGTACGTCAGACCTGTGTGCTTGCTCCTTCACCATTTATATCATATGGCGCCAGCTTCTTCTCTATTTCCTAAATTTAAGATGCTTTAGGCTAGATAAGGATTTTCAACCACCAAGTCCAAATATATTTTCAAATTTCAGTGCAAGTGAATTGAAATGAAACTAAGACTAACTTTCATAGACTCTGTCAATGAGGATGGTCTGTATCCATACACACACAAGGTCTCCATATCCATGTTTATGAAGACGGAAATACATAATTGAATGCATGCTGCATAATGCATTTGATAAACTATACTTGGTACCACCTTAACTCTTGATGACTTTAAGTCATAAGCTTATAGGACGTTTGCCAAGTGTAAACCACCGGCCACAGCATGGTATCCTCTAACATTGTCCCTTCACTGCTCCTTTAAACAGTTTTTCCATTTGTCTGGAGTTTGGACCTGATCACCTCATCTGCCTTAAATCTGTGGAAGGTGAACTTCATTAAAGCCTAAAGTTGTTCATTATAGCCAAAGAAGACTTGAGCAAAATACCCGGCCATCCCTATTTACAATTATTTCCCCTTTCTCTTTTGCTCTTTGTCCATGCCTTCACTTCTGTCATTGTTCATAGCAAGACCCGACATCTCTCTTACTTTTTCCTCCTCATGCTTCCAGCCTCAAAAATGTTCACGCAAACAAGTTCTTTCAGGTCAACAAGGAATATGAGGAAGAAAAGATCCCACAAACTTATGAAATTGGTAAAATACATTTTCACCTCATTCTAAACAATCTCATTGTAGAGTTACTATGGATTCTTAAAATTACTGTTGCATCTCCCCACCCGGTATTTAGGGGAGAAAAACAATGGTTGCCTGCTTCTTCACTGTAGTTTGTGGCCAGCAGTATCCAAAATCCATCATTACCATTCTTTGAGGAAGTCTTGTAATATACTTGTGGTTGGATCCACCCCCTTTGTTTTTATTTATTTAATGTCCTATGGCAGCATTGCACAATGGTAAATTAAGATTATTGTCAAGAGATTAAGATTATTATTGACAGTATCTCTGCCACTTTTCTGGTGGAGTTCTCCTGTGATGATTTTGTAGCATCAATTACTATTGTCAGCTTTGTTACGCTGAGCGATCTGTTCTGAGTCGTTGTCTAGGTTTTGTAGTTTATCCGTGGGAATATGAAGTACACACTATGAATGAAGATTTGGAACTTGGAACAAACAAACCCTGATGTCTCTTTAGCTGAGGCTAAACGTCAGAAATATAGCACTTAAAAAAAGACAGGACATTTCAATAGTTTGAACACCTATTCCTCCATTTCATAGTTGTACAATGTTACTGATTGTGGGCCAGCATGGATATGAGAAATTACTTGTCCTATAAAGAGAATATGAACTTGGCAGGTGCTCCAGGGTTCTAGTGGCGGTGCCCCATCTATAAGACTGGCTTTTTCTCCGGTCTTTCTCTCTGAATCATCTTTATTTGTGTGTTTTTTCACTAACACTCTTTCCCCTAATTTCTAGTTGTGTATGTGGTACACATAAACTTGTCTTTGTTTCTGTTTGTGTGTATATATCTGTGTGCTTCTGTCCTTAACTCTGTGTCATCTGATCTCTTTGTGTTACATATTTATATGTGGGTCAACTTTATGTGTCTGTATTTCCTCTCTCTGTGACTAAAGTCTATACTTTAACTATGGACTAATAAATAGATGTATGCAGTGACACAATGTTAAGTGAGGTAAAATTACTGGACAGAAATCATGAAACCTTAAGTAATCACAGAAAGATTCAAAATAATGAAAGAGCGTACAAAGAACGGCACAGCAGCTAGATAAATTTAGAGCAATTTTTACTCAAATGTTGAAAAATAAAGTTAATATGAGATAATAGTAGATTATAATAAATGAGTACCAGAGAGATAAAACCTTAATATGTACTCATACTGTATGTTGATATAAAGACAAACTCACAAAACAATCAATTAAGCCAGTTGAACCAATAAAGTCCAACCAATAAATTTAACTATGATAGGGGTTAACGACACTAATGGCTGATGGGGAGATCCGAACCGGTCACAACAGACTCGCACACATCCAGATAGTGCCTTAATTCAATTGGTGGAAATCAAACAGCACTCCAAAAAGGCTCAGCAGTCTCATTGGAGATGTTTATCGCTCCTTTAATCCAATTAGTCTGGTCTGAGGGCTGCTGGTGTCTTGGACCGCTTGTGCAGCTGTCCTGCACATTTCCGCAGCCCGACTGAGCTTCATGTCCAGACCGGCTCCTGATGCAGAGCCACTTGCATTTATAACTGACCGAGTTTGGTTAGCTTAAAGCGATACCTTGGCATTTTGAGATTTCTTTTTCACCAGGCAATGTTTGTTCTACTAGGCAATATGTGTTAAAAATGTGTATATATGTGGGCATGTTGATTTCTAGCAGTCCTCATTAATATGGTAGTAATTTAAGCACTGACAATGAGTACAATATAACTCATGAGGTCTCAGCTCACACTTCATCCAAGGTTTTAAAAGGGAGTACTAATTTACAGATTTAAAGTGTTGGTTATGGACTACATTAAAACTGTAAACTAGGTTTGGAAGATTTCGGTGGAATTTGAATACAATGTATTAAATTATCAATGCAATTAAGCAATTAATAATAGTTAATTCAGTGGTATTTTCTAGCTGAATGATAATACCAGTAATAGTTGCTCCCAGAAGCAACATCTGGCCTATAAAGCCATCTCTAATGAAATGTCAGAGATGGAGGCAGTAGTTTGGTGGTGTGTTCTAGTCACACGTTTAGTCTAGATTTTGAGCATGCGTTTATGTGCATGTGTGTGTTAGATTTGTAAACCGTAGTCGGGGTGGGAGGGTTGATCTGATAAAAAGCAGGCCTTGTGTTCTCTCTTTTTCTCTCTCTGTCTCTCATATGGATGTTTTGCCTCGAAATCCCTCCTTTCTTTGTGTCCCATTCTGTTTCTTTCTCCCGCCCTTTGTCTTGCTGTCTCTCACCCCTTTCTCATCTCTCCGTTCGGACCACCAGCAGCGGCGGCGGGTAAAGTTCTCTTTCTTTTTCCTCCTCATTTTCTCCTTCTGCACTCTCAGCGCCTGTTCTTCTGATCACACATCTCTTTCCTTTCCATCCATCCCTCATCACAGTTGACTTCTGTACTTGTCTATTCTTACCCTTTTTCCATTGTTCACCATGGAACAGCTCTGGCTCAAACACAACTAAACCTCAACTTAAACTGCATCAGGTCCGCAATGGAATCACACAGATACCATTTTATATTTTGTGCTAATCACAGAAAAATATCATTAGTACGGTAAATGTGTACACTTAAATCCCCATAAGGAAACGTCGAACCAAAGACAGGTGAAAATGTGACCAAACAAATGCACACAGACACACACAGACACACATACACACATGTGTGCACTACACACTACATGCACACCACCAGCAGTCTACCATCTGGTACAACAGCTGTACACACAGCTGCCTTCTCCCCTAAGGATCACATTCAGTGACCTTTGACCGTAATCTCTGATCTTCATACCTGATGTGTGAGAAATTTTCAAAGTAGCAGTAGTACTTAAATTTTCTTTTTTTAGTTTTTAGCTTTGTGAAGAGTGTTCAGTGTGACTGAAACAAAAGGTTTTTCGTTTTTCCTCACACATGTACCTAGAAAACCAAAATGCTGAAAAGAAAGAGGTTTGGCTCAGCATTTCAATCAGGAAATGCTCGCTAAAATATCTTTGTCTTGGTCTGCAAGACAAGATTCCATGCTGTCTGAACAATGCTGTGAAACCAGCTTATCCTAGTTGTAGTTTAGAGTTAATAGAAATTAACTGGTTGAGTCATCAAAAGAGAGAGTTTGGCTGTTCATTCAAATTTGTACCTGTTTTACACACTGTGAGACTTCCAAATTGTGAATTATATTTGAAGTTTAAAGAGCTACTTTTATCTTTTTTAACTATACAGTGGGGAGCATTTCTAAGCTGTCTTTATGTTAACAGGAGGGCACTTTACTGTAAGTTACCACTCGAACAAGGCTTTCTATAGTCAGCTGTTAACAGAAAATATGGGGTTTGTTTGTCTCACTGAGATCACGACTAAACTCTCTCTGTAAATGCCTCTGTGTAGAATAGAGTTCTCCATCACTCAAACTGCTGCTTAAAAGAAGAAATATTGCAGCATGGAAAGCAAGGTTTCAATGCAGCATGAATATATTTCACCATTAGCTGGGCATGTGCAAGCCGAGGCTTTAGCCAACTTTGTAAAGCATTGAAATACATTACAAAGTATTACAAGTGTAGCTACTAGATAGCTATCAGACAGGAATGACATCAGTTGTTCCCATAGCATGTACTGTAGTTGTAAAATACCACCTAACTCTAGCATGTAGCTACAATGTTAACCTCACACTTAGATATAAGGCTAAAGCGTAATATGATAGCAGTGCTGCATGTGTTGCTATGTACTTAACCCAGACGCAGTTACTCAATTTGAGTTAACTCGGACACAAGTACCATCAAGGAATGGCTGCCCACTGCCATTTTGGAATTGAGAGGACTAAGCCTGTCATATCCACCTGAACCTGCTGACTCTTTTTATTTGTATGTGTGTGTGTGTGTGTGTGTGTGTGTATCTGTTTCTGTGTGTTTGGTGTGCGCATGTGTACACATACAGGGGGAGCAGTAAGGGAAAAGACATCAGCACAATCAAGTCTCTGAGGGTACTGAGAGTGTTACGACCTCTGAAGACTATCAAACGTCTTCCCAAACTCAAGGTATGTTTACGTAATAATGTTTGACCTCAGATTAGAGTTACCCTTACTTTTTTGGAAGCATGGGGATCATCAATTCATACTGAAAATGACATAGATACTGTATGATACTGACAGCAGTACACATTGGGCACCCCCTTAACCTTTTTAATAGCATTTGATGCCACATTTCAAGACCAAAATACACAAATAATTTCAATCCAATATATTTCTGTCATTCACATTCATTAACAACATCTCTCTCTCTCTCTCTCTCTCTCTCTCTCTCTCTCTCTCTCTCTCTCTCTCGTTCTCTTTCTCGATCCTTAGGCTGTGTTTGACTGTGTGGTGAACTCTCTGAAGAATGTGCTCAACATCCTGATTGTCTACTTACTCTTCATGTTCATCTTCGCTGTGGTGGCTGTGCAGCTCTTCAAGGGACGCTTCTTTTACTGCACTGATGAATCTAAAGAATTTGAGCGCGACTGCAGGTCAGGAAATACCCAACTGTATTTAGCTTGAACGGTGAAAGTGTTCTTATCACCTTCTTAATATTTCATGCATAATGCTTGCCTCATGTGGTTTTTAAACACTTCTACTTCCTCTGCATCTTCAGTATCCACAAAACTATATAAATTTGGATGCAAAACCTCCTCTTTACGCCTTGTGCTCATGATGTGATATGTGTTATGTCAGGGGCGAGTATCTGGTGTATGAGCGTGATAACGAAGTGAAGGCGCAGAAGCGGGAGTGGAAGAAGTACGATTTCCACTACGACAACGTGGCTTGGGCCCTACTCACCCTCTTCACCGTGTCTACCGGAGAGGGGTGGCCGCAGTGAGTACACGTGAACATGTGCAATCACATGCAGCACACATGCTTTCTGACAACCTATAACCCTCCCCTGTTCCCCTCTCCTCCTCTGCAGGGTGCTGAAGCATTCAGTGGATGCGACTTATGAGAACCAGGGCCCGAGCCCGGGGTACCGGATGGAGATGTCCATCTTTTACGTGGTGTACTTCGTGGTCTTCCCCTTCTTCTTCGTCAACATCTTCGTGGCTCTCATCATCATCACCTTCCAGGAGCAAGGAGACAAGATGATGGAGGACTACAGTCTAGAAAAGAACGAGGTGAGGAAAGATGAAGGGAGTGAAGGAGGATGGAGATGAAGGGTATTGGGAGGGTGATCGGAAGGCAGGAAGAGGGGGGACTGTAACTACTGGGTAGAGAAGATGGGATGGATAGAGGAAAGGAGGCAAGACAGGAGAAGATCATAGCAGGATGAGGACAAAACCCTTTTTTTGTTCTTATTTGCAGAGAGCCTGTATAGACTTTGCCATCAACGCCAGGCCCCTGACACGCCACATGCCTCAGAACAAACTGAGCTTTCAATACCGAATGTGGGAGTTTGTGGTGTCGCCGCCATTCGAGTATACTATCATGGCAATGATCGCGCTCAACACAGTTGTGCTGATGATGAAGGTAAAAGTCCACATGCTACAAACACAGAAACAGTAATGCACACATTAACATAAACACACATCAAGAAAACAACAATAACTACTGACCATTGAGTTGCTGAAGTTAACATTTCTCTCTTATACCTTTTATCTCTTGCTGTCTGCCTCTCAGTTACAAAACATATACTTTCATTGGGTTGGATTTATTCTGATGTTTGTGTGTACAGTATTTCACATGATAAAATATGTTAATTAATATGTTAGCTGAACTGTGTGTCTCTTTATGTGTCTTTATACTCCCCCTCCTTTCTGTCCCTGGTGGTGTGCGCGTTTGTGTCTGTATGTGTGTCTACATTAATGCACACTTATCTGTGTGTATGGCAATCCCTTCTCTTGTATTTGTGGTTCGTTGGTGTGAATGTGTGCGCTGCCTGTGTGTGTGTTTGTTTATAGTATGATGGAGCTTCTGATACCTATGAAGCTGTGTTAGCCAACCTGAACATAGTGTTTACCTCCCTCTTCTCCATGGAGTGTGTACTGAAGATCATCGCCTTTGGAGTACTGGTGAGTGTGTGTGTGTGTGTGGGTTTGTATGTGGTGAGGATGTACTGCTCTACTTTATATTTGTAGAAAGTGCTGAAAATGTGTCATTATTATTACATGGTATCACTGTATCCACATAGATTAGTAATGGTTACCAGACAGTGTGCAACACAGCAACAGACAATAAATATGGCCTCTGACAGACATAATTGACTCACAAAAAAAAAAAAAACACTTCAGCAACATTTTATTTAGGACAATAAAATTTATGCTTGGCAACTGATAACACTAACACCTAAAATTCAGTGTAGATCCACTGTATCTTGCCTTAAATCCACTCTTACCTTACAGCCCAGGAAACCTGTTCTATGTTGTGCTTTTAATAATACACATAAGAAAAATTTTGTTGAGAACAGTAAGACTCAATGTGCCTGCATGCCTGATAACCAGAACAATGTGCTAAAAGAGACCAAGATGTAGAAAACAATGGAGTCGACAAACTAAATGACGCTCTGTTTCATGTTGTGAAAGTCTTCACTGCAACCCCGTCCATTATTTTGTTACATTCGGACATGTTGTCTGTCGTGCATTATTGCTTACACATTTAAAGAGAAACTGTGAGGAAATAATGAGCTATGATAGAGATAAAGATGCTAAAGAAACAGGAAACTGCCAGAAGTCAGCAGAAAAGTGTGCAGTCATCGGAGCTGCAGAGGAATGGGAGGGAAAAAATGGATAGAAGAGATAGTTTAGGGATGAATGCTGGGAGGAGATACAGGACAGAGGGGGAACGGTAATACAGTAATTAGACGAGCGAGAGTGAATGACAGATAGGCGGTAAAAAGAGAAGGAAAGATTACAGAGAGGGTGGAGATTAAGCAGGATAGGATTTGAATATGGGAGAGTGCAAACACACACTGAACAAGCACACAAATCATACACACAAATAACGCCGGGCCTCAGAGACGTCTGTGTGTGTGTGTGTGTGTTGTGTTTGTCAAGGTGGTTTATTTTAATAGCTGCCTCCCTTGCTCTCTTCCTTTCTCTCCACTTGTCTAATGCACAGTTTGGCTGCAGGCAATATGTAGGAGAGCAAAAGAAGCAGACCTCACTCATCAGCGTTTGTTCCTCATTGTCGCTTTTTCTCTTTGGGTTGCTCTACTTTTAAAGCGAAAAATCTATAATGATGTATATGTGTGGATAAATGTGTTTGTGCAGATGTATGGATGGGGTTAGGAGAGGGATGTGATACTCTTTTTAATGAAAACAGAAGGAATTCAGTATGACTTGATTTGGTTTATGATGAACAGCGATATACAGTATGCAATGTTTGATGGCTGGTGTAGTGTTCTGACGCAGTACAAGTTGTCCCTAGCTTGTCTGCTGGCATCCATCCAACATGCCATCACGATGGTCCATTTGTCTTATCTTATTTCTTTCCTGTTCCTGTCGGACACTGACATGTTTTGTTTTTTTCACTTTCTTGTTCTCTTTCTGTCTGACTTTTATTCTCTCTCTGTCTTGCTCTTTCTTTCTCTCATCGCCTCGCTCTTTATCATCCTATTTCTGCATTTTGCATTTTACACTTTTTCTTTTCTTCTTTTCTTTCTTTAATATTACTTCAATCCTGCCATACCATTTTCCTTGTTATTTCAATGTGCTCTGTCTACGCTCCGTCTCCTTCCATCGCCGATTTCTCTGTCAATATTTTATCTGTCTTTTCCTTTCTATCCCTGCCACATCCATGTTCTTCTGCATTTTACTGTCTCACTCTATTCACATGTCACCTCATCATCCTCTTACTATCCTCCCTCTGTCTCCTCTATCCCTCTCCTCCCTCTCTCTCTTCTCTGTCTTGTCTTTTTTTGTTCACAGAATTATTTCAAAGATGCCTGGAATATTTTTGACTGTGTGACAGTTCTGGGCAGCATTACTGACATCCTGGTTACCGAGCTTGGGGTAAGTCGCAGGATCTGAGGCATTTGTGTGTAGATGTGTAGGTTTAAGAGATATGTGCTGAGGAGTCAAAGCTGTAAACAGATATGATATTGTATTAGCAATGTTTGTTGAGTGTATGTTTGTTGATCAAGTGACTATTTGTTAGGTGAGCTTCAGCATGTGTCTATGGGCTTGCACATCTGTCACATTGTCTGAAAAACATACAGTAGACAAGACAAGGAGTTAGGGGAGAGCATGAGTTTGAGGCCACTGTTGAGGCTTGCGTTGCTCAGTCATGCATGAACATCTCTTGAAAGTCTTATATAATTGTCCCAGTTGGTGGGACGAGGAGAGACCAGACTCCAGCTAGCCTGCACTGAGCCACAGACAGCAAGGCAGGAAGCATGCTGGTGCTCTATAGTGAGCCAGTGAACAGCTTCTGCAAGCAACCTAATGGCCAATATAATTATCAGATTGCATCTCAGGTGGCCAATATAGGCTGTGCAGTTGCATCAGACATCTGTTAGTAACTACAGCTGAAGTCTTGAAGGTCCATTAGACATCTGACTGTGCCCAAACAATTAAAACAACTGGACTAGAAAAGAAATATCTGGAAGATAAAAGTTATGGGTCCATTCTTTAACATCATAGCTAAAAGTGAGTGGTCTGATTAACTAGATGCTGAGTTACGTTATTGCTACACAGTGCACTAAATTGCTTTGAGCCAGTAAGGTAAGATGGCCAGGTAGTTTAGTGAGCAACCTGAGCAACAACATCATATTTACTCCTTCTCTGACCACATTATCTGGCTTGGTAAGATACTGCCTGAGGTTGCTTTACCTATTACCACCTCAAAGCTCTATATAGGGCAAATTGAAACACAAACTGTGAACCAGTCAAAAAACAAAGGTTATTTAATTTGCCAGAATGAGGTAGCAAATGGCCATGACATGTTGATATGTGTGCTCTGTACGTGTAAGTTCATAAATCTGGGAGCGGTGTTATTTTTTATTTAGAAATGATTCTGCAGGTTTGTTCAGACAGAACATGAGGCGATTGTTAGACATGGCGCAATTGCATACAATGTGAGGATGCGAATGGTCACATTACACTTCCGTCCTATACATTTTCACTCTGTTTCCCATTCACTTCTATTGGAGCCGGTACAACAGACAAATTCAAGCATCCATTTCCTGTTTTGCTGCAATCGACCGCACAGATGTACTCGGTCTATCAATAGAAACTCGCACTGTGTTTGGAAATGGAAGAAGTTGATATTTTAGTGTGTTTCCTCATTATTTTTAGTACATTATCACACTACCAGACTCGCTCTCACACACTGTTTGTAGTTTGTGATTGCTCTGATCAAGATTTATTTATTATCTGCATCAGAGCCATGACATCACATCCTTTTTCGGGGCGGAGTGTGGGACAATTTTGTTAAATGGAAATGTGATGTGACCGTACCTTTTTAGATTTGAAATCACTCAGGGCGGTGCAAACTGACGCGAAGATGCATCTGTGCAAGTTGAAAATATTTCAACTGGAGCAAAATATTCGCGCTCATCCTGGGGCTTTATGAATCTACTTCATAAATGTAGAAAGATGAGAGAAGAAATGAGAGACACATACATTTATTTATTAGCTTAGAGCTAACGTCTTAACAATTTGCTGTTTTGATGTGAGGTGAAAATTTGTTTGTGTTCTGTCTGAACACACAAAGAGTTGCCTTAAAGTATTGAACTCCTGCAGAATTACAGGTAGACCTGGTAGGAATGGAATACATTAAACTGTATTTAAGAAACCTCTTGGAAAGCTTTGATCCAAAGCAGTTCAAAAAGGTATACCCAAGAAGTAAAATTTGTACAGTATTTGCTCGACCATATAAAAGAGCTGCACAGCTATTATCAAGCGCTGTGACCTACACACTTTACCTACCAGTTCTGTCTGAGGAAGTAAGGGATACCAATGATTCAAGCCCTCTCAAGCCTTAAATTGATGCTCCAGCCAGATTCTAGCAATTGTTTCACTGACTGGTTGGTCCTTATATTGGTACACAGTCATGTTTATTTATTTAGAATCCATAAATGTTTCCCACAATCCCCTGCTGTCTTGATCCTTGGTATCCATGCTACATATATGGATGTACAAAATCTGCAGACAGAAATCTGCTGTTGTGCTAACTTGTCTCTGTAATGACTGTTGATTTCTTTCTTGTTTTTATCTTTTTACATGCTTTCTTTAAATCGTCCACAAACTTAACGACGATCTACTGTAATCTACTTCGCCCCACCCCCTTCTCCCCCCAACACCTACTACTTCCTGCGATTCCGTCCAATCAAAATGCACTATGAATCCTCTGTGTCCACCCATGACTACCGGCTTGGTCAATCTCTCTGGTTGTTCTTCGAACCAACCAAAAATCCAAAAATTTGCCGCTATAAACCATATGTCTGCAACATCCACATGTAGATGGTTTGTAATTTTTTGGAGATCTTGTTTTACTGCATCTGTTTTAACTGCATCCCAACCAATGTTATAGCTGTGAAATGTGCATGTTTTGCTTGACCCCAACCACCCACAACCCTCAACTCTGAGTGAGCTCTAAATTTGTAAAATTTACAATTTCATTTTTTGCCAAGTTTACTAACCTCTCGATCAGTCACTGTATCAATTGATTTTATATAGCCGTAAATCCTACTCACACTGTACATCCTTTACTGAGAACCAGTGTTCAGTTTGTAAAGGATTGGATTGTATAAACTGGAATATATTGCTACATCTATCCGTTGAGATTAGCCATTCATTGTATGCACATACATAGACACACACACACACACCCACACATATGACAGTGACTGGGAGAGTGTTTACAGTAACGACAGAGTGAATCCAAAGCTTTGCCCCTGGCAGAGAGAACGAGTGATGCATGCTGCCCCTTGCATGTCTTTGGCAGGAACCCATTATTTTCACAACACACACACACACACACACACACACACACACACACACACACACACACACACACAGCAATGTATTACATGCTGTATTGTAGGTGGAACCTGCATGTGCCTGCTGCCAGTCCCTTTTGAGCACTTCTCACTTCAATTGCACTTCAACTGCAATCCTTTGTTTTTTACTGTCATACATGATTGAAGAACTCAGTTTTACCAATTTCACCTACATTGATGATAATCATTTGTATTTTTTTTAAATAAAACAAATAAAAATGAATAAGGTTTCTATTCAAAATCAATTTTAATTGCCACATAGATGTCTCAGCTCAACACACAGTTTGTAAGGCACACATTCACAGGAAAATATATGATCTTGAAGAAATTCACTAAGATATAATGACCTTAGTTGGTCCTTCAACCACCCTCTTGCTCTTATTTGGCTGTGACATCACTTCAGAATGTCACATGACTTTGGCAGCCAATCCTATTGGATGGTACATCAGCTGCCTTTAGCTTTCCTGGTTTGCCTCGTATTAGTGCTCATCTGCATGCTGTGGGTT
Organism: Enoplosus armatus; assembly: GCF_043641665.1. Lineage (NCBI taxonomy): Eukaryota > Metazoa > Chordata > Actinopteri > Centrarchiformes > Enoplosidae > Enoplosus > Enoplosus armatus. The sequence goes on along the minus strand of NC_092196.1, from coordinate 9,147,688 downwards.
TGCTTCATTTTAAAATATTGCATATTTTGCCTTGAGAGAATTAGTGCATTTGGTTGTCTTTCCAAGGAAACGTCCTGACATCCCTGCACTGTAACTACTCACCATTCCTGCCACGATTACTACTACCTAACCCAATTGGATGAAACTAGTTAGATTTGGATGATTCCCTTTCCCCTGTGTTGTTTGGTTTGGTTTTGCCTAACTTAATGGATATGAAAAGCTTGTTGGAGCCTTGCTGATTTGAGTTTGGTTTGCTTTGACTTGTTTGGCTCCTGATTCTTTTATTTGTATTGAGTTTGAATCCCCCTCAGTTTGAGTTTGACTGTTTTTTTCCCTATTTTCTTTACGTTTTGGTGGTCTAAGGAAAATTGTTTGCTACAACTAACTACTCTTTCCCTTTATTCCAACCCCAAATTCTTCCTTACCCCCCCCCCCCCTCACCTCTCTCTATCTTAAACTTTCAATCCTAATCCTTTCTGCACCCCACCTCTCTCTGTCTGGCTCCTTTCTCTATGGTTATGTTGTGGCTATACTTTAGAATAACTTCATCAACCTAAGTTTCCTGAGGCTGTTCAGGGCAGCTCGTCTCATCAAGCTGCTGAGACAGGGAGAAACCATCCGCATCTTGCTGTGGACCTTCGTTCAGTCGTTCAAGGTTTACACTCAAATATACAGCATAACACACAGAAAAATATGCATTCATTTGTAGATTTTACAGAAATGCACACATCCAATATTATGTATATATACATAGGCGATGCCTAGGTGCAGTCTCATAAACCATTGCACAGTGCACACATATGTATCAAACTTAATACCAAACGATTAATGTGTCTCTCCTCAGGCTCTGCCTTATGTCTGCCTCCTCATTGCCATGCTGTTCTTCATTTACGCCATCATTGGGATGCAGGTGCGTGAGAGCCTCAACCTAAAAATTGCTATGGTGCTTTTGGGATACATTAAATATATTTTATAGGATAATGATGTTGATGACGAGGAGGTCGAGAAGGAGAACGAGGATGATGATAATGGTCAAATGATTTGGTGCATAATGGGAGGAGGAGGAGGATTGTGGAAGTGGTGGGTGTGGCATGTGAGCAGTAAAGTCCTGCTTTAGTAACAAAGAAGGCCAGAAATGTCACTGATGAGCAACTATAGTCTGTTAACATTGTGATTGTATTCAACAGCTGTTTGGGAATATTGCTATTGAAGAAGAAGAAGTAGACAGTGCCATTAACCAGCACAACAACTTCAGGACCTTCATACAGGCTCTCATGCTTCTCTTCAGGTGCTTATGTGTGTGTGTTGACATGTGTGTATGTGAATCTGTATATTAAGGAGTGTGTATTTGCTTTATTTGCAAGTCATTGTTATCTTATAAACAAATTCTAGGATTTTTGAATAGCCATCTGAAACCTGTTTTGTCGGATTTTATACTCCAAATCCTTCATAAATCAAGGAAAGATTTGTGTGTTTTAGGAGTGCAACAGGAGAGGCGTGGCATGAGATCATGTTGTCGTGTCTGGGGGGTAAGGAGTGTGACCTCCTGTCAGGGAATACAGACCCAGAGTGTGGCAGCCAGTTTGCCTATCTCTACTTTGTCTCCTTCATCTTCTTCTGTTCATTCTTGGTGAGTACATACTATAATCCAATACCCTCATCAGCACCCTGTCCCTGTTTCATGGTCCAGTACCATTCAAAATGCATAAAACTATTTTGCATACAGTGCATCCGGAAAGTATTCACAGCGCTTCACTTTTTCCACATTTTGTTATGTTGCAGCCTTATACCAAAATGGATTAAATTCATTTTTTTCCTCAAAATTCTACACACAACACCCCATAATGACAACGTGAAAAAAGTTTATTTGAGATTTTTGCAAATTTATTAAAAATAAAAAACCTGAGAAATCACATGTACATAAGTATTCACAGCCTTTGCTCAATACTTTGTTGATGCACCTTTGGCAGCAATTACAGCCTCAAGTCTTTTTGAATATGATGCCACAAGCTTGGCACACCTATCTTTGGGCAGTTTCACCCATTCCTCTTTGCAGCACCTCTCAAGCTCCATCAGGTTGGATGGGAAGCGTCGGTGCACAGCCATTTTCAGATCTCTCCAGAGATGTTCAATCGGATACAAGTCTGGGCTCTGGCTGGGCCACTCAAGGACATTCACAGAGTTGTCCTGAAGCCACTCCTTTGATATCTTGGCTGTGTGCTTAGGGTCGTTGTCCTGCTGAAAGATAAACCGTCACCCCAGTCTGAGGTCAAGAGCGCTCTGGAGCAGGTTTTCATCCAGGATGTCTCTGTACTTTGCTGCATTCATCTTTCCCTCTATCCTGACTAGTCTCCCAGTTCCTGCCGCTGAAAAACATCCCCACAGCATGATGCTGCCACCACCATGCTTCACTGTAGGGATGGTATTGGCCTGGTGATGAGCGGTGCCTGGTTTCCTCCAAACGTGACGCCTGGCATTCACATCAAAGAGTTCAATCTTTGTCTCATCAGACCAGAGAATTTTGTTTCTCATGGTCTGAGAGTCCTTCAGGTGCCTTTTGGCAAACTCCAGGCGGGCTGCTATGTGCCTTTTACTAAGGAGTGGCTTCCGTCTGGCCACTCTACCATACAGGCCTGATTGGTGGATTGCTGCAGAGATGGTTGTCCTTCTGGAAGGTTCTCCTCTCTCCACAGAGGAACTCTGGAGCTCTGACAGAGTGACCATCGGGTTCTTGGTCACCTCCCTGACTAAGGCCCTTCTCCCCCTATTACTCAGTTTAGATGGCCGGCCAGCTCTAGGAAGAGTCCTGGTGGTTCCGAACTTCTTCCACTTACGGACGATGGAGGCCACTGTGCTCATTGGGACCTTCAAAGCAGCAGAAATTTTTCTGTAACCTTCCCCAGATCTGTGCCTCGAGACAATCCTGTCTCGGAGGTCTACAGACAATTCCTTTGACTTCATGCTTGGTTTGTGCTCTGACATGCACTGTCAACTGTGGGACCTTATATAGACAGGTGTGTGCCTTTCCAAATCATGTCCAATCAACTGAATTTACCACAGGTGGACTCCAATTAAGCTGCAGAAACATCTCAAGGATGATCAGTGGAAACAGGATGCACCTGAGCTCAATTTTGAGCTTCATGGCAAAGGCTGTGAATACTTATGTACATGTGATTTCTTAGTTTTTTATTTTTAATAAATTTGCAAAAATTTCAAAAAAACTTTTTTCACATTGTCATTATGGGGTGTTGTGTGTAGAATTTTGAGGAAAAAAATTAATTTAATCCATTTTGGAATAAGGGTGTAACATAACAAAATGTGGAAAAAGTGAAGCGCCGTGAATACTTTCCGGATGCACTGTACATGTGGAAACATGCATCAGATTTGATAGAAAAAATATATATAGTAAAATCCAGCCTGAAGATATTGTGTTTTATGAGAAAGCCCTCTTAAGTCAATGTAACGTCCTCTAGTAAGGTATTCCAAATCCCAAGAGTCCAGATGGGAAAGCCCCGCTCATTTTGTCTTCAGTGTAAACAAAGAACTGACCAGATATGCCCTTCTTGAGCGTCTCAGGTTGTTCTGTGGCTCGTAGTTACAGCTCGGTTCATGTGTGTGTTCATGTGTGCATGTGTGTAGATGCTGAATCTGTTTGTAGCCGTCATCATGGACAACTTTGAATACCTGACTAGAGATTCATCCATACTGGGACCTCACCACCTGGATGAGTATGTCAGGATATGGGCAGAATATGATCCTGCTGCCTGGTGAGTGGTAATGTGCACACACTCAGGTCCACATACACCTACACACAGACACACACGTATGTGCACACAACAGTAATTTTGGCAGGCCTTGACACTGACATGATACACTTGCTTTTGTGAAAACAAACGTTATATCCATAAATGTATCACATGTCTGGTTGTGTTTGTACCAGTAGTCCACATAAAAACACAAAGACATTACTTAAGACCTGTATATTCCTTATGCTTGTTTTAATACGCTTGTTCACACAGAGAAAGGCCCAAGCAATGAAACTTCTCAAAAATGCTGTAACTGTGTTGTGTGTGTACAACTTGTATCAGCACAATGTGTTTCAAATGGTCTAGAAATAGACAAAAAAAAATGAACAAAGCAGGAGTGTCAACTAGTTAATAGAGCAGAATTTTTCTAACGAAAGAGCTGCAAGGGGGATGTAACGGATCTGAGTATAACCTCATCAGGCATCTGGTTATCTCTCTCACACCGTACAACCCCTCCCTCCTCCTCCCCTTCCTCCTCTTATCTGTAAACTGTCTTGAAATATCCCAAATATCCCAAACCTTTTCCCTCTTCTGGAATCTGCATACTGCTAAAAAAAACTTAAAATGTGGCAACGTCTACACACCAAGCAAAGCTCCCCTGTCCAACTGGTAGTCTAAATGTCTACTGTAGACATGCTACGTTTAATAGTATCTGTATTCCAGTGCCTGTGTGTTGCCCTCATGCTGTCCTGTAGACTGCACATAGACTACTCTGAACTGGGAAGGTGGGAAAGAAAAGGAAAGGAAAAAGAAATAAAAGAACAGAGGAGGGAATTATCACATTTACAGGAAAGATGGATAAAAGATTGAAATGAGGGAGAAAATGGTGATAAATGTAAGAGAGAGAGTTAACTAGTTGATTGTAGGTTTGTATACCTTAGAAATCAATGGATGATTTTTAGAAATGTATGAAATTCTATCTGTGTTTTCTGAGAAAATCCCCGTTTTTGAAACTAACAATATTTTCAACCCCACGTCAATGACTATGACATGGACACCACTGCACAGGAAAAACGACGATAGGGAACAGAGACACGTGGCTGACACTGAACACATATTTAAAAGGGAGGGGATCTATACACCACAAGTAGCTATTAAGCATTTAGCTGTTTACCAAGAACATTAATTACATTGTGCACACATCCAGTTAGGGGTTGGACTGGAGAGAGGAAGGAAAGGGCTGTCACACTGAGGACGAGGAGTAAGAGAAACAAAAAACAACAGAATAAAGAAGGACGATTTGGGAAAAGTGAAACTGTAATGGCAGTGTTCAGGACCACATTTAACAATGTGTGGCATGCAATGAAGTGTGTAGAGTACGTGTAGAGTTTGCATAGGTGCATTCAGGTGTAGATGTGTCTACAGAGTCTGTAATCTACAGTAAACATATTGTAAAGTATTTTCAGATACTGTGTACTTGTCAATCTTGTGCTCTTGCTCCCAATGTTCTCTCTTCTGTCTGGATGTGTGTGTGTGTGTGTGTGTGTGTGTGTGTGTGGGTGTGTATGTTTTTTTCCTGTGTGTACGTGTGTTTCTTAACTCCCCTGTATTCTTCTTGCAGCGGGCGCATTCATTATAAGGACATGTACAGTTTATTACGAGTTATCGACCCGCCTCTCGGCTTAGGCAAGAAATGCCCCCATAGGGTGGCCTGCAAGGTTTGACTTCCATTCAAACAAAATCTCTCAACCACACTTGCTAGCCACAGCATCCAGGAATGGAGTGAATGCCGCTTTTTATTTGATTTCTTTTTCATTTCAATTTTACAACTTCTTTTCCACCATTATCGACTTGCATTCTGAACTGCTGAGAGAATGTGCGGGACAATGCAGACACCCAGAGAAGCATGTGAAATGCACTTAGTGAAATGGAAAAAAAAAACTACATTAAGAAGTTTTACCACACTGTAAAATATATATTTTTTCTTTCTTTTTTCTGAATATTATTTTCTTTTGCTTGCTGTGGAGCCATGGCTATGACGTAGCAAGCTACGGTTGCCCACTGTAGTGTTGCATTGTTCTTGGTATTTGGGGGTTGGGGGAAAGACAGAAACTGCATTGACACCCCTTCCTCTACCTCCCCTCTCTCCTCGTCCGAGCAGGAGCAGCTTGGTGCCTGCTGTCAAGCTCTGCCCTGCTCTTCTGTGCAAACACACACACACACACACACACACACACACACATATATATCTTTGTCCTGCTTGCACAGAATTGTCTTCTGATACTAGAACATTTACTTCTCAAATCCCAATCCTAATCTTCCTCCTGTTGTCTCCCTTCCCTCTGTCATTTACTCCCTCTTTTTTTTGACATGACAAATTGTTAAGAAAGTACTGTAGCTCCTAGAGAAGCCACACGGCCACAGTCTCTTCAAATTAGCCCAATAACCTTGTCTTTCTGTTGTTTTGTTCTTTTACTTTGTTTTGGTCTTTTTCCCTCTTTCTACCCCTTTCTCTCTCAATCTCTGACACTGATCCTCTTCTCTGTTTTCAACTCTATCCTCTAATCAATCGTCTCCTCAATCTCTCTCTCACTGCATATTTTTTCTCCCCTCTCTTCTCTCTCTCCCTCTCTCAACATCTCTCCCTTTTTTGTGCTGTTGTTAACGGGGTGGTGGCACTGGCTGATGATGCAGTGGCAGGATCAGTTGCAGGGAAATGTATGACATGCTGAGGCACATGTGTCCTCCACTAGGCCTTGGGAAGAGGTGTCCGGCACGGGTGGCCTACAAGGTCAGAAAGACTCATCCGAGTCTCCTATGGGTGTCGGCTGGGTTTTGGGGGGTCCAGGAGGGGAGGGGCCAGGGATTTAACCGCTCAACATGGTGTAAACTTTAGTGTCGTCGTTTCTTTGGTTCTGTTTCTGTTTCTTTTCGTGGAAAGTGGGGGTGGGCTGGTCGGTGTTGTGGCGTTGTGTGGTGGTGTGGGATTGGTGGGTGGAGGTAGCAAGACGGTTAGGGTTAGGCAGGGGTGTGTATCCACAGGAGGGGATGAGAAGAGGGACCTTCTCAGCTCGTTTGCACCGTGTACGGTGGACAGACAAGCTCACTTACACAAACATGCCAAAGCCATGCACATTATAATCAATAGTGTGATATTATTCTTCAGGTAATGTGATGGTAGTAGGTGTATACATGTATGCAATTATTTAATTAATTAATTAAATAAGTAGACAGACATTTCACACATGTAGACACTGCTGAACACACACGCTCTTACACAGAAACATGCGTGTGCAGCAGGGCTTGGAAGGTCCGCTAGACTTACGTCCTCTGACTCGTTCCGTCCTGTGGATGGGGCAGACACACACACACACACACACACACACACACACACACACACACACACACACACACACACAGAATTAAGTCCTATCAACCTACACATAGATATTATCTGCTATTTCTAATGGTAGAGAGAGCAGAAGGGCTTGTGTCAGTGATGTGTTTTCCTCAGAGAGCCTTTGGTTGCCATACAGAAGCAGTTATTTTTCTGTCACCCTTCATGTAGCAGCTCCAAGCCCCCAAGCAGCCTTTTCTATCTGCAAGTCCAATCTTCTCTTTGTCCTTTGGTTCTGTCGTCAATGCAGTTCTATTCTGTTTCCAGCCCCCCTCATCTCTGCATATTGCTCCCCTCCCCAAACATATACACTCCCACACCTGCCTTCTGCATGGCCGATAACCACCACCACCAACCCCATGTTGTGCAGACCCCTGTCTGTCATATAATCAGTACAGACACAATTAATCTTACACAAATTGTCATCAGAATAGAAATGTGCAGAATGATAACAACAAATTTCTGTCACCACACGTTCCTGTAACACCTCTTGTGATCAACGTGACAGTCTCATGAAACATCATTGGCAGATCACTGTGAGCCTCAGGGGGCAGCCGGCCAAACAGCCTGTAGGCACAGGAGATCACTCCATCGCTACCCATTGCTTCATCCCCTCTCCTTCTCCAGCAGACCTGGGGCAAATACTGACATTTTATACTATTTACGGTTCCAAATGGATGGGGCGTAAATATGAGTGCAATTTATAATGTGTCAAAGAGGTTGTCAGTCAAGGTATACCAGACTCATTTTCATAGGCTGGTTTCCTTTACAGTCGTAAGGTTATTGTCCTATAAAGAAATCTCCTTCAATCTGTCTCCACTTGATTAGACTAAGAAAAAAAAATAAGATTGTGGACTAAAATGAATTATTTGACCCAGGTTTGTGCACCTCTCGCTCTGTCTCTTTCTCAGTTAATCATGTTTTTATTTTTAACCCCAACCTCACATTAGATGCTCTCTTTCTCTCTCCATCTTTTGGTTTCACCATCAAACATGTTTCCTAAAAGCCTCCTCCCTGAACCAAAATGATAGACCCTCAGTCCCCCCTGTCCAACAACCTAACATGCTTTTCATGGTTTTGGCAAAACTTCCCTGACATCTTAATCTGCCGCTTGGTAATTATTACTGGAACAATTTTGCAGAAGTTCGCCATCTCTGTGTTTATGCCTTACCTCCCCTACCACTTTCCCTAAACACCTTGCCAATGAGAAAAATCCAAACCTTACCTTTGACCTCCCAACCAGTCCACAGAACAATGACCCATCTAGCTCCACTGCTTTTAACCTTCAATCTTCTCTGTCCTGAAGAGAGACAGCTGAGCCTTCAGGCAGGACCGCTTTCTTACAGACACAGCCAACTATGTGTGGTGACATTTCTTTATTTTTTTCTTTGCATCGTCCTTTTGTTTGTCTAATTTTGGTCACTTTTTCTCTTTACATGCTCCAGCTCATAACCTATTAACCTATAGATTTCAGTTTCTCTATCATCTCTTTCCCTTAAGCTTTCCCTCTCAACTCTCAATTACATCTATTTTCTGGCAGAATAAATATTTCTTTTCACCTCATTATTCCTACATATATCAGGATTATGTTCACCTGAACAATCATTTAGCATCTTAGCACCAAAACATTTCCATGGTGGCCACTTTTTTGTTTCTTTTTCCACAGAATGCTGCTCTCTCTCACCTATTAACCCTCTAAGTCTGTGCCCATTTTTCACACATAAGACATCAGATAATTAGCGATAGAGCTAGTTGCTCTATCATTTTAGCCCAGCCCCATCATCTACAAATGTTCTTATTCCCTCCAATAACAGCCACGTTAAAACAACCCACAAACTCATTGTAATGTCGCCAACAGAGGATGCTTTCTGTGTAAGGCTGCGCAGCTGCTTGTCCTATGAGGCATATTGCGTGTGCATCGCATGCTGCATGGGGGTGGGATGTGCAAGAAGGGTTTGGGGGCATAGAGATTTTAAAAAAGTTTTGATGGATTAAAGGAGAGGATTCATCTGGATGTAAGGGGAGGCATGATATGCTGCATGTCTGGGTTGTCGCCGTCTTCTGTCACCAAACACACACGAACGTCACTCTGTCATCTGTGAGTTGGTGTGTGTCTTTGTATTGTCTGTTTCAATTATAAACCAACAAGACCTATAAAGGATCAAACCAATAAACAAAAACCAAAGTGTCCCCCTTCCTTAAATTGGTCCCTTGGTTGTTTTTGGTTTATTGGTTTATCACCTGGTCTCTGTTGTTTTCACTGTGAACCTCCAAACACCTAGGGGGAGCTCTGGATAGTAGTAGCTGCTGCTCAGCCTGTCCTCCTGTCTCTTCATTGAAGGCTCAAGATTGCCAGTTTAACCAACCTGTGAGGTCATTTGGATGTCAACATACATAGATACCATTACAGTTATGAAATAGATTCACATATAAGTTGAGGGACAACTCTGGGAAAAAAATGTCTTCATTTATACCTTTGCACTCACAGGTTGTCTCATATCACAAAACAAAGGGATTCAAATCTGTGAATCCCTACATGTGAATTTGTTGTCACCGCAGGACTGAAAATCAAGTATGCCTAATTTGACACTGTAGCTGAGTCTGAGCCATTTCTTACAGGCCAACAGACCGAGTCAGAGCCTGCTACAGATGCTATGCACAGCTCCTTCATCCTCCTTTACCCAACCCCCCCCCACACACACACACACACTCCCACTTCCCTTCCTGCCCCTCAACTCAATGCCCCCCCCATCACCTGGAGGTTCCACATACATGCCAACCTACTTACTTCCTGATTTTCTCACTGCTCACCCTGATTGGTCCTCCCGCAGAGACTGCTCCGTATGGATCTGCCTGTGGCCGATGACAACACGGTCCACTTCAACTCCACTCTCATGGCCTTGATCCGCACAGCGTTGGACATTAAGATCGCCAAGGGTACGGAAGGTTTGGAATCCCTCTTACCTCCTTTGCTCCAATTTTCACGTGCTTTCTTCTCCCTTTTCTTATTTCCTCTGTAGTGGTAGCGCTGTCTGAACCCAGAAACCTTCAGCTCTTCCTGATGCTTCTCCTACTGTAGCTTAAGTATAACATGCTTTCTATGGCAGTAGATCCTGTGTGTAGCGTGTTGCTAGTTCGTGTGTGAGGCTGAAGGTTGAGATTGTGTGGAATCGAGGTTCTGTCACTTTATCTTAAAAACTGAATCGTCTGTGTGCAGTCTTCAGTGCAGTTATTATTTGATCATATCTATTATCATAACCTTACTGATAAAAATACATGTCTTCTGTTTGTCTTTGTTTTCATGTTTGTATGTCCTCTCTTATACCTTTTTTGCATGTATTTGAATGGGTATGAATGGTTTGTGTGCACTTGTGTGTGTATGAGGAAATCTTTTGCACATTTCTGTGTGTGTGCATGTTGACGTGTCTGAATTTGTGTGTGTCCATGTACTTGGGCATGGATGTCCATGTATCTATATATGTGCGTGTGTATCTGTATGTGTGTGCGCATGTGTGTGTTTGCTGAACCTGCTTAGGTGGTATTGACAAGCACCAGATGGACGCAGAGCTGAGGAAGGAGATGATGGCGATCTGGCCCAACCTCTCCCAGAAGACTCTGGATTTGCTGGTTACGCCACACAAGTGTAAGTTGCAGAGTATGGTGCAGGCGCAGCAATGTGGCTTGGATGCAGCCACCCTGTGCCGCCCAGTGCTCCAACGTTGTTTCTCTTCACGCCACCTGAGGACCGCTTATCTCAGCCAGTCTCTCTCACTGCTGCACCCTCTGATACAGCTGGCACATTAACCCCACACATCCACAGCCACACATATCAAATCTATGTAGACATGACCATGTGAACATGAAGAAAAACAAACAGAAGCACTGACAGAGCACAGGCTGCAGGTAGATGCAAAACAACTACACACACACACACACACACACACACACACACACACACACACACACACACACACACACAGTACCCTAGCTCCTGTCCTTTCTTACAGCTACAGAAACCACACTCACTAGAATAGACCCACCACCAGTCCCAGACCCCAACACTTCTCTGTGCCTGAGATCAGAGGGTGCCTCACTATAGATCAACTCTCTATAGACGTCTTTTCACTTCAGGGAGTCAGCTGCGTACACTAAATGGCTGGCTGTGCTTGCTAGAAAATACTGTATATTTTTAGTGTTATTACGCTGAGAACAAATGCACAGGTGCTAACTCACTAGTGACATAATGAAGTAGTTGCTCTAGTTTGTGAAATGCATGAGATTTGCTATCAAAATATCTAGGTGCTAGGAAATGTATTATGTACTTAGCATTACATTTGCAACCAAGTCCAAAGAAGTCATTAACAGTCTCAATCAGATATCACAGATTTTATTTCATGGATTTGTTTTTTAATGGCTTGATAATGACTTAAATTTGTGTTGATTCTTGCGATCACATGATTGCAGATTCCTGGAGCGACTGAATTTTGTTTGATTTATATTACAATGAGATGCTTTGATTACAAAACTTTACCTGTGACAAATATAAATGCTATATAGAGTTAAACTAAAGTAAGATACAGTAAAAAAAAAAAAAAAAAAGAAGAGAAAAAAATCAATCTCTATGTGAAAAGACTATTTGCTCGATGTTCATGTGTGTCCAAGTGTGTTTCTCTGTTTGTGTGCATGCCTCACCCCTTTCTACCATTCCTCGCGCTCAGGGTCCATACCAAAAGGTCTAATCTTCCAGGGTAACTTGTCATTCTCTCAGCAGCAACAGACCTGACGGTGGGGAAAATCTACGCTGCCATGATGATCATGGAGTACTATCGGCAGAGCAAGATCAAGCGCTCACAGGCACTTCGTGATGAGCAGGTACTGCTGTCTCAGGGAGAATAACACTCGACTCTACGTGCATCCGACCCTTTAAAGTTGAAGGCAGACTGACGTACTGAAATCAAGGCTGCAGGGCTGTAGTCCCATTCATATAAGCCTGGGCTGTGACAACCTCTGTCCAGATCCAGGGAGGAGTCCTCATTTAGTCACCTAAAAGGGGCATACAGGCGGTGAACACAATAACGCAACAATCTAATGCAATCTCCTATCTCCTATATGCAATGCTCCTTCTCCAACAGCAAAAACAGTGCTGCCATCTGCTGGGCAAAGAGCGTTCCTTCTTGCTTATACAGTGATTGGAGCATTGTCTTTATGCAGAAAAAAATGCAAACATAATTCACGCGGAAAAGTATAGTTTTCACAAAATCTAAAATGCTAATTCAGTAGATGATTTATACCAGCGTGTTGCAGTTATTTCGGGTTTGGTTTTTTTGCAGGCTGAAGTGTTGTCACAGCCACTGAGGTGCCCATGCCTCACCATCATGGGAGCCCTCATAATGGCTCCTTTTGCTGAGCTCAGTTCTCTCCTGTGTTGACTGCTTTTAAAGATACTGTACCTCCTCACTCCCTGTCACCCATGCTTGTAACCTTGGACTGTTAGATTTGCATTATGATATTGCTGCGCCCTACCATACACATTAATTTAGCTGTATTTCAAGATGATATCTTATCAGAACTGAAATTGAATGGTGCTCAACAGGTTTATGCAGCAAGCTTGGACCATAAACATTTGGAGAGCTGCATGCTTCTGAGGACAAAAATCTCATGAATTGGATTTTTCATTGCAAGATACTAGCGATGTCTCTCAAACATCAACAAACCTCCTTCGCCAACGTTTTGCTTTGAGCATGCAACGCACCACACTCGACCCCATTTTACTTACTCCACTCACACCACAATCTAAAAGTGCTGAGTGTGCTTTACATGTAGTACTTGTACATTGTATTTAGTGCTTGCTCACAGAGACGGGAGTTTGTCATGGTTTGGATTTGAATAAAGGTAGAGGGAACAAAAAAATAGCTTGTTCCAAAAATCACAAAGCTCAAAATTTTTACATTTTAAATGTAAACTATAATTGTATACATTATATATTTATATTTATTATATACTTTTTTTTCCCCATCAAACTTGCACGGGTTAAGAGGTTAATGACCACTTTGAAACTGTGAAAGGTGGTTATTAGGTAGTAGTGTTGAAACTTCTTAAGCGGATGACTAATGAATGAAATCATGCATCTTGCATTTCACCTGCTGTATGTTCCCCTTCACAGGATTGTTGCAGTGTTTATCTGACATGACGTCCTCCATCCCTCTTTTGAACGAAACCCCTCTTTTGTTGCTCCCCTCTTTATCAATTTCCTTGCTGTGGAAACATGTTATGTTTTCTTCTTCTTTTTTTGGAAATGTATTTTCTTTAGCTTTTTCTATCAACATTACAGTATTTAGATCTATCATCAGATGACAACTGATCATCAGATGATCCTACCCTGAGCTCCAGACTGAGTGGCTGAATTCCACTTCCTTATTGGACCGTGTAAAGCACTCTAATGGTTAGAGTCCTGGACCTGGATGCCTCACAGGGTTGCCAGGTCCCAGAATGCACTTTTAAGCCCACCCATCTCTTTCTCCTGCTAGCTGCTGGGCATCAGTTGCTCAAGAGTCCCCCCATTTATTCCTCTTCCATTACCTCTTTTGCCTCGCCTCGCTTCAGCCGACAGACCCCTTTCTGCATCCTCTCTGTTCCTGCTCTGCCCACTTTCCCTCCATTTCCCTGTCAGTCTGCCTGATAGCTGGCGACGGCCATGTTGTATATCTCACACAGAATCGAACGCCATTACTGTTTCAGCGCGTGGAGCCACCTTCCCCCGTTCAGGATGGGGGTCTGGGACTTAACAACGCCCTCCCTCCACCTGAGACAACAGAGACTGTCAACAGCCTGTGAGTTGTTTAACTTTACAGGAGGTGATTTGTTGAAAGCAGAGCAGGAAGATTTATCTGTGACGGTGTGTTTGTGTGTGTGTTTGTGTCACAGGCCGGTGGGGGGGGGGGTCCCGGAGAGCCATTCGTGGGTGACGGCCCGTGCTCAGGAGATGTCCCAGAAGGTCGGCAGCTGGAGCCCTGAGGGACACCCTGAGGATGGCCTGGGGAGCATGACCAACTCTCAGGTAGAAAGCTCATACACACACACACCCAGGACCACACACCTAACAGCACACACACACACACTATACAAATGAAATACATCTTTGTCGCACACCAAGTTTGTGTTAACAAGTATTCAAACACATGATCCATTCAACATTTGTTTTTATTTTCATGTCATTGCTACCAAATGAACTCCCAAAGAACCATTGAGAATACTTAAATGGTAAAATGAAGTATGATTTTCATGCAGTTACAGATAGCTATTCCATCTTCACTAAAAGCTGTGTCCCTTTTATTCATTAGCCCTAAAGGCATAAGGACATCAGGTTTGTGTTCCCCTTCATTATAATTGAGGTTAAAGTAGAAATACAGCAACCTTCTTGTTTCATGTTTTATGCTCCATTCCAGTTCAGTCGGTATCATCAATGTTATTTCATGCTTATGGTTTAGAGTACTCTTGTCAGTAGTAGACATTCCTCTTAAATACTGCATGTACTGTATAATCTGAAGCCACCTTACTGTCCCATCTTTACTGCCTTGTTGCTTTTATTATTTCTACTCAATAGGTCATTTGCATTCCCTGCGATCTCCGTTACCTCGATTCTTCGGGTACCATTGATGTTAACCTTTCTTTGATTAGCTCCATCTCTCAAACCTGTCTCCTCACACAGTTTTTTATCTTACTGAATTTTTACTTCACTGTATGTTTCCACATTTCATTCAGAATCTTATCTTGCCTCTGTCTTCAGAGTGGTTCATGCCTCTGTCACCGTGCTGTTAAACCTCTCAGCTTGCAGACCTCCTGGAGGGACTGACAGGTCTCTGTATCAGTCAGCCCTGTAACATAACACTTCTCCATAACAGTCAACAGAGGTCTGGAGAAGTTTAAACTCAGTACTTGGATAGAAGAGAGTGGCTGTCGGCTTCATTCAAACTAGTTTGAATGATAACCTACAGTTAGCCACATACAAGGCATATCAAATCATAAAGCACAAACAACAACAACAAATGCCTGTACAGGAAAAACACCATGTAAACACTAAAATGTAATGAGATGACAGACTGAGTCAATGAGAGTTTATTACTTTATTATATTTAACATTCTGTCTGGGTTTTTTTTTAATTCATTTTAATTTAATTGATGAAATAGCTGCACTCATTCTCAGACAATGATTGACACTTAAACAAACTTAAATGAAGGTGTTGCTAAGCAAGATGAGGCCAAGCCAACAGCCCCAGCAGCCAGATTCAGCTCCACTTCTCAAGGTATTTGTCAAACAAAATTTGGCATATTTGAATGGGAAAATTTGCGCGTTTGTGACCAAAACAACATGCTGGATTTAGATTTGATTACTGCAGTGTAAGCAAACTAGTGTGCCAGCCAAAGTTGCCGTAATTTTTACACAGCCTCATTTACTGCCCACAATGCATTAGCGCCTGCACCTGGCCGTCATGATCAGTTGTGTTTTTCACATGTCCTTGTTTCCCCTAAAGTCCATTCCTGCTGTGAATCCTGTGACTCTGGCTTAGATGCCATCAAATAAAGAATCTTTGCATTTGCTTGCAACTCCATTTTTAACAGCAACCTTTGCAACCACAAAATTAGATTTTATTTGGAGCATACTCACGATCTTAGACCCGAACACCAGATTCCGTTGTTTTTCATTCATCGCACAATTTAAAACTAAAACAGCAAGAAAAGTCCCTCTTCACACACACACTCACCAAATTCTCCCACTGACTACTTTTACCTCTCTGAGGCCCTCAGTTCTCTGCTTTCTTTGGATAACAAACTTTCCCACCTACCCCCCTACTCCCTATCAGTTGTCATGGCAGCCGTCACACCATCTCCTGCTCTCCTGCTCTGTTTGCAGACGGTAGAGATGAGAGAGATGGGGCAGGATGGTTACTCGGATACTGAGCACTTTCCACCAATGGAAGGCCATGGCAGGGCCGCTTCCATGCCCCGCCTCCCAGGCGACAACCAAGTGAGCAGCATTCTCACCTTTCCACTCTCTTTCTATTTCCCCCATTTTCTCTGTTCCTCATCTCCTCTTATTTGAAAAGATCATATTCTCAAAGGTCTGACTTGTTGCTGAAAGATTTATTGCTGTGGTTACTCGAATCCATTTTGGAGAGAGTTTATTAAGGTCATATTGACAAATGCATACTACCTCTGATATAGTACTGGGCAGAGGTTACATTTTTGTAGGTACATTTAATCAAGCAATCATTAATGTGACTATCATGACAATATTTCTGGCTAAAACATGGAAATGTTTTGCCGAAATGTTGACCTCCAAACTTGAATTCAAAAGGACCATAGCAAGGCAAAGTCAGACCTTCTGCTTCTTTCCTCGTCTTCTCCTGTTGTCTTCTTCTCTTCCTCTCATCCTGCCACCTGCATGGAAGTTTTTAACCGTGGTTGTCCCGTTGCCATCCAACACTCTCATCCATTTTATATTGTTTCATATCCCGGTGAGTGCTCTGGTTGTCATATGCACACAACATATTCATAAATACAAATGTGCATACTTACACACACACACACACACATACACACATACATACAGTTTACACACTTACACTCTGCCCTCCATTATTTCCTCTTCTTTTGTCAAGACTCTGATTTTTATCTTTTGTTGTTGTTTTTGTACTAAACTGTCTCTTCCTTCCTGTCAAAGGTTTTGCCTGTGCCGAACTCGAACTAGAATTTTGGGGGCTTGTCTTTTTTCTTTTTTTTTAACCAGGACTGGAACCAGCATGACATTGTGTGTTACACATGTGTGTGTGTGTGTGTGTGTATAGTGTATATGTGTGTGCTCCGCAGTTTTTCTGTGCTCCTCTCACTCTTCTCTGTGCCCTGAAACTCACACTGTTTCTGTCACTCTGTTGTCTGCCATTTGAGTTGATTGTAATTGTGTATGTTTGTGTGTGTTTGTGAGTGTGCATATCCATTTGTACATGTATTTTGCTGATTGTCGTCATTGCTGTTTGTGACCGTGGTGCCGTTGATTGAGCATTTTCATGGTGACCTTGTCTATATAACCCCGTTTTGGCGCCAACCACCCCCAGTGTCTGTGGTAAGTGTTTCTCTTCCACCTTCACTGCTGCTTTGGTGTCTAATCAGACTCTTCTTCTCTGTCCCTCCTTCTCTTTCTGTCTCTCTTCTCTTTCCTCTCTTCACTGTGGCACCCCATCTCTTTTTGGGTGGATCCTCCACCTAACACTCTTTGGTTTTTACTTGTACTCCTCTGTACCCCTTTTCTCTTTCATCGTGTATCAATCCATCCCTGTCTCCCTTATTTCTCCCCCCTTCCCTCTTCCTCCCTTCCTGGTTCTGTGTGTATGCTCCATGTGTGGCCACACCTTTGGTGTATTCGTGGCTGTGTGTGTGTGTGTGTGTGTGTGTGTGTGTGTTTGTGTCTTCTCTGTGCTCATACAGCAGCGGAGGAGAGGGAAACAACGTGGCAGTACCCTCAGTGTATGTACCCTGTCTTCCCTGTCTCGTCTGTCTCTCTTTCTCTTTTTTCTCTCCCTGACACTCTCGCACACTCTTGAAACTTCTTTTTTCTTCATTTGTCATGTCTCCATGTTGTGTCTTTATCATGACAGGGTTTTTTTAAAAATGTATTTGTACAACCTTTTTTGGCATGACCAAATCTGATGCCAGCCCAGCTCCCAAACTGATCCCAGCATCCTTAGCTACTTCTCTCATGCACCTAATGCAGTGAGTTTGGAATTGGGCTGAACTCTGCACGTCCCCTGTCATTATCAACAATCATGCCACACTGTCTCGTAGCCTCTGTGTCTCTGTCTCTCTCTCTCCCAGCTGCTAGTGCTTTGTTGCTGTATGTCCTCATGCCTGTGTGCTCGTCTATACTGATGTTGTCAATGTTTCCTCGTCTTTGTCCGAGACTCCATTCACACCTGCCCACCTGCATGCAAGAAATTTGTTGAAATGCGTTTAAGTGGGTGTGTGTTTATATGTGTGTGTGAGTAATGATGAGAGACAGAAGGAGGAATGATTTGGTTACATGTGCGTGAGAATGGATATGTTGTTGGGATTCTCAGTGCTACTCCTACAAGACCAGATAATCTGCCAACCTGTCATCTGTCAGTTGATTTGTCTAATACACTATAACTGGAAAACTGGCCAGCTCAGCTGCCGAAAGGATCTAGCACTGAAATAGCCTGATATGGTTTACATGCCCCGGTCAGCAACTTGTGGCACCATAGGCTCTGTCCTGCTGTCCCGTCTCAGAGCATGAGGCCTCAGCACTGCAGAAGGAAGTTCTCATGTGGGTAGAGGACTCAGGACAACCCCTATGTACCTGCATGGCTGGAGGAAAGTTTTGTGCGGCCTTGAATGTGTCATGTTCAGGGGTTTATGGGTGGTGAAGATGGAGGACTGTTGCAAGTCATACTGACTCTTCTATTCCCTTTTTTCTTTTACAAAGCAAGTTACAGACGCATGGAAGGCATGGCCGTTTGCCATCATCTCTTTTATTTTATTTCTTTTTGTTCCTTTGTATCAGGGGTCGGCAATTACTGTAGTTTCAGCCTGTAAAAGTTTTTCTTAACACTGTCCATTGGGGGACTAGCATTGGAGCAGTGGAAACCCGTGGCTATGGTGGTAATTAAAATACTTTTTTTATTCATCTGGAAAGAGATTCACAACAGTGTTTAGTTGGTGTCCACTCTCGGGCTAGCAGTAGCCAAGCTTAGACCTAAGCTAAGGTGGATAATCAAATGTGGATAGGAAATGGTGAAAGAAACATGTTTATTTTACCATTGGTTGCCAATACCAGTCGGCTGTGTCTCCTTAGCATCAAAACTGTTGCTGCTAAAATATAGAATCTTGCCATAAATGTGTTTTGGTTAAATAATGCTGTCAAATGAAACGCGTGTTTGAAATAAAGAGGTAAGATGTAGTTTAAGTGTTTTTATTAGCCATCTGTTATTTAGCTGGTAACTTTCAGCTGTTCACATTAAAACCTGTTCAGTCGCCTGATGCAGAATGAGGGATGATTTTGAATATTAAGTTTGATAATTAAGATAATTTGATTTCTACTTGTATAGGCTTTGTATGTTGTCCCATCTATCTACAGTGGATTTATGGAAATGTTTTTTGTAGGGGCCAAATAATTGGCCCCACAGGCTGCTTTTTGCCGACCCCTGCCCTATAAACTGTATACAGTGTCTATATTTTTGAAGTAGCATGATTGGGACATTATTATTAATGTGGGATTGTATGATTTGGGATGGGATGTGTGAGAAAGGTGGGTGGGCTTTCAAGAATTCAAGAGTTCACAGCATTCACACACATGCATACATGTACACACACACACACACACACACACACACACAGTGTCTCTTACCCCATAGCTCACAGAAAACACCAAATCGACAATCAAAAGAATCCACTGCATCTCTCCCTCTTTCTCCCTGCCTTGGTGGTCTCTCTCTTTCTTGCTTAGACCATCAATGACAGCAGTCCCATGAAGCGCTCGGCCTCGTCGCTGGGCCACAGCAGGTCTGGGCGTGGCCATAGAGACAAAGGAGTGGCAGACGACTACAACATGGAGCGTGTGATACCTGAGGAGGGGAGAACTTCCAGACATGGACACCGGCGAAAAGACCGAAGTCATCGGGCGTCTGAGAGGTCCCTCTGTCGCTACACGGAGGCTGACACAGGTGGGAAAGACCACATACGCACACCACATGTAAAGAAAGCAATGACATGATGGTTTGACGGATGCTGTATTCACACAGTTGCACAGCGTAGAAGCTACAAAGCAGGAACTTCAAAATGAAGATGCATTGAACACTGCAATTAATTAAGCACATTTGAAATACTGAACAAAAATACATAAAAGGTCATTTAGTTTTGTGTGCCCATTACTTTTAAGCGTTGTTAAAGTGTGATGTCATGTTATTAACTAATGCAATCTTTAGTGTTTTCACCACACTTAACCCAAGTAATAACTGCAATACACTCCACCATCAGGCCTGGGCACAGACCTGAGCACGACCACCCAGTCCGGTGACCTCACGTCCAAAGACAAGGATCGTGACAGAGATCGCGGCCGGTCCAAAGACCGTAAGCACCACCACCATCACCACCACCACCACGGCTCTGTGGACAAGGAGCGCTATGTAGCAGAGCGAGGGGGCGAGTACGGACACAGGCACTCCCGCGACAGAGAGCACGACCTGGAGAGGGAGAGAGAAAGGGACCGGCGCTGGTCGCGATCACCCAGCGAGGGTCGCGAGTGCATGACACACAGACAGGTGGGCTTCTGGGTACTTGTGTGCATGAGGTGTCGAGTTTGGAGCTGCACAAATTGTGTTGGTGTGAGCACATTTTCAGTGTTAAAATTTGTATATGTTATATAAAATATAACACAAGGGCCTCTAGTTTGATGGTGGTTAACTGGTGCAATCATCTAATAATGCCATGGCGGTCTTTTCTGGCAATAACACTGTACTTTAATGCTGTGCTGAGTTTCTGATGGTGGTTCTGTTATGAAAGTTCCTCTGATGAGCTCATTACCACCTGTGACATCCCACTGGCAAACAGATCTCTGACAAGTTATCTGGATAGGACAGTGAAAAGTACTATAAACTCATTGTTGACCAGAAAGTTACTATTTGCTATGATAATAAATAGAGTGACAAGGAAACATCACAAGTTATTATAGGATTACTCTACTATTCACTGCTCCCCTCAAATTAGAGGCCAACAACACAAAGTTGCGTTTAAAATGGCAAAGATAGTATGGGCCCTCTATGTACATTCGTATAGACTGTACATATATGTTTGACTACATGCACACAAACATATTCAGTATTGTGGGTACAATCATGCAAATACAAGGTTGTTAAATGAAGTCACTGTTATAAAATGAATGTTCCAACAACCAAACAAATATGCATAGAAATGTATATTTGAGTTCCTGAGTTCCTGCTGTCCCTACCTGTCCTGCCTAAATGTTTTAGACTGTCACTGCTCTCCCTCCCTTTTCCTTTTATGGCATCCTTTTCCCAACACATAACCTACAACATTTTAGGAAGCAAAGTAGCTATGTTCTACCTTTGCTGAAAAGTCTTGCAAAGGAAGACTAATTGGGGAAGGATTGTTTTCTCCCATTTGAACTTTTGTCTCTGTGTTATAAAACGTATTAGAACTCAACATGTTGCACACACATGTCACACAGCTCACTCACAATGATTAAAAACTAAACACATTTATGTATGTTTAGTCTCCATATTTACCCTGTACCGCATTTGTTGCTCTGGAAATCAACCCTTTACCCTTTTTTTCTCCTGTCATCTTTTGCTTTCTTTCCTCTGCGTGACATGTTGCTTCTCTATGTACGCTGCTGTCCACATCCTCTGCTCTGTTACTTTTTGATGCCTTTCATTTCTGCCTTTCTCTCCTCCACTCCACGTACATTATGACTGGTGCTTTTATTCTTATTGTTGCTGTGGTTCTTGTTCTTGCTTTTCTATCTGGACTCTCTTGCTTTCTCTCTGCCTCTCTGTCTTGCATTCTTTCTTTCTCTTTCTATTTGTTTTATACTCTATCTTTCCCATCCTCTACTTTATTCTACATGTTCCGTCGTTGAATTTGTGGTTCGTTCTTTTTATTTGCTTTATTTCACTTTTTGTGTAGGGCAGTAGTTCGGTCAGCGGAAGTCCTGTCCCCTCTACCTCGGGGACCAGTACGCCACGTCGAGGCCGTCGACAGTTGCCTCAGACCCCCGCAACACCCCGGCCCCATGTTACCTACTCCCCTGTGGTCCGTAAGGCCATGCCCACACCACCTGGGGGGCCACAGGGCCGACCCCCAGTCCCAGCCCCCCGCCGCTTTTCTCCTGAGCCTCCCCAAGGCCAGGGCCCTCCCCCCGCTGGACTCCCACCGGCCCACCATGGCACATCCCGCCAGGGTCATCATCCCCCACCTCGCTGGGGAGACACTGGTGGAGGAGGTGGCTCCATGGAAGGGGATGGCTGCTTCTACAACCAGGACTACCAGGACTATGAGCCCCACCATGAACCACCTGCTTATGAGCAGAGCCCCATGCAGGGTGGCAACCCCCACCCCCACTCCCTGACCAACCACCCCCTGCCGCCTCCACCACAACCACAGCCACATAATCCCCAGCCACACCCTGCAAACAACCCCCACCCTCATCCAACGCCCCACCCACAGCCCAGTCGCACCTCACCTAGGACTGCCCACCATGTGCCCCCGCCCACCACCGCCCTGACTGGGCCAGTACAGGGCCAGATGCAGCCTGCTGCCCAGCGCCGCCTACCCAATGGCTACCGCTCTTCATCACCTTCCACACATCTCCATGGACCCCCACATACTGGGCCTCACAAGGTCCCCCCTCCAGCTGGGCATCCTAGGGGTCCTCGTAAGGGCCTGCATGAACCCTACAGCGAGACGGAGGACGACGACTGGTGCTAGCCTCTGGGGATGGGGGAGGGGCGCAAGGACGAAAAAGAATTGATAGCTGGACCGAAAGATAAGGATGGGAAGCTCACTGATCGCCAAGGGAAACCATAATTCTTTCTTTCTTGTCTGTTCAATTTTTTCCTCTCCTCCACTGCTTGGCATGTCTGAGGGACGGTGGGCTAGATGAAGGGACAGGTGTCAGGACGAAGGGATGGAACAAGAATGCTGAGGCTATGCTCTGCTTGCATTGTTGTTGCATTCATCTCTTGATGCCAAATAAGCCCAACCTCAAACTGCAGTTTTTAAGGATGCAAGCAGGAGGGGTGATGAACACTAGTCTTTGTGTGTCTTAAATTATGCCTCTGGCAACGAGCTACAGCCACTTACAAGATGTCAAGAGTTGCGACTCGACAAAAGACACTTTACAGTCAGAGACAAAAGAACGACCACTGTTTTTTTTTTTTTGCTTCTCAGAGCTAACTTCAGTTAAGTTAGCTGTAAAAATAATCAAATCCAACCCTCCCAGCCACCAGTTGAATATTGATGAGTTTTATCATCTGTGTTTTTAAATAAAAACAAAACTGACAATGAGCCCTCCACCTGTATGAGGTGAGAAGGCTAAGTGGGTGGGAGAGTTGGGGAGTGTTGCACGGGGGCTGACAAGTCCCTTGGTCAAAATCCAGAGGACAGGATGGGTGTATTGGGGATGTTTACCTCTGTCCCTGGAGAACACCCTCCTCCCTGAAACAAACAATTTAACCGACCTCAACCTATGACCTATGAGAGAAGAAAAACAAAAAAAGTGGAGATGGGTTTCAGAAACAAAAAACAAACCAATAACTGTTTTCTGCAGTATTTCTTCTTCTATTCCTGCTTCTTCTTCCTCCTTCTCTTCTACTTCTTCAAAACATTGAAGCTTGAATCTTCTGTTGCACCCCACACAGCTTCGTTTTTAGACTTGCGGAGTTGTACACCCTGTGGAATCCTGCATGAATGATACAAAAAATAATACTAATAGCAACAATGAGAATCTACTGTATGCGGGGGGGATTTTACTTGTCATTTCTGTTGTGGTCTTTATTGTTTCTCTCTTTTTAGTAAAAATGCCTTTCTGTTTCTCTTTCTCTCTCTCCTCTGTATGACATTCCTCTCTCTGTACCTTCATTTACACTAAAATCAAGTAAGAGAAGGCGATAGGGAGATTGGATAGTTACTGTATCTATATCTAGAAGGAACAAATTGATTACTTTTTGCTTGCTTGTCTGTATGTTCTGTGCCAGATGCCTGCCACTGATACAGTTGGAATTGCACATATTTTTGTGGAAGTAACTTTTTGTAACTAAGGTGATAATCCTAAAATGATATACTGGGAAGCAGGGTAAAGTGGACAAAAGACGTGGTGTCCATATTGGTGAATAAGTCCGACAAATCAGTAACATCTCAAAGTCTTCCAGGGTTTGGGGATATAACGGAGACACCAGAGAGAAAGAGACCAATAGAAAGTTGGAGAAAGGAGAGAAACTCTTCATCTTTGTTTTCTTTGTTATTGATGGTAATAATGGAAAACAGATAATAATAACTTACAATGATCGTGATGATTGTGGTAATGAGATTCTCCATGTTTGGTCTAATATTCTGTTCTGTATGTTTGTTTTGTTGAGCTCAGCTAATCATTTTTCCAACCCTGAGGTGGCGCTCTAACCCACAGTTGCATCGTGGGAGAATGAGTCTGCAGGAGGGCGAGCATGAGTCAGAGATTACCCAAAGCAGTCAATAGGTCACTGTTTGTCAAAGCTAAAGACGATATAGAGATATAGAATTTAGACAGTTGGTGAATTTGATTGATAAGAAACTGGTCAAACACAGCAGTTCCCTACAGGTTTCTGCATTTACATAGTCGAGTCTACTCTCCTGCAGAGGCTTAAGCAGAGATCCACCACCACTTGTGACCTTCCGGTGGCGCTGTATGACCAACAGTGTCCCTCAAGTTTTTGTACCTCTCCCTTTACTTCACTACTGATTCAATGTTGTTGTACAGTATCAGCACACCCAGAATACAGTTTAGCTCATTCTCTCACTTGTAGACCACCTTGTCTGTGTTCACCATGTGTAAACACAGCCGACTGTTGCACAGTTCAGATGGGTTGGAGAAAAGATGTCTGGGCCTGGTCATGGTCCTGGAAAACATCTGTGTTCTGTGTATCACTCCTATATATCTTTGATTTCTTTCTGTGTGCATCTCTGTGTGCCTCAAATTAACACTTGTCACTAACGCACACCACTGTCAGCCCCAACATTATTATTATTATTTTGGTTTATTTATTTGACATAGGTTTTACCTGGAGGCCTATCACACGTTGACCAGAGAATGCACCGAAAAAAAATAGAAAAGAAAAAAAACTGCCTATTAGTGTCTTTCCAACCTCAGTGGAATGTCACAGACAAGTATTTTTTCACATCAATACACTTAAAATCAGAAAGCACACTAGGTACGTAGCTCCTGGTTGTGGTGTGTGTGTGTGTGTGTGTGTGTGTGTGTGTCTGTCTGTCTAAGTAAGTCTGTTTTTGCGTGTGTGCATGGGTGAGTGTGTTTCTGATCAATTTTGGTGTTTTGTTTTTGTGCTTGCTTTGTTTTTTTATTCTTTGTCTCCAGAAATCCTTTTCAAATCTTTAAGATGTTTTAGTCAAATCATTGTAACAATCTTCGACTCTGTGTGTTGATGTGTGCGTGTGTGTGATGTCAGTAACCCCCTGAATGAAACATGCAAAGCCCCAAGCATTCACCATCCATCTTTGTGTCTATGCTGCAGTGAAATCCACTAACACGCTGATTAACCACACAAAGTCTTCAAAAAGCAATGTAAAGCCGCTACTGAGAAGAAAAAAAAAAGTTTTTTTTAAGTACAAAAGATTAAAAAAAAAAAAGGAAAAAATATCTAGTTCCAGAAATGCATGTGCTATGTGCATGCCACACAGTGGGTTAACAGTCATCTTCAGGACATAAAAGAAAAAGCAGATTAATGAATTCAGAGGAATAAAAAAAGATATATAAATAGATAGATGTTTTTAAAAAGCAACGTTTCCTTTTTTCCCTTCTATTTTTGAGAACAAAAAAGGTTAAAAATTAAAAAAAAAAATGTCAAAAGAATAAAAACACAAAAGAGACTTTGGTGAGAGTCAGTCTCATTTGTTTTCTTCTGTTACATGAGGTTGAGGCACAACACAACCATGTTCAGGACACCACAAAAAAAAAGAACTGTTTTTAATGAAAAAAATAATAATATATACAAAGAAAAGAAAGTACAGTTCAGAAGACGGTGTATTCTCCCTTCTACTTTTTGTGGGGGTCAGGGTGCAGGAGCTAGCCAAAACTGATGATGTACTCATTATAACTGGCTGTGGAACCTTTGATCTCTCACTCACTCCCTCTTTTTTCTCTCTCTCTAACTCTGTCTCTCTCACACTCCTATCTGTCGCACTCTCAACCTGTCTCACTGCTATTTCTACCAGTGCATTTTGTAATTCCAAACAGAACTCTTCCTAAAGAATAAAATCCAGAGAGAATGCACACCACTTTGCCTCATTTCTTCTCCACATTATTGCTTTAGCCTTTTTAACTGTGAGGATGTGTGCTGTGGGTGTGTATGGCTCATTTTTTGGCTTAAAGATACCCTGTGGAGTTTTCTTATAAACACACAAAAGCTGGGTTTACAGTCAGTGTTACTCACCAAAACACAATGTATGAGTCTTTGAGATCTAGAAAACGCATTGAAGGCATTTCCTTCCATAAAACATTTGCAAAGCCATTTTTTTGAGCATTATGAAACGTGCAGTGTTTACATCCATGCTTACTGGCTTGCAGTCTTCTTCCCTGTCTTTGCTGGCTCATTGCTGCGTTTCTTGGTGCATTACAGCCACCTGTCAATCAGTGGAAAAGTTCAAAAACTTTAAAGCTGCATTGATTTGTGTTTTAGCCAGTAGAACAAGCTGTAAACACAACATTGACATGTTATCACATTTTAAAATGTGAGTCCAATATTCACTCTCTTTTAGCTCTGTTTCACCACCTCCTGATGGAAATATCTGGCAGCTAAGTGCTCTGCTATGTTTACCAGCTAGTAGCTAACATTGTCTGTCTGTCGTTTGGTGCAGGGCAGGTGGTGTGTGGTGGGTTTTTCAGAGCTTTTGGGCTGAAAACAGCTCTGAAAGCAGCTGCCTGTTGTGGGTGGAAACAGGGTCGATGAGAGTGGTGAGACTAAACTTAATACATTCGAAGGCTGTAAAACCAAAACAATAAGCTGTAAGATGCTAAAACGCTCTGTACACCTGATTGCAGGGATTGCAGAGAACTCTCTGTGGGTTGGTCAGTATGAGCGACACCTTTCACATACATAGCCATTGTTCGAATAAGAATATTCATTAGTGCAGGAACAGTGATCTAAATCACACCAGTTGCTCTGAGTGAGTTCAGCTCACATGCATTACAATTCTTTTCTGTTCCACTTCTGTGATGCTTGAATTGTTGCAGGTTTGAAAAATACCAAATACCCACTAGAAAATGTATTTTATACTTAGTCATGCAGAGAATATGCATGTGTCAGCATGCAAGGGGAAAGAGAAAAGGAGTGCAGAAAGTGATCGGAATAGACGAAGGATCTTGTGTTTGTATATAATGTGTATGACGTGTGTATTTTCACAGGCATGTCCCGACAGTTCCGGCCACTCCTCCCATTCCTGTGTACACAGACGGGCTGCTCTGGTTTCAGCCGGAAGAATAAGCAGCACAGTTGGGGGCCCCATGGGACACGCACACTTCCCCCCACATTCCTTCCTCTGTTTTCCTGGGTTAACCCCCTCCCCCACAGCACTGGTGAATCCCTGTTGCACTCCTTCCACAGCCTGAAGGGACATTTGCTTTCTTGAACTTACAACTTGCTTTAATATAATAGTAAACAAAAGCTCAGTGTTATTTCATAAAACACCCACATTTGTAAAACCTCGCTATAATTACTAATGACTGAATTTGAATGGTGGGAGTTTTGTAAAAACCCTCTTCAGTGACTGGTGGTTCTGTGCAGAATGACTGTGCCACTGAATGTGATAAATAATTGAATTTTCTACCTAACCTTTTGCACTCTGGTTGCTGGACCTAAACCGATGACTATTATCATTACAGTACTCAGGCTACAGTGAAGCACTTCTTGAAGAGCCAGTCGACCCTGATTCTTCTTATATGATTGTATGGTCAGTCAATGGCTTTACGGCCTCCCCCTCACCCTTTGGACCGCAATCTCCTGAATTGTCCCTGCTTTTTTGTTCTGCAAATCAGTGTGGGGGAAGGAAGCAAACTTCTTCACACCCAAACCAGTTTCCTGCCACACTCAAACACACCCACGTACCACTTTCACACTGACTTTCTACCATGACAAGGTACTACACCCCCAGCCCTCACTACTACAATGCTTCTACCTCACTTGCAGATATGGCTTGGTTTATGTTATAAACAAAACATCACTCATCACACAACATCAAATGAAGTACAAAACATGTTTAATAAATACTGAGGTAGTTGTAGTCATTGAATGTTTTACACTTGAAGTCATCAACAAATTTGTCACTGTGGTCTCCATAAACCTCAACACAACCTTAAAATGTTACATTTGCTGACAGACTGCTTCCTAAAATGTTCATAAAAGCAGCTCGAGGCCTCTTCCAGCTGAACCACTTCCTTTAGTTCCGCCTTTGGTCAGCCCCTGTAGTGAGCTGTGGCCAACAACTAGACCAAAAGTCACCGGGACCACTGCGCACCAACTGTGTTGCTTTCGTGATTCCTGGAACATCCCCCGGCTTGTTCAGAGTCGTGCTCGGGACCTTTAGGACTCGCTGGCCCGGGTGTTCGTAGAAGCCGCCATGGTTAAGGCCCACTGAAGGTGCGTGCAGGCTCCCAGGCCGGGACGAAAAGTTAATGCCTTTTATCTGCGTAGGGTTTCAACACGCTGCAATGGCTCTCTGTAGAGGTATGGGGGTTGGGGTTGCTCCCAGTTCGCTGCCGCAGTTCACGTAGTCCATCAAAACAGAACTTACAACGAGCTGTTGAGGGTAGTTTCCCTGCTCAAGTTTTGCTTTCTTGCAAGGCAGAAAGTCCGGCTCCACGGCCGCTTTGCCCCGTCTCTTCCTCGAGTGCTGAGCCGGGCCACTCGGGCACATATTCTCCTTGTTTTCTGCGCCGGTACGCGTGTGTACGTTGCGGCGCACCTCTGTGATGGGACCTGCCACCTCCTCTCGGGGTAAAGTCCGAGGCTTTCCGGTGGCGAGCTCCAGATGAGCGCCACAGGGCTCTGCGGTCACCTCAGCCGTCGAGTGTTGCTCATATCCCGGTGTAACACTTTCTGCCGGCGCCTGGGCCGCGTGGTAGATGTCCCGAGCGGATTTCATCACCAGAGTTAGGAGGAGGCTCCGGTGGAGACGGAGACCCCCTCGCTGGGTGCGGGAGCTGTACAGTTTCCCCAAAGCCACGACCATGATCCTCTTGGCCTCAGCGCTGACCTCCATGTCACAGCTTGTTTTGAAACTAGTCTAGGACAAACAGCCAGAGGATACGGTTTGTGGATTCAGTCTCTCGCCTCTGACTTCACGCACAGTCAACTCAGACCGGGTGCAGGACTAGTACTTATCACCTCGCTGACGTCACTCACTCAGTATCATACGAAAGAGCCCCGCCCACC